>NC_043703.1:155387913-155435686 GCF_006229205.1 Suricata suricatta
GTCATAAGGGAGTTCTATGGATAGTTTTTTGAGGAACCTCCACACTGTTTTCCAGAGCGGCTGCACCAGTTTACATTGCCACCAACAGTGTAAGAGGGTGCCCATCTCTCCACACCCTCTCCAACATCTATAACATTTTAATATTTGTTTATTTTTGAGAGAGACTGACAGACAGAATGTGAGTGGGGGAGGGGTAGAGAGAGAGGAAGACACAGAATCTGAAGCAGGCTCCAGGCTCTGAGCTGTCAGCACAGAGTTCGATGCGGGGCTCAAGCCCATGAACCACGAGATTATGACCTGAGCCAAAGCTGGACTTTCAACCAACTAAGCACCTAGGCGCCCCAATGATGGTCATTTAAATATGATTCACACTGTAAAATATATGAGGTTTTTTTTCAAATTGATATAATGTCTGAGAAAGGAAAAGAGCTACAAGAAGATGCATTGAAGATAACATGTTGTTATTATTTTGTGTATCTGAACGTCACAAGGTAGCAGTAAGACCGTTACCATGACTCTTATCTACTGTCTATCCCTATCAGCTCCTTACGCAGTCCTTCTTCACTTAAAACTGCACCACACAAGTAGGTATATTTATATGGATAGTGTGTAGATAAGTCTCAGGGGAAAATGTTTTATTTCTGTGGCCTTTTTTTCCTTCAAAAACAACTATGTGATGTGCCTAGGTGGCTTAGTTGGTTAAGCGCCTGACTACGGCTTAGGTCATGATCCCATGGTTCATGAGTTTGAGCCTGGAGTGGGGAGTAGGGAATCCTCCCTCTACCTCTCTCTCTACTCCTCCCCCCTCATGAGCACACACTCTCCCTTTCACAAAATAAATAAATAAACTTTAAAAAATAATTCTGGAACTCTAGTATGTAAGAAAATGTTCTGCAGAGGAATATCCTCATCTGGCCTTTCCACAATATCTGTGCTTCCATCATTTATTTCAAAATTCATGTTTCCGTTGACAATGCCAGAGAAGTTTCACTTACAACTGACAGGCTTGTTGTTACACATTTTATTTTATCATAATCCTCTGATTCATACTCATTTGTATAAGATAATATATTGCTCAGTAACAAATCTTAATATATGGACTGATGTGTGACTTTGAGTTGTTGATAGCAGTGACTTTTATTGACATCTAGACATTTGGTATTAAGCCGAGGTAGAGGGTGAATATCCTCCTAGCATATTTCTTAGACTCCAGAAGTCTCTAGTATTCTATACTATTTGAACAATTTTTTAAAAACTTTAATGTTTATTTATTTTTGAGAGAAAGAGTTAGACAGAGTACAAGATGGAGAAGGGCAGAGAGAGAGGGAGACACAGAATCTGAAGCAGGCTCCTGGCTTTGAGCTGTCAGCACAGAGCCAGACATGGGGCTTGAACCCATGACTTGTGAGATCATGACCTGAGCCAAAGTTGGACGCTTACCCAATTGAGCCGCCCAGGTGCCCCTAGTTAGACAATTTTAAACATTAAGAAGAAGTAATAGTTTTACTCACATGAAAGAATAATAGTAGAAACACATGTTGTATACATGCACATGTGCACACACACTGATAGGCATACAAATGTGGACCTAAAATATTTGTGGACGGATACATGTGTATATGTGAGCTCTATTTTTTATATATGAAATATATATTCTGCATATGTGTGTCTATGCATAATTATATAATAGTTCAGAAATAATAGGCACAAATAATAAACATATAGCCTTTTGAATTTTTGCGAAGTGAATATATTTTATAAAGATCACTCAGCAACATGCAAGCCCCTAGAACTGCCATCAATTCTCTCCAAGGTTAACTGCAATCCTAGCTTCTAACATCAGAGATTAGTTTTAGTTTTACTCAGTAGGTTTTTTTTTTTTCCTTTTCACCCTGTGAAGCTTCAGAATTTACACACGACTGAGGCACCTGGGTGGCTCAAATCTGTTAAGCACCTGACTCTTGATTTCAGCTCAAGTCATGATCTCACTGTGGTGAGTTTGAGTCCCACACTGGGGCTCTGTACTGAGCATGGAGCCTTCTTGGGATTCTCTTTCTCTCCCTCTCTCTCTCTCTGCCCCTTCCCCGCTCTCTTTCTCTCTCTAAAATAAAGAAAAAATAGAAATGAACATTATATACATAAAAAAGAGGGACACCTGGGTGGCTCAGTTGGTTAAGTGTCCGTCTTTGGTTCAGGTCATGATCTCACGGTCTGTGAGCTCGAGCCCCACATCAAGCTCTCTGCTGTCAGCGCAGAGCCTGCTTGGATTCTTTCTCTCTCTTTCTCTCTGCCCCTCCCACACATGCACACACAGTCCCACTTCCCCCCCCCCCAAATAATAAATAAACTTAAAAAAATTTTTTTCACACAACCATGCTGGGGCAAGGGACCATATGCTCAAGACCCTGCAGCTTTCCAGTCCCTGAAAATTTCTCTCTGGAGTCCTTGAGGATCACAGTAGCCTGGCTCGTTTCTTGACTCCCCAGCAGTACTTCTCTGCAGCGGCAAAGCTCAGGTGGGTAGTTCCAGCCCTGCACTCAGAATCTGCAAATACCCTCTGAAAATGCCGCCCCACGATGCCGGTGCCCCCCTCCCTCCCAGCGTGACCTCCCCACCCTTCACTCAGTCAATGCATCTCCTCGTGCATCGTTCCCTCATGGCTCTGTAATGCCACCCACACTTGATGAATCGTGTTCTATTGGGCCTTTTTAGTTGCTTTTGATGGGAGCATTGTTCCCTTATAAGATACTCTATCTTCTTCAGAAACAGAAGACCAGATGGGGCGCCTGGGTGGTCCAGTAAGTTGGGCAGGTGACTTCGGCTCGGGTCATGATCTCACAGTCTGTGGGTTCGAGCCCCACATCAGGCTCTGTGCTGACAGCTCAGAGCCTGGAGCCTGCTTCGGATTCTGTGTCTCCCTCTCTCTCTGTTCCTTCCCTGCTCACTCTCTGTCTCTCCCTTATTAAAGACATTAAAACATTTTTAAGAAAAGAAAACCAGAATATAATATATGTAATATAATTTTGAGACCTACATTCTATGTCACAGTATTTATTTATGGTTGTGGTCAGAACTGGCAATAACATTGAAGATAAAACTAATTTAAAGAGCAGGTGATTAATTCAGCCTTGTCTGAAATAATTAACTGAAATATTAAGATAGAAAAGGAAAGGGGGTGATAAAATATTGATTTTATTAGATTAAAGGTAAAGTAGAATTCCCATTCTCTTTATTCCAAGGTAAGTAAAATATAAATCTACCGGACTTTGCTAATGAACATTTTTGCTCAGGTGTTTTTCTCTAGGGTTAACGCAGCTCCCCCTGAAGATAAGGAAGGATGACTATCATCAAAAAGACAAGAGGGGCGCCTGGATGCTTCGGTCAGTTTAGCGTTCAACTCTTGGTTTCAGCTCAGGTTATGGTCTCACAGTTCGTCAGTTCGCTCTGCATTGAGCTCCACGCTGTCCATGCAGAGCCCACTTGGGATTCTCTCTCTCCCTCCCTTTCTGCCCCTTCTCCACCATCCAGCAGCCCACAGTTGTAATCTCCTGTAAGGTGTGGATCTCAGATCTGGGGGCGGGGGTGGTGGCTCTTCCTTGGGCACACCACCTCCACCTAAGGCATGGTGGCTGCTACTTACATCCACTAATCTTATATTGTTTAGAATTCTCTTTTCTTCCAGTAAGCCATTACCTCATTACTCCAATTTCCTGTTACAGTTAATCATATGCTTTCTATGAAATCTTACCCATTCAAATTTCTATGCTGTGTCTGTTTTGTATTTGCACCCTGCCTGATACATATGGCACATTCAGTTTTTAAATAGCACTTAAAACATTACCTGGCACATAAAAAGTACCAAATACATATTTGTTTATATATTAACATACATATTATGTTGGTATAAAAATTTTGCCAGTACCTCTCACACAGAATTCAACAATAGAAATACACTAGGAAACACTTTTCATGATGAAATAGAACTAGTTCTAATCAGTTGATATTAAACTGGACAGAGGAATATAAAAGATGAAGAACTACAATGTTATTTTTTTCCATCCTGTTCCATTCCAGAAGTACCATGGTGATGAAATTTGGGACAAAGTCTGAAATAATAAAATATGCCTTGCCTAAATATATTGGGGAGTAAAGGCTTTTAATAATTTACAGTTGTTGATAATATTTGGGGGAAATAAAATGAAGAATAATTTTCCTAATTATTAGAATTTATGACCTTTAGGGAGCCTGGATGGCTCAGTTGATTAATCATCTGACTTCTGCTCAGGTAATTATCTCACAGTTCTTGTGTTTGAGCCCCATGTTGGATTCTGTGCTGACAGCTCAGAGCCTCTGCTTCAGATTCTGTGTCTCCCTCTCTCTGCTTTTCCCCTGCTCATATTCTGTCTCTCTATTTCTCTTCCTCAAAGATAAATAAACATTAAAAAATTTTAAATAAATAAGTAAATAAGTAAATAAAGAGTTTATGACCTTATTGGAGTAACCAGGTTCACAAAACCTAAAATAATATTTACATCTTCAGGACTGGAAGGTTAAGTGTAGGATTTGGAACACCATCACCCCCCAGGAAGAGCTAATTACAACTTCACAATATGGGAAACATCACCTTAACAATGAGTTTCAAGATTCAGATATCATAAAAGAAACAGGTCACCCTGATCAAGGAAATTCAATATTCTTTTTGAGTTATTTGTCAACTCTAGGGTCCACTTAACTCCTTCAATACTGATAATTAAACTTGCATTTCTTAACAAAGAGAACTACATTGATTTTTTTCCTAGCATTAAGGATAGATTGTTCCCTATTGTTAGAGATATTACAAAGGTCTGCCATTTGTATGGGGAACCTCTTGACTTTTTGCTATATTTATGTTCTCTCTTCTTAGATTAGAGACTATGACTCTACATCATTCATTTCCCATATCTCAGGGGTGACTGCCCTTGGCTGCTGATGTTTTGAAAACAATTGTTTTGTAAGTTTGGCCCAGTCTTTTTTCTTTTTTTTTTTTTTTTTTTTTTTTACTGTATCAGGTTAGTGTAAATCTGGTCCCTGTTTTTCAATTATATTTGAAACTACTCAAGACTTTTGACTAACATTAAAATAATATTTTGAATATTATATTATTGGAGGATTGGAAATAAGTTTTTAATTTTAAATACCTTTTAACTCATAGAAATCAGATACCCTTAGACTAAGCTGCACTATCACATAAATGGAGCAAAAGATCCTAATACACATGACTAGTGATCCAGTTTACAAATCAGTGGGAAGGTTTGATTAGTAAAAAATTCTCAAGCAGGCTTTAAAATGATTGTACCTGAAGCTGATGCTAGGCATGTGTGTAGGTAAATTTGCACTGAATTTTCCAACATCCACCTCAAGAAGACCCTCCCTGCATTCCCCATTAGGGAGCTGAAAAGTGAGTTCAAGACCAACCTCAGCTTAGCCATGAGACCTGTGAACTTCAGCATTATATATTTTTAGAAGTCATGTGTTTACTGTGATTCAGACTATATTGTCATGTCTTAGAAATCAATGAAAGGGGGGAGAATCTGCTTTTCTTCCTGTGCTCTCTATTTGTCAAGATTTATATGACCAGTTCGATGGTGGTATCAGAAGTTTAGCTGTGGCAACGGACCGACAGACTGAAGCCGTAGGGACAGACAGACTGAAGAGATAGAAAGCAGTCAGATGACTGGTGGGAAAGATCCAACACAGGATTTTTACTTTATTACTTCTGTTTTGAGAACTCATTGATACCACCTGAGGAGAGGAACTGGGATGTGTGACTCATGTTTTGAAAGATAATTTTGTCAACAACATGTTTAAGTTTATCACTTTCCCTAGACCAAAGAAGATATCTTAAAGTTACTTCTATTCTGAGAAAGAGATTACTTGTACCCTAAGTCTCAGCAAGCCAAGCCTGGAGAAATTAGCTATCTGATAAATACTTTTGCTAATGTGTTTAGAAAAAAAAGTGTTTTCCACATTAAAGGTATGCAGCGTAGAAATGCCACGAATCGTATGGGCCACATATTCCAAGAGAGGTTGCTCTTTCAGGCACCAAATGCTTCCCAAGTTCATAGCTGGAGTTAGGTATCCGATTTACAGGCTTTGAAGTGTGCTGTTACAATCATCGCAACGTTTCAGGTGGCAGCAGTGTATCTGAAGCACAAACAACCATAACAACAACAACAACAACACAAGTTTAAGAGTTCAAGTGTTTTTTTCCCAGTGTCAAAAGAGCTATTATTTGGAAATGAGTAGTAAGAAATATACTATGAAAGTCTGGGTCCATTCCATTAAAAATATTGAGAAACTACTATTTTGAAAAGATATCTGCACCTTATGTTTATTGAAGCATTATTTACAATAGTCAAGATACCTAAGTGTCCGTTAATGGATGAATGGGTAAAGAAGATGTGGAACACAAATGAGAGAGAAACAGAAACAATAAATGCCACAGAAATAGAAACAATTACAAGAGAATATTATAAAACACTATATGTGAACCAAGTGGACAACAGAAAAAGTGAATAAATTTCTAGAAACATATCAATTACCAAGAGTGAAATGTAGAAATAGAAAATTTGACCAGGTCAATAATTAACAAAGAAATTTAATCAGTAAACAAAACAATTTCCAACAAAGTGCAGGACCAAATGTTTTCAAAGACAAATACTACCAAACATTTAAAGGAGAGTTAACACCTATTCTTCTCAAATTATTCCAAAAAATAGAAATGGAAGGAAAGCTTCCAAACTCATTCTATAAGGCCAGAATTACCTCATAACAAAATCAGGTAAAGACACCACACACACACAAGAGAACTTTAGGCCAATATTCTGATGAACAAAGATGCAAAATTCTCAACAAAATATTAGCATATTGAATCCAATGATACTTTAAAAAAATCATTCATCATAATCAAGTGGGATTTACTCCAGGGTTGCCAGGGTAGATCAATATTAGCAAATCAACATGGTACTCACATTGACAAAAGAAAGAATAAGAACCATATGATCATTTCAGTGGATGCAGAAAAAGTATTTGATAAAGTACAATATCCATTCATTATAAAAACCCTCAATAAATAGGTTTGGAGGGAATATATCTCAACATACTAAAGGCCTTATAAGAAAAATCCACGGAAAAAATCACCATAAATGGGGAAAAACGAAGAACTCTTCCTCTGTGGTCAGGAACAAGACCAGGATGTCCACTCTCACTTTTATTATTCAACAGAGTACTGAAAGTCCTAGACATAGCAGTCAGACAACACGAAGAAATAAAAAGGCATCCAAATCAGCAAGGAAGAAGTAAAGCTTTCACTACTTGCAGATGACATGATACTATATATAGAAAACCCAAAAGACTCCACCAAAAAATTGCTAGATGTGATACACAAATTCAGTTAAGTTGTAGGATATAAAATCAATGTACAGAAATCTCTTCTATATCTATACACCAATAATGAAGCAGCAGAAAGGGAAATTAAAGAAGCAATGCCATTTACAATTGTACCAAAACTAATAGGATACCTAGAAATAAGCCTAACCAAAGAGGTTAAATACCTGTACTCTAAAAGCTATAAAACACTAATGAAAGAAATTGAAATGACAAAAAGAAATGGAAAGACATTTCATGCTCATAGATTGGAAGAACAAATATTGTTAAAATGTCTATACTACTCAAAGTAATTTAAACATTTAATGGAATCTCTATCAATATGTCAACAGCATTTTTCACAGAGCTAGGACAAATAATCCTAAAACTTGTATGGAACCACAAAAGACCCTGAATAAACAAAGAATCTTGAAAAAAAAAATCGAAACTGGAGGCATCAGAATTCTAGACTTCAAGTTCTATTACAAAGCCACAGCAATAAAAACAGGATGGTACTGGCACAAAAATAGGCTCCTAGATCAATAGATCAGAATAGAAAAACCAGAAAGGAACCCACAATTATATGATCAACTAATCTTTAACAAAGTAGGAAAGACTATTCAATGGGAAAAATACAGTCTCTTCAACAAATGGTGTTGAGAAAACTGGACAGCTACATGCAAAAGAAGGAAACTGGATCACTTTCTTGCACCATACATTCAAAGATGAAACCTAAATGTGAGATCTGAAACCATAAAACTCCCAGAAGAGAACTCAGGCAGTAGCTTCCTTGAGATTAGCTTCTTTCTAGATATGTCTCCTGAGACAAGCAAAACAAACTATTGGGACTACATCAAATAAAAAAGATTCTGCATGGTGGAACAATAGACAAAACAAAACCAAGAAGCAGCCTATGGGATGGGAGAAGATATTTGGAAATGACATATCCAATAAATGGCTAGTATCCAAAATGTATTAAGAACATAAAAGTCAACACCCAAAAAATAAATAAACCATTTAAGAATGGACAGAAAAGATGAATAGATATTTTTTCCAAAGACAATGCAAAGATGGACAACAGACACATGAGAAAAATGCTCAACATCACACATCATGAGGGGAAAGCAAATCAAAACCACAATAAGGTATCACCTCACACCTATCAGAATGGCTAAAGTCCAAAATACAAGAAACATGTGTTGATGAAGATGTGGAGAAAGGGGAGCCTCTTACACTGTTGGTGGGAAGGAAGGTGGGGCAGCCACTGTGGAAAACAGTATGGAAGTTCCTTATAAAGTTAAAAATAGAATTTACTGTGATCCAGCAATCATACTAGTAAGAATTTAGCCAAAGAATACAAAAAGACTAACTCTAAGGGATACATGAACATCAATGTTTATAGCAGCATTATCTACAATAGTCAAATAATGGAGATGGCACAGTGTACACCAACAAATGAATGGATAAAGAAGAGGTGGTATATATACATATATATGTATATATCTGTGTGTATATATATTCCATCATACATATATATATAATGGAATATATATACTCAGCCATCAAAAAGAATGAAATCTTGCCATTTGTAATGATATGGATGGAGTTAAGGAGTTAATGCTAAGCAAAATAAGTCAGAGAAAGACCAATACTATATTTCACTCATACGTGGAATTTAAGAAACGGAACAAAGAAGCAAAGGGACAAAAAGGAGAGAGGCAAATCAAGAAACAGACTCTTAACTAGAGAACAAACTGATAGTTACCAATTGTGAAGTGGGTAGGAGATAGTTTAAGCAGGTGAGGGGGGTTAGGCAGTGTCCTTGATGTGATGAGCACTGGAGGATGTGTGGAAGTGTTGAGTTGCTCTATTGTACATATGAGAATAATATTACACTGTATGTTAACCAACTGGGATTTAAATAAAAACTAAAAAAAAAAAAAAAAGCAAAAAAAAAAAACTCCAACAAACATAATGTTTATATAAAATGGAATATTATTCAGCCATAAAAGCAAAGGAAATCTTGCCATTGACAAGAATATGGATAGATCTTGAAGGCCTAATGCTAAATTAAATAAGTTAAATAAATCACATAAAGAAAGACAAATACTAAATACTGCAGTATCTCACTTGAATATGGAATCAAAGGGGAAAAAAAAAAACCCAAAACAAGCTCATAGATACAGAAAATAGGTTGATGGTTACCAGAGGTGGGGGTTGGGAATGGGAGAAAGGAGTAAGGGAGTTACAAGGTACGAACTTCCAGTTATAAAAGAAATAAGTTCTGGGGATATAATTAATGTACAGCGTGGGGATTATAGTGAATAAGTTATTGTGTATTTGAAAGTTGCTAAAATAGTAGATTTTAAAGGTTTCATCACAAGGGAGAAAAGTTCTATCTGAGGTGACGGATGTTAAGTGAACTTAGTGCGGTATTCATTTCACAATATATAAGTCTATTGGATGATTATTTTGTGCACCTTGAACTAATACACTGTTATATGTCAGTCCTGTGTCAATACAACTGGAAAAATTATAATTATGAAGAGACAGGACATTTTAAAGACACTTCCTATTTATATAAACAGTGTTGCACCTATCACAGATAATTTGGTTTTATTTTTAGTTAATGCTCAATAACCAAATGCTTAGTCTGCTTGGCACTTGGATGTGTTTCCTTGTTCTATGTTTGGGAAACATTTTGTATTCATTTCATCGTATCCTATGACATAAAAATTCTGCCGTGGAAGACTGTGCTATGACTTTCTGATTAATATTGTTTATAATTAACTTTGATGTGGCAAGTTACATTTTTTATTTTTGCCTCTTATTTGGTGCCCTTGAGAAAGATGAAAATGTACTTACAGGACAGCTTCAAAACCCTGGAATTGGACCTCTACTCAGTGACCTTGGCAAGCCATTTCAAGTGATTATTGATCTACAAATGAAAATTGTAATCCCCATCCATAGACGTTCGGTGGAGTAAATCAAATACTAGTGTAACAATTATTGCCTAGCATGGTGCCTGTCTTAGAGTAATAGGTTTAAAACTACACTAGTTTGATCAGATACAATTTGAGACCTAGGTATAATTAGCTTCAGAAATTTAGTTTTGCAAACGTAAAATTTTTTTTATGTTTATTTTTGAGAGAGAGACAGAGTGGGAGCAGGCAAGGGGAAAAGAGAGGGAGACACAGAATCCGAAGCAGGCTCCAGGCTCTGAGCTGTCAGCACAGAGCCCGATGTGGGGCTCCAGCCCACGAACTGTGAGATCATGGCCTGAGCCGAAGTAGGATGCTTAACCCTGGCCCCCCTAGTTCTGCAAACGTAATACTAACAAGCCGATAGTCCTGTTATAGTGTCATGACAAAATACTGGGATTTCAGGGTATTTTTGTCTCTGGTGACAATAGGAGAGAATGTGGAGAATAAAGATGACTTGATAAAAACCATATATGTCACATATAATACCTATCACATTGTTCTAGGTATAATAAAAGCTCTATATGTGTGATAGTGAAAATAAAGAGTATAAAAACAACAACAATGATGATGATGGTGACATTGATAACACAGGAATTTAGGGTGGATGGGCATAAGTGCTGGCATTTTCAATGTCAGTTTTCCAAGGGGAAAGTATGGGTTGAGTCATTGGCAAATAATGACAATCAGGCTTTACATTCTTAGAACTCCCTGTACCTAAAGAGTTACATGCACTATGCCGTAGAAAGATGAAGGGATGACATTTGAGGTGAAGTTTTTGAAGGAAGAGTGATTTTTCAATTAGAAAACAGAAGAGCTGCCAAAGGTCAGGAAACACAATAAAGAAGGATAGACATAAAACTTTGAAAATGAGTGACATTTTGAGAAAATGGTAACCCAGTTGAAGTTATCTCCAAAGCCAACTGAAGTGTCTTTTCTATCTACATATTTTAACAATAGCTGCAGTTTTTATTTGTCCCTCCAGTCATTGCATCCAATGTAAAAATTGCTACTTTGCTATGTTACCAATGATCTTTTTCTTATTAATAACACTGAGTTCTCAAAAATGGGGGTAGGATGAAGGTTTATACTACAAGTTTTCATGCGTCATGTTTTCAGTATTGTTCAGTTCAAAACACTTTCGGATTCATGTTTCCACTTTCTTGACCAATACATTTTTCAGAACTTTGTTGCTCTACTTTCTAAGCAATTAGATATTTCTGATTATCTTTGTACTGTTGACTTCTAGCTCACTTCCACTGAAGTTAAGTTAGAAAATACATTTGGTATGACTTCTATCCTTTAAAAGATGTGAAGTCTGTTTTTTTGTTTGTTTGGTTTTTTTATAGCCAAGTATATGGTCAATTTTGGCAAATGTCCCAAGCACATCTTAAAATAATGTTAATCTATATTTATTGGGTGCAGCGTTTAATATGTGGTTATTAGGATAACTATGTTCATTTTTATTGTCCACATATTCTATAACTTTAAAATATATATATTCAGACTTTTTTTGCATCTTTCTTTTATTCTTGAAGGCTTGGAAGCAACTTTATAACTAATTACCTATATTTAAACTTACAAAATATACCAAGATGATTTCGATTTTCAGATTAGTCCCTGACTGACAATACACTGGTAACAGTGAAACATTCCTGTGACCAGGAGCAGAGGTAAATTGAATGCACATGGTCAGGACAGAGAGCTCTTTATGCTACATATTTTTTATGTGTTATATTCTTTCCTTAAATATAAGTAAATTAAACTGTTGAACACAGTCAATAAAAATCACAACAGGTATATTTTTAATCAAACCGCTTTGTTAAAATAAAAGAATTTTTAAAAAGGAAGTAAGACAAAGTAGGTTTGGTAATGTGAAATCTTATTATGGTTGATCCAAATTTCTAATAAAATGGCTAATTTTGCTTTCAGTGAATAAAGTAAGATGGGAGAGAAATATCAATAGAAATACTTGTGTCTAATAACATTATGTATAATAATTACACAGTCTATTGAAATTGCATAAATGTAATTATCTTGCTTAATCTGTAGTTGAATATTTTACTGTCAATTGCGACTGCGTAGTTTTCATGTGTTTTTGCACAAGGTAGTTACTTACCTTGTGCCTGAGCTGATACATTAAGGCAAAACCAGAATTCAATATTTGCTTTTCAAATTATTTAATATGGTTTTTGGGGATAAAATTGTATGAGATCTCAATTTTAAGACAATTCAGCAAACTAAAAATAGCTAAAGCAAATATGAAAAATACGAATTTTGCTAATTAATAAATACATGTTACAAGTACACGGATGTTTTTAAAACTAGCCTCGTCTTTTTCTATATATTTAAGATTTTTCCTCAAATTATGTAAAAAAACCCAGAAGATAGGAGTTGTGTTATAAACATACCCCACCCAAGGTCTGCACAGACAGCACGGAGCCTACTTGGGATTCTCTCTCCGTCTCTCTGATGCCCCTACCCCCAAATAAATGAATACACTTAAAATAAAATTTTTAAGAAAACACACCCAATTCAATTATTGATGAGGGCGCATAAGGCAAGCTGCAGGCTGCAAACCCTCACTCCACCCACAGGCGGGATATGTGTGTGATATTTCTAGGTCACTCCTGGCTGCCCAAGAACAAAGGAAAGAGGGAAAACAAAGGGTAAACTTATAGAGATCATAGTTCTGCAGGACCCGAGTCCCCGTCTATATACAAATATCCTAGTAAATGTCAAGAAAAAGGCAGTCTTAGGTATAGCCTAATCCCCATTTCTTGGAACCCCAATATCACCCCTCCATAGTAATGTGGGGAAAAAAGGAAGAAAGACGTGGCAGAGAGAACTAATCTCCTTATAACCTGCAGCCCATTGAGCAGCACTGGAGGCGGACAGAGTAAAACATAGGAACTCCCTATGTCTTAATGCCAATGCTTTGCTAGAGGGAAAAACCACCTTAGCTTGACAACAGCTAGGCCTCCACTATCCTAAGAGTCTTTTTTAGCCTATGAAAATCTCACTGGAAACTTCTGGCCTTTACCTCCCCCCAACTCCATAGTATAAAATGGGTCTCTCCTCCTGGTCCCTGAGCAGGTCTTTCTGCCCATGGCTCCTGTCCTCGTGCTTTAATAAAATCACCTTTTTGCACCAAAGACGTCTTCAAGAATTCCTTCTTGGCCATTGGCTCCAGGCTCCACAAACCCCACTGTCACCGCCCCAAAACCTCATCAATTATTGCAGAGGTTTTCATGCAATTTTGCATTTGGTCATAAAAAAAAAATTGAAAATGAGAGCTCAGGTCATGATTTGTGAGTTCGAGCCCCGCCTTGGGCTCTGTGGTCACAGCTCAGATCCTGGAGCCTACTTTGGATTCTGTCTTCCTCTCTTCCTCTGCCCCTCCCCCTCTTATACTGTCTCTTTCTCTCTCTCAAAAATAAATAAACATTAAAAAATGAAAATGATTCTGATAACAGTTCTTTAGGTGATATAAAAAACTAAAGTTTGTCTTAATATTTTGAAAATAAAGTCACTATAAACAGAATTTTATTGGGATTTTAAAAACCCATATTTTTCTTTGAATATTTTCTTATTTATCTATCACTGCAAATATTTTCTCATTATTGGGCTTATCAGAAATGAGAAGGCAATTTATCAAAACAAAGATTTCACTCCTTAAATAGAATATTGAAAATAATTATATGAACTGACATTTATTAGTGATTTTTGTGTGCCAATCTCTACTCTTAGGTATACAACTAGGACAGATTGTTTGAAATTTAGATCTAGGTCTTAAGAAAAGAGTGTCACTATCTCCATCTTAGATGACAAAACCGAAGGTCAGTGAGTCTGAATAATTTCTGGGACATCGTGCGCACGGTGTAGGCAGGACACGTCCCTGTACGCTGTCACTCCAGTGCACAATTATTTCTCCAATATGCACATCCTTCCTCATAATGTGAATGAAGTGAGGAAGTCACAATTTCTAAATCAAATAAAAAACCGTAGGCCAGGGGCGCCTGGGTGGCTCGGTCGGTTAAGCCTCCGACTTCAGCTCAGGTCATGATCTCATGTTCATGGGTTCGAGCCCCTCATCGAGCTCTGTGCTGACAGCTCAGAGCCTGGAGCTGCTTCCAGTTCTGTGCCTCCCTCTCTCTCTACCCCTCCCCGCTCATGCTCTGAATATCTGTCTCAAAAATAAAATTAAAAA
Organism: Suricata suricatta; assembly: GCF_006229205.1. Classification (NCBI taxonomy): domain Eukaryota; kingdom Metazoa; phylum Chordata; class Mammalia; order Carnivora; family Herpestidae; genus Suricata; species Suricata suricatta. The sequence goes on from NC_043703.1 coordinate 155,402,509, forward strand.
TTAAAAAAAAATCTTAGGCCATAAGCCAATTTTAATTGTGTTTTGTTATAATTTTATATTCCAGGACTATAATATTCATTTGTAAAATATTTAAATGAATCCTATTAACTTTTGTTACCAAAATGGCAGGATAACTGTTAGTGAAGCATTTTCCAAATAACGCTTTAGTTGCACCCCAGTTGCCAATCCATCATTAAATATTAGATCCTAGAAACAGCACTAACCATAATAGAAATATTTTCTTTAACCATATCTGATTAAGAAATTTACAAAGTACTTTGTTTTGAATAATAGCTAATTACACCAGAATTTTACTTTAATTATGGTTGTACTAGTAGATGCCATCTTGATAAAATTTGTTTCAATTAACCATTCAATAAAAAGTTTCCAGTTTATTTTGCATTTAGTTTCAATTCTCCACAATGGATATTTTAGTACCTTAAAAGCCTTGTTAAAGAAACTCATAGATCAGAGATTGCGAATTCATAGCCTCGGGGCAGAATCTGGCCTCTACAGCTGGCCTGTAAAGTTTTTAAATTCTGGTTTGTGTCTTCTTAATGTTTTAAAATGGAAAGATATATAATAAAAATCTAAATACCTTTACCACCATAAGAAAAAGCAAATCTAAAGATATAATATTTAAATAATATTGAATTATTAAATAATATTTGATTTGTAAGGAATCAAGGAAAAGAGATCCCAGATCCCAGTTAAGGAAAGGGTAATTGGAATTTTAAAAAACTGTTTACATTTCTTGAATTTCAATGCAGGATATTTATAATATTGATTAATTTAGGTATTATTTACATTTTATTTTAGGTGTAGGTATTATGTAAATACATACATATGTCAGAATTTTGGAGCAAACACTGAGATTTTATCAATTTTCTAAGTAAAAGAGTAAATATAATAAAACCCTAGAAGATTCAATGTAAAAAAGGATGAAAATGATATAAAGGTTAGAGTTAAGCAAATATTAAACAAAATAACCAAATTACTCTGGAGTTGAACAAGCTTATTTTGGAGTAAGTGTGGTGATATTGACTTCATTAAATCCATTTGCTGAGTTTATCGAGTTTTGGAAATTATTGAAGATAGTTCTAGTAGTGCAGAAAATTATTTGTCTTTGAAATTTCATGCTTTACTTAAAATTCTCTCTCTGGCTTGGTAATTATGCATGCACACAATTATTGCTCCAAGTCTGCTCAGGGCAATCTGTCTCTCTTTGTATATTCTAAGCATTTATTATATAATGGAAAATAGATATTCTCTCAGATTTCCTTTTCCATAAAAACTTGGCTAAAATATACATGTATTTCATATAATTATTCAGTTCTGATTTTCAAACCAATTATTCTTGTCTTTTAAAGCTCTCTTTTTATTCGGGGGAATGGACATCTTGATATTATTTACCTTCAGTCTGTATTTACACAAGGTCAAATGCATAAGATAGCATTTAGTGCCTTGAATCCATAGTCACATCTAACAGGAATCCATCACTGAAAGCCTGGGAGAGTGACAGAATTTATTATCATTCTTTCTCAAACTCCAGCTTTATTTATTTTGTGAGCAGTTGAAAGAAAATAGCGCAGTTAATGGGTAATTCAGTGAAGAATCACTTTTCAATTATGTAGGAAACCATTTGTTAGTGTCAGTATGTGGAAGTAGAGGAAGTAGAGCCCGTTTTAAACAATCATTTTTTAAAAAGAGAGGACATGAGGAATTATTGTGGTTTGTGCTTTAAACATTTTAGTTTACCATATCCACAGTGAGGCTGTACTGTTCTAGGGGTCCAGGGCTTCTAGAACATGCCACACACCATAGTTCTGAGGAAGCATGGGTAGTGGCTACTACACTTATTACACTAGTGTAGGTATTATCCACATATTATAGCAGTTAATCTTCATTTTGAAGAGTAGATATTCACAAATACAATGATGTTCATATACCCAGAAATGAGAACTCAGATCAACTGACTTCCATAGTCTTGAAGAATTCAAGACTGATGGATCTAGATCTGAGAAGAATTACACCTGACTTAAATCTCACACTGATAATAGTAAACCAGTCCTGGTATTTCAATGAAGTTGCAATTTAACCAAGATAAGGAGATAAGAAAAATAGGAAGGAGAAGATGAAAAAGAAGGAGGTCCAGGATGAGGGGTAGGGGTGGGGTTGGTAGAAACATTACCTAGCAAAACAAACATAAACAAATTCTGGAAACATGAATAAAATGTATCTTGAGGAGGGAAGCAACCCAAGTGTTTACCAATAGATGAATGAGTAAGCGGGAGGAGGGGCGGTGGGCTAAGTGGCTCAGTGGTTTGACTGTTGGGCTCTTGATTTCAGCTCAGGTCATGATCTCAGGATGGTGGGATTGAGCCCCTCATGGGGCTCCTTGCTGAGCACGGAGCCTACTTGGGATTTTCTATTTTTCTCCCACTACTCCTTTTCCCCACTCATGCTCTTTCTCTCTCAAATAAAATAAAATAAAATATGTGGTAAAATGTAGTATATCTATATCTGTATATATAGATATATAATGCAATATTGCTCAGCCATAGAAAATAATGAGATCTTGTCATTTGACACAAATTGGACTGACTTAGGGGGTATTATGCTAAGTGAAGTAAGTTAGAGAAAGACAAATGCCATTTGATTTCCCTTGTATTTGAAATCTAAAAAAACAAAAAAAACAAAAAAAACAGGGGTGCTTGGGTGGCTCAGTTGAGTCTCTGACTCTTGATTTCAACTCAGGTCATGATTCCAGGGTCATGGGATTGAGCCCCAAACTGAGCTGATTGTGGAGCCTACTTAGGATTCTCTCTCTCTCCCTCTGCTCCTCACCTACTCAGGGTCTCTCTCACTCTCTCTCTCTCTCGGTCTCTCACACTCTCTCTCTCTCTCTCTCTCTCTCTCTCGCTCTCAAAAAAAAATAAAAATAAATAAGATAAAAGAATAAATACAAAGACACAAAATAAAAACAAAACAAAAAAGATGAAAGCAGAAACTGACCCGAATATATATAAAACAAACTGATGGTCCTGGTGTTGGGAGAGACTGGACAAAATGGGTGAAGTGAGAGGTCCAGGCACCTAGTTACGAAATGAACATTTCATGGGGATAGAAAGTACAGCATAGGGAATATAGCCAATATATCATACCAAGTAGGTGACACATGGTCGCTATACTTGTGGTGGGCACAGCATAAGGTATAGACTTGTCAAGCCACTGTGCTGTGCACCTGAAATGAATGTCGCATTGTATGTCAACTAAGTTTTAATTAAAAAAAAAAAAATCTTGAACTAGATTGTCAATGAACTCACATGAATATGGTATATTAGCGTTCTGTTGCTTCCGTAACAAATCTCCACAAATATATTGGCTTCAAACAACAGAAGCTTCTCATTCTGCAGTTTTGTGGGTTTAACTTAAACACAGGGCTCACCAGAGTAAAAACAAAGTGTGGGCAGAGCTCCTTTCCTGTTGCAGACTCTGGGGACTAGTCTGCTTCCAGGGTCATTCAGAATGGTGGGCAGGTCAAGATGTTCTTACTGGCTGCCAGTTTTTTTGTTTTTTGTTTTTTGTTTTTACATTTGTAGGACTGAAAGTCCAGTGCTCTTGTTGCCCCTAAAGACTGATTGTATTCCTTCCCAGGTTCTCCAATGAGTGCCTGGAGGTGTTTCTCTCTGATCCTTGCATGTGGGCCCCTCCAGCCCCATGTGGAGCCAAAGCAGATGTCAAAAACACCTCAAGCATTGGGCACCTGGGTGGCTCAGTTGGTAAAGCATCCAACTGTGGCTCAGGTCATGATCTCACGGTTTGTGGGTTCAAGCCCTGCATTAGGCTCTCTGCTGAGCCTGGAACCTGCTTCAGATTCTGTGTTTCCCTCTCTTTCTTCCCCTCCCCTGCCTGTGCTCCTTCTCTCTCAAAAATAAACATTACAAAAAGTTCATTAAAAAAACCCTTCATGCTTGGACTCTCTCTGACCTCCTCTTTCACATCATCTCTTCTGCCTTTCTCTTCTCTAGCATCTTTCTCTCCTCAGCCTGAGCAAGTTGTGTGCTTTTAAGGATGCATGTGATTAGACTGGGAATACCTGGATAATCCAGGATTGTCTTAGTTAAGAGTCCATGACCTCCGTTACATCTGCAAAGTCCCTTTTGACTTGTAAGAAAACACATTCGTGTGATCCAGAGATTAGGGTATGGGGGGCATTGTGGCAGAGATGTGGATTGTCTGATGTTCAGCCGCATATAGCCAAGGGAAAAGAAAGTCAACTTCCTGAAGTAACTGAGAATTGAATTATCTAAATTGGTCTTTGATCAACCTGGGAGAAAATGGCCATTGGATAAATGATGATTTTGGAACCCAGTCAATGGACCCGTTACCTTCTTTGTCCACCAGCCTTCTTTTTTGTTGAGATATTTCATGAGATAGTGGGTGGAAAATATGTTGGGATTTATCTGCTTCAATCTCCTTGTTTGAAAAAGAGAAGGTTTGTAGAGAAAAGTAGTGAGTTGTGTAAGTTTATACAAACACTAGTTTGCAGAGCAACTACTGAAATGGTTAAGGAGATAAGAATAAGTGAAAATAAAATGGATGCACCCAAGTGCCCCCGTGAGCTTCGGTTTGCCCTAGTGTGTTCTCGGGAGAGGCAGGCTGCCACGTTCTGCCTCTCTCCCCATTTTCTTGCAGATTGGACAAGAGCCTCAGGCTCACTGTGGGAAGTTACGAGTTCTCACTGTCAAATCTCCTCTTAGTCTCCATTTCTGGGAGATTTGAGCGTTCTGTGCCGGAGTCCTTAGTTGCCAGCCCTATAATCCAGGACCGCATTACCTTTCACTTGGTCACTTCGTGGGAATCTTTATGTTTCTTTTTCAAAATTGTACACTTCTTTCAAAACGTAATGGCAAACGAATTTACAGTATTGGGAAAGAGCACTCTGTATGTCACAAACTTTTTCCTTCTCAGAGAAGTAAATACCACCCAAGCCTTACAAACCAAATTATTTTATTTTCATTGATGAGATTCCCTGCTTACCAGAAGAGAAGATTCTTATTTTATTTATTATTGTTTGATGTTTATTTATATATTTTGAGAGAGAGAGATTGTGTGTGCACTCCAGAGGGAGAGGGGCAGAAAGAGAGAGAGAGAATCCAAAGTAGGCTCCTTACTCAGCATGTAACCCGACTTGGGGCTCCACCTCCTGACTTTGAGATCATGACCTGAGCCAATATATCAAGAGTTGGATGTTTAAAAGACTGAGCCAGCACATAGCAGTCAGAATTTTATGTTCTATCACTATTTAATTTTTCTCATATCAAGTAGAAATCTCTATTTTGATATTGAATACGATTTCCCCAGATCACTCACAAAGAAAGCCCTTTTGTTCTTCTTGATCCTACTAATATGTATATTTGGGAATTATATGCCACAGACAAGGGCAGGGATTTGTTTCTTTTTTTACTTATTTATTAGATTATTGTGCTTGCTTGGTTAGATTACTTAACATCACCAAACCTCAATTTTCTCATCTGTGAAATGAGAATAGTACATTCAGTCAACTGTATTGCATATGAATTAAATAAAATCATCGATGTAAAAGCATCTGGCATGAAACACTTACTCATAGTGTTGAGTCTCTTTCAATGCTTCCATTTTAATTGTGTATGTGTTTTCTAGGGAACTGATGCCTCCAAAGAAAGATAAAGGAAAGACCTAGATTCTAATTCACACAGAATGTGTTAATAACCATTCGTTAACGAAGCTTTGAAGACAATAGTGTAAAGAAAATATTAGGGCAAAGTTCAAAACCTCCTTGCAATTCTCCATGTTGTTGTTATAATTAGATCTTTTCTCAGAATGCAGTTATACATTTTGTAAATGACTTGTGAATGTCAGCTAATCTTGTTTTAATTAGAGCAAATAAGACTGATGTGAGGGAAAGTTTCAAACTTTAATGTGGGATTCCTTTCAAGTGTAAAATGCGGTGAAAAAAATTCCTTTTTCAAGTGTGAAGGGAGACAACTATAATGAATCGCCAATCTCATGAGAGAAGAGGAATTTCTCTTTTGAAGCACGAGAAAAAATAATTATTTTGAAACAGTAAACAACTTCCCTTTGAGAAAGTGTATAAAGCCACATTCCAAATTTAAAAGCTTAGAACACAAAAAACGATCATCGTACTGATCACAATATGACCAGTCCATTGAGGGGGTTCTATGTTCTAGTCACTGATCCAGATGGCTTTCCTGTTCCCCTCAGCTTTGGAAAAACTTTGGATTCTAGATCCTAACCTCCCTTTTCTTAGAGCATTGACTTTAGAAAAATGGGGATTGCAAATACTTTTTCTATTTATTTGAGATATAAATCTTTTTAAAAACCTCTTGCCAGTTTTATAATCCAAGGCTGTCTTTCCCAAGCACCTGGGAGCTAGGCATTTGAAATGTATCACCAAGGAAGATAGGGTTTTTATCTCCTAGTTTCTACAGGAGGTTAGAAGCTGAACTCGCCTGGACATCATGCTTCAAGTTGCAAACCACCTCCTGCCACAAAGATTGGGGAATGTTCCCTGTCCTTTAAGCAAGGCAGACACAGATGGCCTGGCTTTTCCCCACTTCCAGCTCTCCAGACACTCCCAACCTTTGTTTCAGTGGATTTGGGTTCAGACTGGGTCCTGGCATCTCTTCTATTGTGATAGCCTTGAATGAAGTCATCCTGCCCTGTTTAACTTTGTCCAGTGCCATTTTTACCCTGAAAATATCTGTACTTGGTCATTGGTTTATGGCATATAATACTTCCACCGCTCAAAAATTCAATACTACTACTGATAAATATACCTGGTTTAGGCAGCTTTATCTATGGAAGGCAGTCTGGGCAATGATCACCAGAATCGTGGCTCTGAATTTGGGGGTACCACGTGATCTATCAAGTTAGTTTTAACAATCTCAGAGGCCTTAAACTCAGGGTTCTTTTTGTCTTTTTAACTTTGTTTGTTTATTAAATGAGAGAGAGAGAGAGAGAGAGAGAGAGAGAGAAAGACAGAGAGAGAAAGACAGAGAGAGAGAGAGAGGCAGGTGGGGAGGATCAGGGAGAGAGGAGAGAGTCAAAATCCCAAGCAGGCTCAGTGCTGCCAGCATGGAGCCTGATGAAAGGCTCAAACTCACAAACCTGGGATCATGACCTGAGCTGAAGTCAGACACTTAACCGTCTAAGCCACCCAGGCACCTCAAACTCAGATTTTCTGATTAAAAAAAAATGTATAAACAATGACTACAGCTTATCTTATAAAAATATAAGATACACATGCATATAAAACAAAGCGTAAGAATTTGTAGGGGTGCCTGGGTGGCTCAATTGGTTGAGCTTCCGACTTCAGCTCTAGTTATGATCTCACTGCTCATGAGTTTGAGTCCCACATTGAGCTCCCTGCTGACAGCTCAGAGCCTAGAGACTATTTGGGATTTTATGTCTCCCTTTCTCTCTGCCCCTCTTCTGCTCGCACTCTGTCTCTCTCTCTCAAAAATAAATAAACATTTAAAAAAATTATAGTAATGAGGCTTCATAGTCCTTTATTTTCATGGCTCTCTTCAAGTGTCTGGTCAGGTGCCCTCACCCAGCCCAAAGATCTCCTGTGGGTGCCCAACTGTTCATTTTGTTCAAGCGTTATCACTATCAGAGGAAGTTCTAAGTCTTGGATTATGCGACTTCCCAGAAAACGTCCTGAAGTACAAAGTTCTATCAGTGCTTTCTGATGTGGGTAACAAACGCAAAAAGGAAATGTATATATTAAATTTCCTTATAACCTGTAGCCCATTGGCAAATATTTGAGGCAGGCAGTTTATAACATTCCTACAGGAACTCCCAACTGCCTGAATATTACAGCTTTGCTAGAGGGAAAGACAACCTTAGCCAACAATGGCTTGACCTCCAGAATCCTGTGAGTCTTCTTCAGCATATGAACAATCCTTCTGGAAACTTCCCTGTTTGTCTTAGCTCCCCCAACTCTAAAAATATAATCAATCGCTCCTCATGATCCCCGTGCAGCTCTTTCTGCCCACAGATCCTGACCCTGTGCTTTAATAACACCACCTTTTTGCACCACGACTTCTCAAGAATTCTTTCTTGGCAGTAGGCTCTGCACTCCAACACTTCATCACTTTTTAGGATATATTTGTCAGTGTCCAAATCGGCCATCAGTGTGCAAAGCAGCATCTCCCTGGATGTCTTACATGGATGTCTTCTGTGTGTGTCTGCACACTCGGTGTAGGCACTTTCTCGGTGAGGATCCTTCTCTCTTGAGATCACGGGAGGAATATTTCAAAATTTCTTTGGTAGAAAGGATCATTTCCTGCTTAGTATAGACTTGGGGAATGACTCCCTTCCTTTGCACAGAGTTGTCATGTCATTTCTGAGCAGCAACAGGGACTAGACTCAAGGGCAGTTCAGATGTGTTCTTGATGCTTTTATTCCAAACTTGACCCACATCTGCAGCACCACACCCAATTTGCATAACAAAACAGGCAGATGCAAAGATCCCCATATATAAATGAGGAAACTAATGGAAAAGTGAAGAACATTTTTTAGAGATACATGACGAGTAATTTAAGAAACGTGAATTTGAACTCTACATCTTTGAGTCTAAATCATGAATCCCACTTAAATTTGCTCTCTTTCACAGGAAACATCAAGTCACCTTACAGCACATAAGTTATGGATGGGGAAACTGAGGCTCAAAGAGGCTGAGCGACTTTTGCCCAAGGTCTTCCAGCTCCTGAGTGGCAGATCTTACCTGGGACTCCAGATCTTTGAGTTGGAAGTCAATGCTCATAGCCTAGTAATAGAGAGATTAAAATATATGAAATTATAGGTCTTCCTAGTGAGGGTGGTGTTACGGGATATTTGGAAGCAAATCACTTCTTTCGCCAAAGTAACTAATAAAAAAAATCCCCCTGTGTCAAACAGGAGAACTTCTGTCAGTATACATTCCAAGGGTTTTTTGGTGGTGCATGCTATTTTTTATATGTGGACAAAAGAAAGGCAATCTAGGAAAAATAACACTCTATCAGTTGATGCTTTATTTTTTTTTAACAAATCTATTCAGTGTTCTATGGGTCCAAGTTCTTCAAAGAAAGACAACCAGTGGATAGAGGGGAATATAAGAGGGGGAGAGACACAGAGATTGACTTTAAGAAATTGGCTCGAGCAATCATGAAGGCTGGGAAGTCCAAAATCTGCAGGTTAGGCCAGCAGCCTGAAAACACGGGGAAGGGTTGATGTTGTAGATGAAGTCTTAAGTTTGGCCACTGTCGGATTTCCCTTCTTCAGGAGAATCCGTCTTTATTCAGCTAAGGCCTTCAACTAATTGCATAAGGCCCATGTGCATTATGTAGAGTACTACGCTCTTTTTTCTATATATATATATATATATATGTATTTTCTTTTATAGTTTATTGTCAAGTTGGTTTCCATAGACCACCCAGTGCTCATCCCAACAAGTGCTCTCCTTCATGCCCATCACCCCACTTTCCCTCTCCCCCATCCCCATCAGCCCTCTGTTCTCACTATTCAAGAGTCTCTCATGGTTTGCCTCCATCCCTCTCCCCAACTTTCTTTCCCCTTCCCCTCCACCATGGTCCTCTGTTAAGTTTCTCCTATTCCAAGTATGAATGAAAACATATGGTATCTGTTCTTCTCTGCCTGACTTATTTCCCTTAGCATAATACACTCGAGTTCCATCATGTTGCTACAAATGGCCCAATTTCATTCTTTCTCATTGCCACGTAGTATTCCATTGTATATATAAACCACATCTTCTTGATCCATTCATCAGTTGATGGACATTTAGGCTCTTTCCATGATTTGGCTGTTGCTGAAAGTGCTGCTATGAACACTGGGGTATATGTGCCTCTATGCATCAACACTTCTGTATTTCTTGGGTAAATTCCTAACAGTGCTATTGCTGGGTCATAGACGAAGAGTAATATGCTTTACTTAAAGTCTACGGAATTAAATGTTGTCATCAAAAAGAAAAAAAATAGTAGGGCACTTGGGTGACTCAGTGGTTAAGCATCTAACTTTTGGCTTTGGCTCAGGTCATGATCCCACAGTTCAGGGCTTTGAGCCCTGCACCCAGCTTTGTGCTGATAGCTCAGAACCTGCTTTGGATTCTTTTCTTCCTCTCTCTGCCCCTTCCCTGCTCTCTCTTTCTCTCAAAATAAATAAACTGAAAATAACTTAATAAAAGGCCCTCACAGAAATATCTAGAATAATGTTTAAATATCTGAGTACTGTCTCTTAGCCCAGTTGACACATAAAATTAACCATCACAAGGATATACCCTGAGTTACTCAGTGTGCTGATGTTCAATATTCACATGTGAAAAGAAATAAAACAAAACATTTACATGGGGGGACGGAAACCACCCACCAAATGGTTGGAACGTCATGAGAGACTTGTGCTCATGGAGAGGTCTGCAAGCTAGAAAGCTGCAGAGATGCACCTCATCGTTGCAAAGGGGATGAGCAAGGAAGGCTTCACAGAAGGGTGAGTATCTTCTGAGTCAACGAACAAAAAGGAAGATGGCCCAGTCAGAGAAAACCCGCTGAAGAGTGGAGATTTGAGAGAATATTACATATGAGAGAAGCTATAGATATTTTTACATAACTGAACCATAAAGCAGAGGGGGCCAGAGACAGGAGGTAAAGAGCAGAAGCACCTGGGAGCCAGGCTCTGGAGGCCTTCATGAGCCACGTGAGGGCCCTGCAGCTCACTGTGTAGACCACAGGAAAAACACACCAATTTAAAGTCTTCTTGCAGTTAGATTTTGTTTCAGAATTTCCAAGGTGGGGGTGCCTGGGTGGCTAAGGAGGCAAAGCGTCCAATTCTTGATATCTGCTCGAGTCAAGATCTCTAGTTCCTGAGTCAGGCTCTGTGCTGAGAGCATGGAGCCTGCTTGGGATTCTCTCTCTCTCCCTCTCCACCTCTTCAATGCTCATGCGTGCAGGTGTACTCTCTCTCTCTAAATATATAAATAAACATGAAAAAATTATCATCCCTCCCCCCCAAAAAAAAGAATTTATGAGATGGGATGACCAAAGGCAAAACAGGTAACCTGGATGGACAGAGCCATGAGAGCCAAACAACAGGAGATGATCATGACAGACAGACCCTAGGAATTACCCAACATTTGCTGGGCCCACAACAGTCTTTTAATGCTAAAGATCTCAATCCCAAGTGGACCCCCAAACCTTCTTTTCTCTCTCCTTTCAAGCTGATGGCATGCCGGCTCCTGCTCTCACCTTTGGAGCTGACTCTCCGCCCAAGAGTTCTTATGCATGAGAAGCAAATGACCCAGATTAACAAAACTGACACAGTTAAATGGCTACATGGGACCCAGAAGGAGGAAAGAAGAGCTCTCCTCAGTAGGAGATACCAGAAGCCATTTAGGAATCATAATGGACTATGTGGATTTATTATTATTCAAGTTTCAACACTTAGAACCTTGAGGAAGTCACATCTCTGGGTTTCAGTTTCCTCACCTTTAAAATGGGGACAGATCTCTCTCTACCTTGCAGGTTATGGTGGGGGATTAAAAAATTATGGAAAGTATTTTCCTCATCCTAAATGTCATCCAGCTGGGCCTGATCTCTGATAGCCTCTCTATGCTCAGTCCCTCTCCTACCTGACACAGTATCTGCTCTTGAATATTAAGTATTTTGCTACTCTGAGCCCAGCCTGACATTATATCCTTCCATATTGATCCTTCTGCTTAGAATAGCTATTATCTGGAGTGTGGCTCATTCATTCTTATAATTAAATTCTTAGGTGAAATGCTACTTCCTCCAGGAAGTCTTCCCTGTTACCAAGCCTCCAGTTTCCTGGAGCTGCTTCTTCTCATGATTATAGCTCTTACCCCTGCATCGCTGGGCATGTTGGGCTTTGGAGCTTTATACACATTTTATTTCCCTTGAAATTTATGAAGAACATGACATGTAGGTGACGATAAACATTTGCAATGAAATAAATGAAACAGAGAGGTGAAAAGAGCAAATTTGAATGTACAAACGATTCACCAAGGGGATATTCCCACAGGAATCGTTTCCATATTGATTTAGATATGCTGTCTGCTTACAGACTTGCTTGGTGAATTTGGGCACAGTATTTCTCCTTTTGGTATCCATGTCCTTTTCTGTAGTAAAGACTGAATTGGATTACTGTGTAATAATGCCTTAGCTCTGAATTTATGTTTCTTTGAAATAATCCTGTAATAAAAATGTAAATAGTTTCTTTAAAAAATTTTTTAATGTTTTGAACGTTTATTATTTTTGAGAGAAAGAGACAGAGACAGAGAGAGGCAGAGAACAAGCAGGGGTGGAGAGAGAGGGAGACACAGAATCCGAAGCAGGCTCCAGGCTCTGAGCTGTCAGCACACAGCCATATGTGGGGTTCGAACTCACAGTCTGTGAGATCATGACTTGAGCTAACGTCAGCTGGTTAACTGACTGAGCCACCCAGATAACCCAATATTTTCTTTAAAAAAACACCAGGGCACCTGGGTGGCTCAGTTGGTTAAGCATCTGACTCTTGGTTTCAGCTCAAGTCATGATCTCACGGTTCCTGGGATCCAGCCCTGCACTGGGCTCTGTGCTGACTGGTGACATGGTACCTGCCTGGGACCCTCCCTCACCCTCTCTTTCTGCCCCTCTCCTGCTCATGCTTGCTTTCTTTATCAAAATAAATAAATAAACAAACATTTTTTAAAAAGGAAAAATGCCTGGCATTTTAATAGAAAGCAATTGCACACTCACTGAAACTAAGTCCTGTGTAGATCACGCCCACGTGTGCACGTGCCTCTGGCTGGCAATTTTCCAGAGCATCTCTTCCATCAGACTCGCCAGCCTACTGTCTCCACCCCTCATGTATCTGAGGGGGTCAGTGCACGTGTCCTTGGGTGCAGTCTCCAGGAGCAGCGATCTGGCTGCCTCCCCTTTGCTCTTCTCCTATCAGAGAAAATGGTTTATAGTCACAGAGGTCAGCAAAGCACTTTGCATTTCCAGAGAAAAGGGGAAATTAAAATTCAGCATGTTATTTTCTTCCAAAGTAGAAGAAATCTCTGACTTTGAAGTGTATGCTTAGACAGCATAAAAATGCTTAGTCTGATGTATTCTGTATCAATCATTCATTGCAGCATATTTAACAATTCCTCATGACAAAATCACCTCATAGTCCTCCCAACTGGAGAAGACAGGTGCTGTTTGCAGGAGCCATCAAGCCTCCAGATCCGTTTCTCCTTTGTCTATACGGCTCGGCGTGAACTCATCTGATCGTGCTCATTAGCAAAACACCTCTGCATTGGTTGTTTTCTTAAACTCAGCAAGTTCTTTTTCCCAGAGTTTTTTCAAACAATACATATTTTAACCTATTACATTAGCACTGTTTCTTAAACACTTTTCTTTGGCATGAAAGCAGAATGGTTGAAATCAGACAGATCTGAATTAGAATTCAGGAAGATAGAGTGTGTTGGGTTTCCTTGGACACTCAGTTAACAATGCTAAGCCATGGTTTCCTGAGTTACAGAATGGAGAAAATAATGCATAAATCACAGGCATTTATGGAAATGGATGTGTTACTATATGTGACCAAATCTAGTGTGTTGCCCACACATAGTAAATGGTTGCTATATACACTGTTTTCTTCCTTTCTTTGAGAAAGTTAATATTTTCTTCTTGTTAGCATAGATAATATTGCCGATAATGCCTTAGATAAAGGGATACAAACAATTCTCATACAGATATGTGCACAGAAATTGTGCATATGATTTTTTTCTAAGTTTTCTAAGTACATGTATTACATATAACTATATGTATTTCTCGATAAATGGATACATACATTTAGGGTAGGAGTTGTCTGATTAATCCCTGTGTATGTTAAGTCAGTGGTCCCCCACGGTAGGCAAGTTTGCCCTCAGGGGACATGTGGTAACATCATCAGACATTTTTGGTTGCTGTAGCCAGAGGGGGAGGGTAACAGGGGCATCTAGTGGGTGGAGCCCATGGATAATGCCAAATATCCCACAACACATAGGACAGCCGTTCATAATAGAAATTCTCGCTCAAAATTCCAATAATTCTGAGGATGAAAAACGCTGGCCTACAATGGATCACAGTACTTGTATCCTATATGGCTGATAAATATTTGCTAACTCTATTGGGAAGTCTTACTACCCCATGGAAAGAAAAAAGTTGGGTTCATGAATTCACAGGGGTTATTTCCTGCAGAGTGCTCATTTTCATGTTAAAAGGAAAGAACAAAGAATGCCAAAAATTACTACTATGTTGAGAGGATTTATTCTAAAAATGTGTGTGGTTTTTGCTTTGTTGTTGTTTTTGTTTTTTCATTTCTTAAATAAAATACAGTTTTTCTAGGCACCTGTGTGGCTCAGTCAGGTAAGCATTTGACTGTTTTACTTCATTGAAACAATCAATTTCTTTATTATCATCATTATTGTCATAATCTTGTGATTACTTTTTTCAATATTAATTTAGAGAGAGTGAGAGGATGCAAGCAGGGCAGAAGGGCAGAGGGGCAGAGGGAGAGAGAGAATGGCAAGTTGAGCCTGGAGCCTGACGTGGTGCTTGATCCCATGACCCTCAAATTCAACAGTGTAGACTCTTATGTTCCTCAAAGCCAGTAAGGAGAGTAAGTGGGTGTAGTGTTAAGTCTCCTGATGCCACGCCCTTTTATTTATACCCTATAGAGGAAGAGCGGTGATTAAACAATGATAACAAATTCAGGAACTGCCTAAAAAACTTTCATGGGAGTCTGATATTAGCACCTATGATGTTATCCAGCTTTCCTCACGCTATGAGGTAATTGATTAATCATGTGTATAAAGAGTTCCTATGTAGATTTGCATAATGGGAATACTCAGAAATTTGGTGCTCATGGAAAGACCAAGGAAGATGTAGAGTATCATCAAAGACAGTGTTTTGGGGTCTGAAGTCTTGGTTTATGGGCTTGGAGAACTATGTAGGCTGCTGTTTGCCTGGCCATTTGGGGTCAAATGGCAAAACCAACCTGAACTGATAGAACTTTAACATATGTCCTCACTCAGTTAGCTGAAGCAGTCATATAGAAATGATAATATTATCTTCTTATTTACTTAATATCGATTGGTCTATTACTATGTTCCAAGGAACGATTTGGTAGCTGGTAGAGGTAAACAATTCAGATAAAGATTCTTGCTCTCATTAAGCTTCCATTCAAGCCAGAGCGACACAGAATAGACTAGCAATAAACACCATAACTTATGACAGTGGCAAGTGCAATTTGGAGAATAAAATATGGTGAGAGAAAGGGAGAGAATGAAACTGGAAGAAACACTTTCATGACATTAGGTCAACCAGAGAGTCCTCTAGGTGGATGTGAGGACTCCGTTACATTAGGTGTATCTTCTCTGATGCCTTGCCTAGAGTAGGACTTAATACAGGAAATTCATCCTTAACATTTGCTTTGATACCATAAGTCTTCAGGAAAAATGTATCGTCACCTTTGAAAGATGAGACTAACCATATGAAATAATTAGGACCAGAAAATTCAGAGATGGCAATCACCTGTAGTATCACCGAAGTCTACTAAGTGTAATTCGCTGGAGAAGGACAGGGAAAAGAGTTAATATTTGAGAAAGAGGAGAAGTCTAGGTTTGAGTCTAGCAGGTTCCTTGGGGGCTGAAGGGCCATGGGCTGTTGAGAAGTAGGTGAGATGATTCACTTTCAGAAATATCAAATAAAAGCTGTGCTGTCCAGTTTACAACCTATTGGAAGTATGTACAATTCCCTGCCTATCCCCCTCTCCCCCAAGAGAGTCCCCAACACTTGGACACTTAACTTCCTGCTCCTTCTTCCTCTCTCCAATTACAGGCTTATTTTTCCTCGGCTTTTCAACGAGCACATGCCAAAGACCTGAAGTCTCTGTGTCACCTCAAGGAACGTCTTCTTGCCCTTACATGGGGATAGGTGACTTCCAGGCGAGGCTGTAACCCCTGTAGGTACTCAGCCAATGAGGAATCAGAGGGGAGGGACTTCATACTAGGAAATAAACTGCTGTAAGTGCCCCCAGTGTGCCTGTCCATCTGACACCTGCTCTTGTGAGAACCTGGATTAAAGCCTCACTTCACTGTGCTCAGAGCCTCTGCGTCCCTACTCTAACTGGGTCAGTGGGCTTATTTCTTACCGGCCAACTTACACGAATTCTGAGCTTCCTGCTTCCCTTTTTGTTGCAATGGTTGATAATATATTTCAAATAGTTGCTTCGATTATGTAAAGAATTAATGCACATGGAAATCTTAGAGCAAAGCAGGTGCTAAGTAGCCATCCATTTCCTTTCCACCCCTATCATATATGGCGGGACTGACTCATCAAGGTGACATACGGAGATTCTGAAATCACCGCCTGCCATGAACACGTGGAATCTACCGCTCCCCAGGGAACAACTTCTGGAAAAAAAGAAAAAAACCCTGAAACCTCGGGAAAAGAGAAAATAAAAACAATGCAGGCAGGTAGGACGGGCTGAGACACAAAGTTGCAATGTTGCCCCTACGTCTCACCCCTGCAGGGAACTCAAAAACCAGAGGGAGGTTCTCCTCCGGGCAGAAGTGAAGAATTGGATATTCCACAGCGGGCACCCCAACTTTAGTGCTCCTGCCTTAACTAAAACCCCCCGGGGTAGCGGCTCAGGGCACTTTCTCCTGGGCCTGGGCAGCAGGGTGGCGCTTCGGTGGCCTCCCTCCAGCAGGGGGCGCCACGGCGGGCTCTGCCTCCGCGGTAGGACGGCAGTATCGCGGGAAGGGAGCTTTAATGGCGGGCACTCGGCCCCCTCTGGTGCCGCTCCGACGGGGCAGGTGCACCCTCAGCTCCCGGGAGCCGTTAGACATACAAGAGGCTGCTTGGCCAACCCCAGGGGCCTGCAGTCAGGCGGGAGCTGCGGCGGGCAGCCCTGAAGGTCAGGGTCACCTCCTCCAGGAGCCACTGCTGCCCCCTGCCTGAGGGGCTGCTGACTATGCTGCCCCCAGCCCGGCAGAGGCTGCAGCTCAGTGAAGAGATAAGGGAGTATGTGCCAAAGGACATGTCAGGAGAGAACCTTCCAGAGAAAGCTGCGGCGACGCAGCTACTTACAGGGTGAGCTCAAGTTTTATTCCCCGTGTTACGTTCTGTCCTGGTCTGTTTTGTCACTTCTGTGACGTGATGAATCTAACTGGGGAAGGGCACACGGTTTTAAGAGAGCCCAGAGTGATCCCAAGATTCTTGGTGGGAGGCGTGGCCTTGAGCCTCAAGGAGGATTTTACTAGTTCTCAAGTGGGTTCCTAGGGGCAGCAGCAGGATTACGTCTTGGGAACTAGTTAAAAAGGCAAATTCTTGGGTCCAACCCTGATGGAGTTTCTCGGGGGCAGGCCCTCACTGTGCTTTCACAAACTCCCTGTGACTGTGTGACACATCGAGTTTGCAAACCGCTGTATCAGATGATTGGGAAAACGCAGCGTATCCCCTGGAAAAAGATGCACAAAGAGTCATTTGCAATGTGCTATTGTCAGAACAAAACGGTCACCCTAAAGGATGTTTTGTGAATGGGACAATGAGTATAGAAACATGATAGACGGACAGTATTCATTGTGCCTGCGTCATGCTGTACTTGCTTTCTACCTACCTCTCATTTTACTTTTTTTTCGTTGCTTCTCGCTGCCCCAAAAAGTAGTTTGGCAATATTCTAGCTGGTAATTTTAGGTAATAATAGGCATATTGTTTTTATTCACTTTTGCTTCACCTAACTGCAGAAAAAAACTTTTTTTTCCCTATAGAATAATGTAATGAACGTTGATGGAATGCCCTCAGACTTTTACCACAGTTACTGTATGACCTTGAGTGAAGTTATCTGGGGTCTCCAGCATCCTTTGTGGGTGAGACCTTAATCTCAGTGACCATTCTTACTGATTCTTTGTAAACTCTAAAACTACTATTCAAAGGTTCATCATTGCCCACGAGGGAATGCAACACATGCTCAGATAATCTCAGATGGCTCTTTGCATTACAGTGGTTTTATATTTCACTTGCTCATAACATACGTGCTGTTTGGGGTAGATTTGGTAGAGGGCATATCCTGCAGGTTTAAGCACCACAGGCCAATGAGAGAAAGACTCAGGACGGTGTCTCAGGTGGGGGGCGCGTCAATAATCAAGTCCACGTTCCACGTGTGCATGTTGTTGCTGTGGATTTACACACCCTACGTGGACGCCTCACAGCTCTACTTGTGAGTCTGGTCCTGCTCCAGATTCCGTTGAAGAAGTTGAAACTTCATTTTAGGGAAAAATGAAATCTTCAAAACCAGGAGCCTTGTGATTGAAACCCAGTTCTGGTTGGTCAAAAAGTTCTTGCTTTTCTGCTCTCTGGAGCCATAACCCTGAACACAGTTTGGTCTCCATTTGTCAAAGCCTTCTTGTGCACTTCCCGGGCAGGGGGACGCTTTTCCGAGTCTGGGGACACTTGCGTGTTTCCAGTCAGCCTCCTCCACCCCCCAGCCAGTTTCAACTCCAGTGTCCTCTTTCAAGCCTTAGCTGAACCATTCTGCACCTGTTTCCTCGTCTGTCAAATAAAGGGAATAGTATTATATAGTCTATAGAGTTGGGGGAAAGATAAAAACATATTTCAAGGTATAGTTAGTAGAATAATAGGTAATCTTTTATAAGGTTCTGTGGTTTCCCAGTGTTCTGTAATGAATACGTATTACACGAATTTGGTAAGTACATTTATTTTCTTTTTTAAAACTGTTTATTTATTTATTTTGAGAGAGAGAGAGAGAGCGTGCATACGCACAAGTTGGGGAGGGCCCGAGAGAGAAGGAGAGAGAGATTCTCAAGCAGGCTGACAGTGCTGAGCCCAACACGGTGTTCCGACCCATTAACCTTGAGGTCATGATCTGAGCTGAAATCGAGAGTCAGACGCTCAACCCACTGAACCACGCAGGTGCTCCAGTACAGTTACTTTCTAAAGAGAAGCATGTTCAGGGCACCTGGTGGCTCACTTCTGACTTCAGCTCAGGACATGATCTCAAGGCTCTTGAGTTCAAGCCCTGCATCGGGCTCTGTGCTGACAGCTCAGAACCTGGAGCCTGCTTCCGATTCTGTGTCTCCCTCTCGCTCTGCCTCTCTTCCACTCACACTTTGTCTCTCCCTCAGAAATAAATAAACATTAAACAAATAAAAATAGATTTTAAAAAAGAGAAACATTTTCTACCAGTGTTCTGCAAACAATATCTCTTTTTGAAAAGAACGCTATTTGTGTCTCCCCTCAAGTTGTGCATTGCTGGCCCTGTATGAGATTCAACAGAGTAAGGGGGCCGCCTGTGAAGTCTTAAATTAATTGAAATATTAAAGGGCAAAAAGAAAGGCATGTAGGAAAAAAAGACCTTCTCTACCAAGTTTGGAATCCAAGTCCTTGGGTAGATTTCCTTGGCAAGTTTTTCCAAAACCGAGTTGAGATCTTATAGAGAGAGCTCCATTGTTCATCCCTGTAGAAATAAACTGTATCTACCAACATCTATTTGTATGCAAATCAAGCCCTTCCTTCTAACCCCAACATAAATGCCATTAAGTGGACCCTGGTTCTTTCCACCCAGGAACTCTACATATGCATTCCTTGGGTTCTTGACCTGTCTCTTGGGACACAAGCCTAAGGAAGTGGAGGCAAAGAGAAGAGGATTATTACTAGACCTTTTAAAGGGAACTATGAAGAAAGAAGAAAAAAAATTCCCTATATTCTCTACTAGCTGCTAGTGTTTTGGTTTGATTAGGTTCACTGTTTTTTTTTTCTTCCCATATTTATTTGGTGTTTATTTTTGTTTACCTAATTAAAGTCAACTTGTAAAATCATATCAGCAGTATGTAACAAGGATCACATTTTTCGTTGTAGAGCCACATTGTAATACCAGACAATGTCAGGTCACTAAATTCTTCCAGGATACATCATTTTCTAACAGGTAGTGTAAGTTGTCATTGCTGGTTACCACTGTACCTGATTGCAAACTGGATGAAGCCATAAATCGTGTCTGAACTGTGCATTCCCTCGGGGTGTCTCCATAGTAGATATGCAACAAATAGTTGTGTACTGAATGCCTTTCACTTTTATTGCATTTTGGAATCCACGAAATACTTTGTGTCATTTGACAATGACAACCCCTTAGGAAAGAGGAGACCTTTTTACTTATTTCATGGGTAATTTAACTTCTGGGAATGAGAAGTCAAACAGACTGGACCATCCATCCTGAGCTTTTGTCTCAGAGCTGGTGTTCTTTCCAAGGAGGCAAGTTGCTTTAAATTGAAACAAAATGAATGGATTCCAAGGGGGGCTTTTAACTTGGATTCACACTTTTTATAGGATGGCCAGGCAACTCTTCCTAGTGACATTCATGATATGAATGCCCTGAGAAATTTCAGGTATTTCTAATGAATTGGTCTTAAAATCTTCCAGGCACATAGAGTGCCCAAATCATTATCTTGATGAATGGGCCCTAAACTTTTAAAAAATGAAGCTGTGATGACAAATATGAAATCTTTTAAACAAAATCAAATTCAGGAGTTCAATTTAAATCTTGGCAAAGTTTCAGGCACATTAAAAGGAAATTAAATGAGTTTTAAAAGGCAGAGCACTCATAATTTACCTTTATTATTAAACAACTCTTTAAACCTCTCCCTTTTCATTTCCCCACCTCCAAGAAAAAAGACCCCTTTTGCAGCAACCTATCTGGCCTCAGACATATTAATTAAAATAAATGGAAGAAAAATAAGTTTTTATTTTAAAAGCTTTTTCAGTAGTGAAGAAAGTGCATTGCCAATAGTAAGCAATTAGATCAATTTATGGCTTTTTTTTATAATTTTCATTGTTATAAATATATAGAATCTTATTTTTAAGGGTAAGTTAAAAGAGTCATTGTATCTACTATTTTTAAGCATCTACTATGTGACAGGTATAGTTTTGGCTTTTTAATACATTGTCACTGTAGTCTTTCAAGACAGCTGTTAGTATCTCTGTTATATGGATGGGGCCATAATCCCTGAGATTTAAGAATTCTTGCCCTAGTTTGCCTATCACTTGATCCACTGAAGTCTTTGACTTTTTTAATGCTTATTTACTTTTTGAAAGAGAAAGAGAGCATGCAAGCAGGAGAGGGATAGAGAGAGAGGGCTCCAGGCTCTGAGCTGTCAGCACAGAACCCAATGTAGGGCTTGAACTCATGAACCATGAGATCATGACCTGAGCCAAAGTCGGATGTTCAACCAGCTGAGTCACCCAGGTGCCCCAAAGTCTTTGACTTAAAAATATCTGTTTTCAGAACACCTGGGTGGCTCAGTCAGTCAAGCATCTGACTTCAGCTCAGGTCATGATATCACAGTTTGTTGGTTTGAGCCCCCCACCATTGGGCTCTGTACTGACAGCTAACTCAGAGCCTGGAGCCTGCTTCAGATTCTGTACCTTCCTTTCTCTCTGACCCTCCCCTGCTTGCACTGTTTCTCTCTGTCTCCCAAAAATAAATAAAAAATATATAAAAAATAAAATATCCATTTTCTGCATACTACCCAGCTAGCACTAAAATCCGTAAGTCACTGTGCTTTAAAATGTAAAATTTCAGAGTATATAATGTATCTATTTTAACACATAGTTAATATTTTACATTGTCTTCCATCAAGAAAAATGGATACTCTGGAGAGAAATGCCACAGTTTCCCTTGGGCTTTCTGTACATCTTACAAGCAGATATATTGATCCCAAGAGCATTTGCTCCACATCTGAAAAGAATAAATGACCTTTCATGTGTTAGGTGCTCAGAGGGAGGAATTTTGTGGTAAGGACTTTATACTCATGATTTCACTTGATCCTCAGAAAAATCACTGAGACACAGTATTTTGAGATCTGTTTATATAAAATACACTGTGGCTTATCATTTAAGAGTATCACCCATTTCTCTTAAACTGAGTTGTTTTCTAAGTCATACCTACCAAGTGTGAGCTCTGGGATATAGAAACTATGTGGTTGATTTTTTTGTTTCCCCAAAGTATAGAAGTAGTTCCGGGGGTAGGGAGTGGGGGGTATGAGGGTGAGAAGTTATAGGCAGTGTGTAAGATTCCAGAACTTTTTGAGAAAGACCATCTTGATGGGTGAATCTATAAATACTGTATTTCTCAGACTATATTTCTCTTTTATGGAAGATGAAAATTTTATGTTAAAAGCAGTTTACTTTTGTGAATTTAACTATCATTTAATTGCTAACTAACAAGAACAGGCTGAACTTGTACCTGTGAAATTTTTGCAAAATGGAAAATTCATTGGAATGCTCTGTGTCTGACAGACTATATTAGATTAGGTAAGATACTCTTTATTTAGCTATTTGGCCACATTTTAATTAATTAATTTATTTTTAAAATATAATTTGTTGTTAAATTGGCTCCCCTACAACACCCAATGCTATCTTAACAAGTGCCCTCCTCCATGCGCATCACCTGTTTTCCCCTCTTCCCCATCACCCATCTGCCTTGTTTGTTCTTTGTAGAACAGGAATCTCTTGTGGTTTGCCCACCTTCCTTTCTGTAACTACATATTCCCCTCTTCCCTTCCCCCATGGACTGCTGTTACGTTTCTCAAGATCCACGTATGAGTGAAAACAAATGATATCTGTCCTTCTCTGACTGATTTCTCTCAGCATAATACCTTCCGGTTCCATCCACGTTGCTGCAAATGGCAGGGTTTCATTCTTTCTCATTGCCAAGTAGTATTCCATTGTGTATCTAAACCACATCTTCTTCATCCATTCCTCAGTGGATGGGCATTTATAGCCACATTGTTAAATCCGTTATGCCTCAAGATGTTTTGACACCAATTCTGTTTGATTCACACAGAGCTGAGTACTTGGAATGAGTCTACTCTTTTGACTTCCAGTAGATGCTCTTAGCAACCCTGGGAGAAGGGGAGGTCAGCTCTTACCATCTCTTTGCTACCAGTGTGAACACCATGGCCTTGAAGCCTCAATGGTTGTTTTAAGGTCAGAAGTTAGGAAGGGGCAAAGATTGTGCTTCAGTAATTTAACTCTAGAGGATTTCACTTCCCAAATTATCTTTGAATTTTTAGTTTGAGAAGTAACCTGCAGATGTGAATAGTTTGCAAGAGATCATAGATAGAGATCCACAGGTCTAGTGGTAGCCAGGAATGTGGTCAGTGATGGCGGATCCCAGCAACTACTATTCTTGAAGCCAGAGCTAATGGGAACTTGATGAACTACTGGCTGGTCCACACCTGGATTCATTTCAGGAAAACTTGACAGTAAATGTAGACCAGTTATGGCGGGCAACGATCATTGTTCATTCAGAAACATTCAGTAAAACATTGCTTTCTGCAGCCAGCTTCCCAGTAACTTTGTCAAATTGATTTTTAAAAAATTAAAAAAAAATTTTTTAATGTTTTATTTATTTTTGTGAGAGAGAGAGAGAGAGAGACAATGTGAGCAGGGGAGAGTCAGAGAGAGAGGGAGACACAGAACCTGAAGACAGGCTCCAGGCTCTGAGCTGTCAGCATAGACCCTGACATGGGGCTTGAACCCACGAACTGCAAGATCAGGACCTGAGCTGAAGCCAGATGCTAAACTGACTCAGCCACCCAGGCGCCCCATGTCAAATCTATTTTTAAGTGACTTGGTCTGTTGTTTCCTTCTATTCCTCAGACAGACAAGGATTACTTCCCAGTCACTGCGCTAAGTGCCAGTTATGCAGTGTCATGAGACAAAGTTTCAATTTTAAATAATTTTTTTAAGTTGATTCATGTATTTTGAGAGAGAGAGCAAGCAGTGGGAGGGACAGAGAGAGATGAAGAGAGAATCCCAAGCAGGCTCCACCCTGTCAGCACAGAGCCAGACACAGGGCTCCAACCCACGAACCATGAGTTCAGGACCCGAGCCAAAATCAAGAGTCAGACCCTTAACCAACTGAGCCACCCAGGTGCCCCAAGACAAAGTTTCTTTACTCATCAAATAAATATGTGAAGGAAGAAAGACATTCGACTGATTAAAAAAAATAATAATTGCAAAACGAGTCACTTTATTGAAGCAGAGTTACCAGGGAATTTTAGGCCTTTGTGAAGATGTGACATTTTAGGTGACATCTGAACGGGTCTGAGAGTAAAAATAAAGAGCATGTGGGATGGGAGTGAGAAGCTTAGATAAATGGCTTGAAGTGAAAAATGGCCTTAGATAAAGCCAGAGCAGCTGAAACAGGGAGCGGAGAGCAGTACGAATGAGATTTGAAAGGGAAGGTGGAAACAGCAAATTATGAAGAATATTGAGCCATGGCATTAGATTCCTAAGTCTGCTGCAACAAAGTATCACAAATTGGGTCACTTGGAACAATAGAAATTTATTCTTCCACAGGTTTGGAGGCTGGACGTTTGAAATCGAATCATGTGTAGGGTTGATTCCCACTGAGGGTACTGGAGAATATTCTGTTTTGTGACTGCCGCCTAGCTTCTGGTGGCAAATGGCAGCACTCGGTGCCCCTTGGCATGACAATGTCTCTCCGGTCTATGTCTCCGTCTGCACATCGTTTCTTGTGTGATCTTGTTTCTTCACCTGGCTGGCTTTTCATAAGGACACCAGTCATATGGACCTAGGGGCCCACCTTACTCCGGTATGATCTCAGTGTAAAGAATTCTGTCCTCAACGACCCTATTTCCAAATATGGTCACATTTCCAGGTCCTGGGGATTAGGACTTCAATATTATCTTTTTGGGGGTCACATGATTCAACTCATAAAAGTTGTATCACGGGATTTCTATTTGTCTTAAGATCAAAAAGAAATCACTGAAAAAGTTCATGCATCCCTCTGACAATTTTTTTTTTGAAGAATGTAAAAAGGCAATGGAAGAGAAAGAAAGCAAATTAGTAAGCTTCTGCAAATACCTTGGGATGGTAAGAGATAATAGTGGCTTAAGCTAAGACTGCAGTGCTAAAGATAGAAATAGACACATTTGACAAGAGCATCATAAGAGGAGAAATAGATTTGAAGATAGCAGCAAATCAATAAATCATTATGGACTTGTTAAGCTTGGCACGCTCTGAGACACCAAGGAGAAATGAAAGTGAGATGTTGGCCCTGCAGGGACGTCACTCAAGAGGGAGGCTGAAAATACACCTTGAAGACTCAGTTGCACACAGATGATGCTTCAGGAGAGGAGTGTGGATGTCCCACTAGGAGAGTAGGATAGCGTTCTGGGCTGAGTGCAATCCAGGTAGAGGAAAAGGGTAGAGTAGCCTGAGAGGCAAAGGGAAAAACAGACAACAACAACTACATGACAAAATGAGGTTGTATGGATTAAGAGAAGAAGATGTTTCCAGAATGGAAAGTTGAAAAGTGCTTCCTGCTGCTGAGAGGAACAGCATCAGATGAGGGCTGAGTGGGATCAGATGGGTGCCATTTTTGATCTCACAAGAGAATGCCACATGTATCAGAATAAATTCCCACGTAAGTAGCAGCATAGCAGGGCATGTGAAAGGAAAGTTTTACGACGTAGACAAACAACTTAGACTGATTTGTTTGTTCCTGGTACAAAACATGTCAGAGTCATAAATCAATAGGGTTAAATTAATGAGAGCTTGAATAAATCCCAGTCTCTTTTAAAAAAAAATTGAATGTTTTATTTATTTTTGAGACAGAGAGAGACAGAGCATGAGCAGGGAGGGGCAAAGAGAGAGGGAGACACAGAATCGGAAGCAAGCTCCAGGGTATGAGCTGTCAGCACAGAGCCCATTGCAGGGCTTGAACCCACGAACATGTGATCATGACCTGAGCCAAAGTTGGAGGCTTAACCTACTGAGCCAGGCGTCCCTCAGTCTCTTTTTTAAAGACTTCATTGAGTCCTACAAATCTCCAAGCATATTTGGCAGGGATAATTAAAGGCAGTTAGTTTATACAGTTTTGTGTAGAAACTACTGATTGGTGTTTCTCAATGTTTAGGAATTGTCAAGTAATCTTGGAAGCGTTCAGCTTGAAGTTTTGAAAAGCACTGTTCACTTATATATGACAGTATTTCATGGCCTCACGGAGACTTTTTGTTACTTTCCCTATGCTTACATCTGCCTCTTCTCTACTTCTCTTAGTGGAGGATTTATAGGGTGGTCAGGCAGGCTCGGCGTGAAAGAGGAGTCAGTGGTATGATGTGTGGCCAACAGCAGAAGACATTCGTGCCTGAAATCTTTCATGTTAATCCCCTAAGGCCTCTCAGAACAAAAGAAACAAATGAAACCAATGAACAAAAACTAAATACGAAACCTTGTCTAGTGTCTTGAAGTCTTCCAGAATATTTCAATAAGCTGAGAGTACGTTTCACTGGGAATATAAAAGCCTTAAGAAGACAAGAAACTTGAATGAGCTTTTGAGCATGCCCACAGAGTCCTAATTCTTTCCGTGCTTCCCTTTATTGGATTCCCCCAACGGTATAATATTTTTTTCTCCTTCCAAAGACGTGTCTACCTGCTGTTAGGAACTGGACAAGATTTACTGATTTGGCTGCCGACTGGTGTGGTGTCTTTAAGTGGTGAATATAAATCTTTAATCACACTGCTTAGAGTGCCATCTCTTCCTCCTAGTATTTCATCTGTGAATAGGAAGAAAAGGCTATTGAGACAATATTATTGATGTTTGCAATACCAGGTTTTTTTCTGTTTAAATTCATTTTCTTTCTTTTTTTATGTTTATTTTTCAGACAGACAGACAGACAGAACATGAGCAGGGGAGGGGCAGAGAGAGGGGGACACAGAATCTGAAACAAAATCTGTCAGCACAGAGCCTGATGTGGGGCTCAAACTCACAAGCTCTGAGATCATGACCTGAGGTGAAGTCGGACGCTTAACTGAGTCACCCAGGTACCTTGAAATTCATTTTCAACCATTTGGAGAGCCATTTTTTCCCCTATTAGACTGTAACCAGGACTTTCTAGAAAAATAACCTGAGAAGGGGGAAAAAAAAAGGCAAAAACAATCTACTCTGCGAATAAAGGCAAATATGCTGAAAACTGACAAGTTTGAGATAGGGCATTTGACCAGTACATGTTTTCTTTTAATCTCCAGTGAATGGACAGACTTGAAATAAGTGTGATTTGTTTGTTTCCCTAACTTCATTGTCCAGTTCATGATTATGTCAAATGAGTCATTATTGCTTTTGCTAAGGATTCTGGGACATTACTGGACTAACTGGGCATTGTAAACACTAGCTGGTGGTGTGCCCCTAACTTTTCCCATGCTAAATATACCACTGTCTCACATTTCTTTTTTCAATCTTTCCACAGCCATACCTACTTTCTCTGTTAGTGCTATTTTTTGGGGGGGATACCAATGATTGATTATAAACAACTTAATTTGTGGTTGAACACATATCCCCATTGGCCCTATTATGAAGGACATATTGCAGAGTATTAGTGTTCATTTTTCAGAGTCCAAGATTTCAAGTATACAAAGAAAAAACAACTACCAATGTCTCTTTTAATTGTGGAGTCAGACTAGGTTCTACAAGTGTAATGGAATACCAGGAATACTGAGGGACATGTGCTTTGGAATAACATTTTGGAAATCAAATTCTGTTTGTCCCATTGGCTAGTTTTGTGTTTATGGAGTCATTAACCAGTTTTCCCAAAATATTAGTTTACCCATTTATATAAACAAAACCAACCAACCTACCAAACAAAAAATCCCCAAAATGGATGCTGAGCACTTTCAGAACTCTGTCAAGGATAATTGTAAGAATTACAAGTACATAATGTGAGTGGAGTGCCTAACAATTAGAAGGTACTTAATTAAGGTTAGCTCTTCTCCTTCTTTCTTAAAAAAAAGTCTTTAGGAAGACCAGATCCTATTATATTTTATGCAATAAAAAGTCTTTTTGAGAAGTCTTGCTTTTGTAAAAAATTTACTTTTATTTTTATTTAAAAATTTTTAAGTTTATTTATTTTGAGAGAGGGAGAGAGAGTGAGCGAGCGAGCAGGGTAGGGACACAGAGAGAGGGGACAGAGAATCCCAAGCAGGCTCTGCACTGTCAGCACAGAGCCTGATATGGGTTGTGAACTCACAAACCATGAGATCACTACTTGAACCAATGTTAAGAGTCAGATGCTAACTGACTGAGCCACCCAGGTACCCTGGAAATCTTACTGTTTTTAAAATAGTATTATGATTATTGTATTTTTAGTATAAACTTGTACCCAGTGCTAGGATAACTATTATTCGTGGGACATTTGGAAACTTGCTTTCTAAAAGAATTATATTAATTTATAATGATCAGTAAGTGGATTACCAAATGATTTTTACTAAAGGGCTTGCTGTTCCTTATTCATTGTTATGTTACTATTTTAAGTGTAGAGTTCTAACTCCAGGAAAGAAGGACACATGGTGTTATCAGAACAACCACTATATTCAATTACTCCAGTTTTTCTGCACACATATTCAAAAGGTTATTTTTTTCCCCAAGATCCTCACATGAAATAGTAGGGAAAATACAGGGCTTTTTTGGCTATTTTCAGGTAACTAATATCTTGGTAACCCCTGGTCTGGTTGAATAACTTGAATAGTGCGGGGAATAGTTGCGTCTTTTCTATCTTGTGTCTGTAATCCGTCCATCAGCTACACTGTGAACAGAGGAATAGTTGACCTGTTCATCTTTCCCGATCTAGTGTGTTCTGTCCCACCTTTTTTTAAAATTCAGTTTTCGAAGTGTTTATTTTTGAGACAGAAAGAGAGCACGCGAGCAGGAAAGGGGCAGAGAGAGAGGGGGAGAGAGAGAGTTCCAGGGAGGCACTGAATTTTCCGTGTGGCGCCCCACATGGGGTTCAAACGTATGAACTGTGAGATGACCTGAGTTGAAATCAAGAGTCGGACACTGCATTGACTGAGCCGCCCCGGTGCCACTGTTCTGTCTCATCTTAATAACTGGTTTCTAATATTTCCAGGGTTAGAAGTAGATGTGAGAAGAGATTTGAGACAGTCAGATCCTTCTCATTTGCTACTTCTCATTTGCTCTAACATCCGAGCATCCTAGTTGCCACAAACTTCTGTTCCTTAGCTCTCTGCATCATGAAATAAGGAATCATCACTTATAATCTTCCAAGTTCCAAGGGTGATACATTAAACTTGCTACGTGGTCTATCAGAGCCACCATTTTCCCCATTTGTAGGAGTCAAGAGTGGGACTCATGTCATCTCAGTAATAGCTTTTTCTAAAACACTTTCCTAATCTTGAACTGTTCTTACAGTCTCCCTCATTAATAGCCTGGAAGGGAACGAAAAAGGAGATGTTAACAAACTTCTTAATATGTAATTTAATTTTGGGGGAGGTTTAATATTCACCACAAAACTGAGGGGCAAGGACAGAGAATTCCCACACACACTCTGCCTCCACACATGCAAAGCTTCCACTAGAATCAATATTTGAACCAAACTGGCACATTTCCTTTTTTTTAGTTTTACATTTTCCTTTCTATCCTTTTTTTTTCGTTTATAGTTTATTGTCAAGTTGGTTTTCATAGAACACCCAGTGCTCATCCCAACAAGTGTCCTCCTCTTCCTCTCTCCCCCACCCACATCAGCCGTCAGTTTGTCCTCAGTGTTCAGGAGTCTCTCATGGTTTGTCTCCATCCCTCTCCCCTACTATTTTTCCCCTTCCCCTCCCCCATGGTCCTCTGTTAAGTTTCTCCTGTTCCACTTATGAGTGAAAACATATGGTATCTGTCCTTCTCTGCCTGACTTATTTCACTTAGCATGACACCCTCAAGGTCCATCCACGTTGCTACAAATGGCCAGATTTCATTCTTTCTCATTGCCATGTAGTATTCCATTGTATATATAAATCATACCATCTTGATTCATTCATCAGTTGATGGACATTTTAGGCTCTTTCCATGATTTGGCTATTGTTGACAGTGCTGCTATGAACAGTGGGGTACATGTGCCCCTATGCATCAGCATTTCTGTATCTCTTGGGTAAATCTCCAGCAGTGCTATTTCTGGGTCATAGGGGAGTTCTATGGTTAATTTTTTGAGGAACCTCCACACTGTTTTCCAGAGTGGCTGCACCAGTTTACATTCCTACCAACAGTGTAGGAGGGTGCCAGTTTCTCCACATCCTCACCAGCATCTATAGTCTCTTGATTTGTTCATTTTAGCCGCTCTGACAGGCATGAAGTGGTATCACAGTGTGGTTTTGATTTGTATTTCCCTGATAAGTGATGCTGAACATTGTTTCATGTGTCTGTTGGCCAACTGGATGTCTTCGTTGGAGAAGTGTCTCTTCATGCCTTCTGCCAATTTCTTCACTGGATTATTTGTTTTTCAGGTGTGGAGTTTGGTGAATTTCTTAAAGATTTTTGATACTAGCCTTTATCCAATATGTCATTTGCAACTATCTTTTCCCATTCTGTTGGTTGCCTATTAGTTTTACTGATTTTTTTCCTTTGCAGTGCAGAAGCTTTTTATCTTGATGAGGTTCCAATAGTTCATTTTTGTTCTTGATTCCCTAGCCTTTGGGGATGTGTCAAGTAAGAAATTGCTGCTGTTGAGGTCAAGGAGGTTGTTTCTTGCTTTCTTCTCTAGGGACTTGATAGTTTCCTGTCTCACTTGATAATTTCCTGTCTCACATTCAGGTCCTTCATCCATTTTGAGTTTATTTGTGTGTTTGGTATAAGAGAGTGATCTAGTTTCATTCTTCTGCATGTTCCTGTCCAGTTCTTCTAGCACCACCTGCTAAAGAGGCAGTCTTTATTTCCATTGGATACTCTTTCCTGCTTTGTCAAAAATTAATTGGCCGTACATTTGGGGGTCCAATTCTGAGTTCTCTATTCTATTTCATTGGTTTATTCATCTGGTTTTGTGCCAATACCATGCTGCCTTGATGATGACAGCTTTGTAGTAGAGGCTAAAGTCTGGGATTGTGATGCCTCCCATTTTGATGTTCTTCTTCAGTAGTACTTTGGCTATTCAGGGTCTTTTGTGGTTCCATACAAATTTTAGGATTGTTTCTCTAGCTTTGAGAAGAATGCTGGTGCAACTTTGATGGGGATTGCATTGAATGTGTAGACTGCTTTAGGTAATAATGACATTTTAACAGTGTTTATTCTCCCAATCCATCATCATGGACTATTTTTCCATTTCTTTGTGTGTTCTTCAATTTCCTTCATAAGTTTTCTATATTTTTCATCATACAGATCTTTTACATCGTTGGTTAGATTTATTCCTAAGTATTTTATGATTTTGTAGGAAACTATGAATGGGATCAGTTTCTTGATTTCTCTTTCTGTTGTTTCATTTTTGGTGTATAAAAATGCAACCGAGTTCTGTACATTGATTTTATACCCTGCGACTTTGCTGAATTCATGGATCAGTTCTAGTAAGTTTCTGTTGGAGTCTGCTGGGTTTTCCATGTAGAGTATCATGTCATCTGCAAAAAGTGAAAGTCTGACTTCTTTGCCAATTCTGATGCCTTTTATTTCCTTTTGTTGTCTGATTGCTGATGCTAGGACTTCAAGCACTGTGTGGAACAACAGTGGTGAGAGTGGACATCCCTGTCGTGTTCCTGATTTCAGGGAGAAAGCTCTCAGTTTTTCCCCATTGAGGATGATATTAGCTGTGGGCTTTTCAGAAATGGCTTTTATGATGTTTAAGTACGTTCCTTCTATCCCAACTTTCTCAAGGATTTTTATTAAGAAAGGATGCTGTATTTTGTCAAATGCTTTTTCTGCATCTATAGACAGGATCATATGGTTCTTTTCTTTTGTTAATGTGATGTTATCACATTGATTGATTAGCGAATATTGAACCAGCCCTGTAACCCAGGAATGAATCCCACTTGATCATGGTCGATCAATATGCTTTTGAATTCGATTTGCCAGTATCTTGTTGAGGATTTTTGCATCCATATTCTTCAAGGATATTGGTCTGTATTTCTCTCTTTTTGCTTGGTCTCTGTCTGGTTTGGCAATCAAAGTGATGCTGGCCTCGTAGAATGAGTCCAGAAGTTTTCCTTTGATTTCTATTTTTTGAAATAGCTTGAGAAGGATGGGTATTAACTCTAATTTTAATGTCTGGTAGAATTCTCCAGGAAAGCCATCTGGCCCTGTGCTTTTATTTATTGGGAGATTTTTGATAACTGATTCAATTTCTTCACTAGTTATGGGTCTGTTCAGATTTTCTTTCTCTTCCTGTTTGAATTTTGGTGGTGTGTGTGTGTTTAGGAATTTGTCCCATTTCTTCTAGGTTGTCCAGTTTGTTGGCATATAATTTTTCATATTATTCCCTGTTATTATTTGTATTTCTGAGTGATTGTTTGTAATAAATCTATTTTCATTCGTGATTTTATCTATTTGGGTGCTCTCCCTTTTCTTTATGAGAAGCCTGGCTAGTGGTTTATCAATTTTGTTTATTTTTTAAAAAAACCAACTCTTGGTTTCATTTACTTCTTCAACTGTTTTTTTTTAATTCCATATTGTTTATTTCTGTCTTTATCTTTATTATTTCTCTTTTTCTGCTGGGTTTGTGGTGTTCTTCCTTCTCTGTTTCTAGTTCCTTTAGGTGCGCTCTTACATTTTGTATTTACACTTCTTCTAGTTTCTTGAAATAGGCCTGGATTGCAATATGCTTTCCACCTAGCACTGCCTTTTCTGTATCCCAGAGAGTTTGGATTGTTGTATTTTCATTTTCATTTGTTATCATATATTTTTAAATTTCTTCTCTAATTGCCTGATTGGCCCATTCATTCTTTTTTTTTTTTTTTGAGATGTTTCATTTATTTATTTATTTATTTATTTATTTATTTATTTATTTATTTTTAGTTTAGTTTGTTAGTTATAATTTAAATCCAAGTTAGCTAACATATAGTGTAATAATAATCTCAGGAATAGAATTTAATGATTCATCACTTACATATAACACCCAGTGATCATCCTAAGTGTCCTCCTTTTTTTTTTTAATAATAGTTTATTGTCAAATTAGTTTCCATATAACACCCAGTGCTTCTCCCCACAAGTGCCCCCCACCATGACCATCCCCCCTCCCCTCTCCCCCTCCCCCTTCAGTCCATGGTTCGTCTCCAGTATTCAGTAGTCTCCC
>NC_043703.1:155435786-155475839 GCF_006229205.1 Suricata suricatta
CCACATCTTCTTGATCCATTCATAAGTTGATGGACATTTAGGTTCTTTCCATGATTTGGTTATTGTAGTAAGTGCCGCTATGAACATTGGGGTACATGTGCTCCTATGCCTCAGCACTTCTTTATCCCTTGGGTAAATCCCTAGCAGTGCCATTCATTCTTTAGTAAGGTTTTCTTTAACCTCCATGTTTTTGGATGTTTTCCAGACTTTTCCCTGATTGATTTCAAGTTTCATTAGCACTGTGATCTGAAAGTGTGCGTGGTATGATCTCAATTCTTTTATATTTATGGAGGTCTGCTTTATGACCCAGTATGTGACCTATCTTGGAGAATGTACTATGTGTACTCAAGAAGAAAGTGAATTGCATAGCCTCAGGATGCAGAGTTCTAAATATATCTGTCAAATCCATCTGTTCCAATATGTCATTCAGGTCCATTGTTTCTTTAGTGATTTTCTGTCTAGTTAATCTATCCATTGCTTTAAGTGGAGTATTAAAGTCCCCGCTATTAGCATATTCTTATCAATAAGATTGTTTCTATATGTGATTAATTGTTTTATCTATTTGGGTGCTTCTGAATTCCGTGCATAGACGTTTATAATTGTTAGCTCTTCCTGATGGATGGACCCTATAATTATTATATAATGCCCTTCATCTCTTGTTACTGTCTTTAAAGTTCTGTTTGTACTATATACATATGGCTACTTTGGCTTTATTTTGACTTCTAGTTGCATGATAGATATTTCTCCATCCCCTTACTTTCAGTCTGAGGGTGTTCTCAGGTCTAAAATGAGTCTCTTATAGACAGCAAATAGATGGATTTTTTAATCCATTCTGATACCCTATGTCTTTTGGTTGGAGCATTTAGTCCATTTATGTTCAGTGTTATTAAAAAACAGATTTAGAGTCATTGTGTTCTCTGTAGGATTCATACTTGTAGTGATGTCTCTGGTCCCTGGTGTTCCTTACAACATTTCCCTCATAGAGTCCCCTTTAGCATTTCTTGTAGGGCTGTGTTAGTGGTAATGAATTCCTTCAATTTTTGTTTGGGAAAACCTGGATAGAGGATTCTTGGCTGCATATTTTTTCTGTTCATCACTTTGAAGATTTCCTGCCATTCCTCTCTGGCTTGCCAAGTTTCAGTAGATAGGTCTACAACAATGCTGATATGTCTCCCTTTGTATATTCAGGCCCTTTTATCCCTGGCTGCTTTCTGAATTCTCTCTTTATCCTTATATTTTGCCAGTTTCAGTATGGTATGTCATGCTGAAGATCGATTCA
Organism: Suricata suricatta; assembly: GCF_006229205.1. Lineage (NCBI taxonomy): Eukaryota > Metazoa > Chordata > Mammalia > Carnivora > Herpestidae > Suricata > Suricata suricatta. The sequence continues at coordinate 155,437,066 of NC_043703.1, forward strand.
AATTACATCTGAGGGGAGTTCTCTGTGCCTCTTGGATTTCACTATTTGTTCCTTCCCCAGATTGGGGAAGTTCTTGGCTGTAATTTGTTCAATTTGTTCAACAGACAAATCAAATTCCCCTTCATCCCCTTTCTCTCTCTCTTCTTCTTCTTCTGAAATTCCTGTAATATGGTTATTGTTCTGTTTGATCCCATCACTCAGTTTTTGAATTCTCCTTTTGTGCTCCTGGATCAATTCATCTCCCTTTTTCTCAGCCTCCTCTTTTTCTATAACTGTGTCTTCTAATTCACCTATTCTCCTCTCTGCCTTTTCAGTCCGTGCAGTGGCCACCTCCATTTTATTATGCACCTCATTTATAGCATTTTTTATTCATCACAACTATTTTAAGGTCCATAATCTTTGTAGCAATAGCTTTTCTGGTGTCTTCCATGCCCTTTTCAAGCCTAGCAATTAATTTTATTACTATTGTTCTAAATGCTTGGTCAGTTATGTTACTTATATCTGTTTTGAGCAATTCTTTAGCTATCATTTCTTCCTGGAATTTCTTTAGAGAAGAGTCCTCCATTTCCTCATTTTGGCTAGCTTTCTGTCTCTTGTAAGTTTTATAAGCTAGTTATGTGCTCTGCACCTGTGACTTCTTTTATCTTAAAGGAGGCTCAGTGACTGCCCATGGCCCGTCTGTTCAGAAAGTGTTCTTTTATTGGTGTCTCTTGGTCTCTCTTGTTGTGCCTTTGGTTATTTTATTGCCCTACTCGTAGTGATATTTGGGACTCTCCACCATGTGTACTTTGGCTTGTTTCTTGAGGAAGCCCTGGAAAGAAAAAAACAGATAGACAAACAAACAGGGAACAAAAGCATGCAAATGAACAGACAAATCAAACAAACAAGCAAACTGAAAGGAAAACAAAACAAAACAAAGCAAAAACACCAAAAGACAAAGGGTCTTCTAAAAGCATAGAACCAGAAATCCCAGCTACAAACAAAGAGCAGGTGGAGGCAGTACTGATGGAAGAGCACATACAAGGAGAGAAATGACAGGGGTGGGGAGAAAGAGAAGTTGAACATTGACCAAGCAGAGAGACTAAAAGACTAAAGTCAGAGAGAAAAAGGAAAATATGGTAGGAGGTGAGGAGAAAGAAATGAAGATAATATTACCCAGAGAAACTATCTATAGTTGGATTATTCCAGAGAGAGAGAAAGGAAGGTAATGATAGAGGTGTAGAATATGCATCAAGAATATGGATTAAATGCGACTATTTAAGCAAACCTATGGCCAGAGTACCCAGTCCAGCAGAGGGGAGAGGGAAGAATGAGTTAAGGGAGAATATATCTGAATAGCAAGAATTGATCTGGAGTTAATCATGGCAATGCATCAATACTGGTCTTGCTCTGGGCTAAGGTTAAAAAAAAACAAACAAACGTAAGTCTTCAGCAAGATGGGTGTGGTTTGGTGCAGGCTGATCTGGCCTCCACTGTGGGTCCTGTGGCCGCTTCCTGAGGCCCTGCCTTAGTGGTTGTGGGGAGTAAAATGGTGCCCCCTCCCCAGTCCCTTCTCAAACCAAGTGTTGCAAAGCACTCTTTTGGGTCCCCCCTCCCTTTGCCTCGGGCACAGCCAAGGTGGGCCCCCTTCTATGTCCCACGCCCTGCCTCTTTTCCAGATCTTAGTCCATGTGCCTTAATGATCCCACCTGAAATGTAATCCCACAAGCCAGGGTGCTTTCTAGCTGGGAATTTTGTCCCTCTCCCCCCATAAAAATGATCTTAAACCTCAAAACTTACACAAAAGTTAACCTCACAAACTTAAATGTGAGTCATAAAGAATAAAACTTATAAGAAAAAATAAGAGCATTGGAGAAAATCTTTGGAACCTAGGACTAGGCCACTACTGGACACCAAAAGCATAATCCATAAAGAAAAACAATTGATAAAGTATGTGTATCAGAATTAAATGTGTTTGCTCTGTGAACAGCTCTGTCAAGAAGATAAAAAGATGAGCTGCAGACTGAGAGGAAATATTCACAAGCCATATGCTTGACTAAGAACTTGTATCTAGAATGTATAATGAACTCTCAAAATTCAACATTCTGAAAACCCAAATGATCCTGTTAGTGAGTGGGTAAAAGACAGAAGCAGAAAGCTTACTGTGAGGATATCCAGATGGGAAATAAACATGTAAAATGATTTTTAACATCATTATTCACTAGAGGAGTACAAATTAAAACTGCAGTGAGGTCACTTCACAGCTATCAGACTTGTTAACCTAAAAAATAATAACACCTAGTGCTGGCAATGATGTGGAAAAACTGGATCATCCATAACTTGTTGGTGGGAATTTAAAATGGTAGAAACATTATGGAAAGTAGTTTTATCATTTCCCTTTAAAGCTACGAAATGATTGCTCAGTCACACTTTTGGGTATGTGTGCTAGAGAAATGGAATTTTATATTCACTCCAAAGCCTATAAACAAATGTTTATACATTTCTATTAGTAACAGACAAAAACTGGAAACATTCAAATGTCTTTCAACAGGTAAATGAGTAAGGAGGCTGGGACACATTTCTATCACAGAATGTAGCTCAGTAATAGATAACACCACCAAAAAAGACCACACTATGGGGACACACAATCTTGGATGGATATCAGGGGAATTAAGTTGAGTGAAAGAAGCTAATCTCAGAGGAGTGCGCTTTATGATTCTATTCATACAGCATTCTGACAGGACAAAGTGAGAGAGAGAACATAGTGGTAGTTGCCGGTGGTTAGGATTTGGTGGTTGCACATAGGTAGCCACAGAGAACCTGTGGACTGATTGTGGCTGTGCTCATGTGAAGCCACACATATGACAGAATTCTGTAGAATTGTACCCTCACCTAAATAAGTGCTTCTGAAGATGGTGAGATTCAAATAAATTCTCTGAGTGGTACCCGTGTCAGTATCCTGGTTTTAGTATTCTATAATTGCTATAAAGGATGTTATTATTGAAGAAGGCTGCTTGCAGGCCACATAGGATCTCCCTGAACAATTTTTTTTTCTGCAATTTCCTACAAATCTCTTATTATTTCAAAATAGGTTTGTGAATGTGATTGATACTATCTTATGCATACAGTAACAAAAATAATTTGATATAATGTATAAAACTGATCCTTAGTGGTGTTCCTAATACCTTCTTCCCACTTACCTACCTCATTTTATTTTTAAGTATTACATGGTATTATATGATTCACTGCCATCCCAAAGCTCTATTACCTTTTTCCAACTCACAAATATGGTTAGTAGTAGACTTTGATAACAGAGTTTTTACGGGTGGAATGTATCTTGAAATATAGCAAAACTACTAAAGTATTACTAAACTTAGGTTTTCTGATTTCTTTTTAATAAGCTTTTATTTTTTAAATTTATTTAAATTTATTTTTCATTTGAGAGAGACAGAGAGAGTCAGTCAGTCTTAGGGAGGTGCCATGTTCAGAACCTGATGCAGGACTCACTCCCCTGATTCTGGGATCATGACCTGAGCCGAAATCAAGAGTTGCATACATGACTGAGCCACCTGGGTGCTTAGTTGTCTGATTTCTGTTCTGATGTTTTATTATATCTTGATGGTAGCCTTAATCTTAAGTGTCATACGAAGACAATTATGGTCTCTCTTATAATCTAATTTACATATTTAATCTTGAGAAACTTTCACCTAAAGGATTATTTTTTCCACCTGGGAGCTTTCCGGTTTCTTAGCATAATTTTACTGAGGAAGGATTTCTCCATTCAATTTGCTCTTCTAAATGTTCTTAAACTCTCCTTTCGAATCCTCTTGCATTTTTTTTTTCTGTAAGTTTTAGAGAAATCTCTCTTCCCTTGATCCTAGAAATCTCTCTTCCCTTGATCCCAGAAGAAAATGTGCCTTTGACCTTATTTTTAACTAAACTCTCATCTCTTGAGTCAAATTATTCTAACATACATGGGGGAAAAAATGTTTCTATCTGGCAGGAACAGTGTCGCTGTTGAAAGTACCATGTTATAATATAATGCATTCACTCTGCTTTACTGAACTTGAAAATATTGTATTGTTAAATGCCAAAAATGATGAAGGAACATGCAGGGAAGCCATGCAGAAAATCATCTTTCCTGATCAAATAAACCTGAAACGCAGCTAACATTCTAAATAAATACCTAGCCCAGCTATAGAAGTGGGCTAGATCCAGCAGGTTGATTTCAATGGTGAGGTGGGCAAATGTGGGTTATGCTGAGGACACATCATTCCATGAAAATCTGTAATTGTGGTCCAGGCAGAACCTGGGCTTTTTGTTTTGTTTTGTTTTCTCCTTCTACTTCAGGAAGAAGCTTTTCAAAATCAAGTCTCATAAAGTACCTATTTGATAGACAAAGATGTGTTTAATGTAAAAAAAATAAGAGAAAATTAAGAATTTTACAATTTAAGATATGGAAGTCACATATTCAGAGTCTTAAAGGTAATTTGAACCTCTTAAATAGTATGTAAACAGACTGATAGATAGCATGGGTCATCAAAAAACATTTTAGGTCTTCATATCTCAATGAATTGCCCCATCGTTTATACAGAGGGGTATATTTAAAATTCTTTTTAAATGTTTTTATTTTATTTTTGAGAGAGAGGGAGACACAGAATCTGAAGTGGGCTCCAGGCTCTCAGCTGTCAGCACAGAGCTCAACACAGGGCTCGAACTCATGAACCACGAGATCATGACCTGAGCCGAAGTCAGACGCTTAACTGACAGAACCACCCAGGAGCCCCTGTAGAGGGGTATATTTAAGATTTTACGTCTTTCTTCTGTCTAGTTTTTACTTCTTAGGGTTGTAGATTTTCTCAGTTGCATTGTGTCCAAATGAATGGTACTTTCCAATTTACACAATGCCAATTTCATCTATTTTGTCCTGTTGCTTTCATCTAATGTACATGGTACATGAGATTGTTGATTGCATCACTATTTCATCGATGGTAAAAGTAAGACCCAGAAAAAGTGAGATGTGTCCTGTGTCACTTAACTAACATAAGGCAGAGCTGAAATTCTAATTCCTGTCTGTCCAAAACCATAGCCTATGTTTTTTTCTGATATATTCCACTGTATCCATGAATTCTGTACTCCCTGCAAATGTACACAGGGAGAAGGCATTCTCTATCTAGAGTACTAAAAAGCCATTGAAAAATCTGCTTTTCTGATTAATCTATGGGATATAAGAAGAATGTCAAGAATTGGAATTTAACTTAATTCTTTCAAAATCAAGACCTGGACTTGTTCTCCTCTGCGATTGGTCCCTACCTTACTAGAGTTTTTATGCCATTGTAAGTAGGAGTGAAACAATCAGAAGGCTTATTAAGAGGAGTCTAGGAATTTCTGCCATGGGTTTTATTTACATGGCATGAAATGTCATAGCATTTGGAGGAGGATGGAAGCTTAAGATTCATTTGGTTTGACTTCTCAGTAAATAATTTGCTTTGCTAATATTGAGTCCCTATGAAGTTCATGGTATAGAGTTTTTACATTACTTCATTGTCAAACATTTATTTTTCCCCTTGGAGGTATTATTACTTTAAGGTATCCATACTTCAAGATACCAACCCTAAAACTGACAGAGGTTGAACAGCTTAACCAGTGGCATTGACTAATGGTTGGCAGTGCTAAGACTTGGGCTCAGGTCTGTGGGTTCTAAACAAACAAACAGGCTAAAATACCCATTTTCCCTTTTGGTTGGAGAGTCGAAAAATTTTTTTAATGTTAATTTGTTTTTGAGAGAGAGAGATAGATGGAGTGTGAGCAAGGGAGTAACAGAGAGGTGGGAAACACAGAATCCGAAGCAGGCTCCAGGCTCTGAGCTGTCAGCACAGAGCCCCATGTGGGGCTCGAACCCACGAACTGTGAGATCATGACCTGAGCCAAAGTCAGACACTTAACCCAGTGAGCCACCCAGGTGCCTCAGACAGTCAACTTTTTAATTCAAGAAGTTAAGACCCAGAGGGCACAGACCTCGTGGGAGGGGTGTCTCTCCCTTGGTTCCAGAAAGTGAAGCGCAGGGCTAAGGTGTGGGGGTCCTGGGTTGAGGGAGCACGGCTCCCACCCTGATTTGCCTGTGAGCTGGAGCTGCCACCTCGGTGGGCCCAGTGGATAAAGCGTCCAGCCGGAGTCAATTCTTGTAAAGCTTTTAAATATAATCAAATTTGCCTGGCTAGGTTTTGGACTTACTTGGGAACAGTGACCTCAGAATGTTACAGTATTTGAAGGTAGAGTCTTTACAGATATAATTAAATTAAAATGAGATCATATGGATAGGCCTTAATCCAATAATACTGGAGTCCTGATAAGAAGAGGAAATTTGGACACAGACACAGAGAGAAACTATGAGGGCACAGAGATGATGGTCATTTATAAGCCAAGGAGAGAGGCCGGGAACAGAGTTTTCCTTCACAGCCCTCAGGAGGTATGAGCCATCCTAACACCTTGACCTGGACTTCTAGACTCCAGAATTGTGAGAAAATATATCTCTGGTATTTAAGTCCCCCAGTCTGTGACATTTTGTTCAGACAGTCCTAGCAAACAAATACACCACCCAAAGTGATGACTTTTTTCTGCACCTGATTCCAAGCAAGCCTTGTGAGGTTAAAAGTAATCCTAGCACACATGACTATCCATTTCCAAGAGCGTGCGTTTATGCAGCTCTTCCTTATTTGCAGCCAATATAATGTCAAAATGACCTCAGTTGTATATATGTTTTTTCTTACATTGTCTATGCAAGTTTAGTAAAGCAATTTGTAACTGGATGCATGATATGGAATGAAAAACCATCACGAGTACCATTCCATCTGGTGAATTGGAATAATAGGATTATAGAACTCTTAAAACATTTGAGAATTTTAGTCCAGCCTGATGTTACATAAAGGTCTTGGGCTCAAGCCTTTACTTAGGTCGCAAGTGGATGTTAGTTTTTGCTATTACAAAAATAAAGCATTATTTATTTTTAATTTAATTTTTTTAGCATTTATTTATTTTTTGAGACAGAGAGAGACAGAGTGCGAGCAGGGAAGGGACAGAGAGGGAGATACAGAATCTGAAGCAGGCTCCAGGCTCTGAGCTGTCAGCACAGAGCCTGATGCAGGGCTCGAACTCATGAACTGTGAGATCATGACCTGAGCTTCATGAAGTTAAACGCCCAACTGACTGAGCCACCCAAGTGCCCCAAACATTATTTATAATTTTGTATCATATTTAATCTTTAAAGTCTCTCCTTCTAAATTTTTCTTGGCAGGGAATACTTGTTTATCAGACAGAAATCCCTTAAAAAAAACGTTTCCCATAAACATGACTGACTCATGAATTGGTTTTTTTAGGTAGAGGTATAGCCTCAAGAGTTCTTAATTTCAGACTTTCTGAACTTTTTTTCAACTTTATGAATGTATCAAAACATTTTTAAGAGCAGAACTATTTTATAGGAAAAAGAAATCATGAAATATATTATTTAGTTATCTTAAACATTATTTATGATAAGCACAACTGGTACATAATGGACTGAGGCAAAAAATATAACTTTTTCTCACTAAGCAACTGATAAACATCTTTAGGATACATGAGATAAGATTATCATTTCTGAACAGATCAGACTGTATGGAAGTGGTACCTTTGTTCAGCACGTCCTCCAAGCTCACTTCTTGAGAGTGGAACTCTGTAGAATTCCTAAGAATATCCATCCATAGCTAGTTTCTGGTGATGTAAAGGATCTGTCACCTGGAGATAATAGTCCTGTTTTCGTGTTGTTTATTTCCAGATTCTTCTGCATTTTGAGATTTTCAAGATCTATTTCTCTCAAATCATACATCTTGTGTTGGTCTTTTTCCATGTTCTCTACTTTTAAATTTAGAGTAATTTTCACAAACCTACTCTTTTTAAGATTCTACTATAGTCGTCTCCCTTGGTCTCCATACATATCTAATCTGCAAGCCACTGGATATTTCTGTTTGAGTGTTTAATATATAAACTACCTTAATGCAATTGTGTCTAAACTCAAACTTTAGTCATCTCCCTGTACCTCCCATTTCCCTACAGGAAAAAAAAAATCTGTTTCTCCTTCAGGAATTTATACACCAGAAGGCATCACTATGATTTATAAAGTGTTCCACACTATAAAAATATGCATCATACTCCTATCTTCTCCCTTGACCCCAAAATTGATTCAAATCATTTTTTGTCCCCAAAATGTTAGAAGAAATATACTTGTTTTGCTTTGTGTGGTTTTTAAATTTAAAATTTCACCTCCAAAAGAATAAAAAAAATTCACCTCTGTAGTTTCAGTCATTTTCCTCGATTTTGAGAATTACTGTCGTTACCTTTGAAAGTATGTTCCTAGCTTTCCATCTGGCTTCCTTCAGTCTGTTTTCCATATTGAATCCAGATTGATCTTTCCAAACAGAAAATCTGCTTTTTAAAAATGTCTTTGCTTCAAGTCCTCACACCTGTTATCTTCAGGATGTGCTCCAGTGTTTTCAGTGAACTCAACACAGTCACTCATGATTTGTCCCCAGCCTTTCATTCATTTATACTGCCTCATATCTAGTACAATCAACTCAACAAATTAGACTCATGATCCACTTGTAGATTTCTGAAAACGTGTTTCATCAGCATCTTATCTGAACAGCCTCTTTATATCATTTAGGGCTCAGATTTGAAGTGTTATTACAAAGGAAAATTTCTCTGATTTTATAAGACTGAATTTGCTATTCTTGCAAGATGTTTCAGTTAGTACTTTGTGGTTGTTTAAACCACAACATTTGTAGGATGTGTGCCCTTTTTTCTATAATTTTTTAAAAGTTTATTTTGAGAGAGAGAGAGCAGGCACATATGTGCATGTGTGTAAGCAGGGGAGAGGCAGAGAGAGAGGCTGAGAGCATCTCCTGCAGGCTCCACACTGCCAGGGCAGAGCCCCATTCAGGGCGTGAACTCATGAACCGTGAGATCATGAGCTGAGCCGAAATCAAGAGTCAGTTGCTCAACTGACTGAGCCTTCCAGGTGCCCTGTGTGCCCTTTTACCTCTCTAAGCTCCCTGTTGGGAAGGACTTTTATTTTGTTTAACTTACAGATCCAGAATCTATCATAGTTCTTTGTGTCTAACAGACATGCCAAAACTGTTTGTTAACATTTTGAAAAGTAAATGCCTTTCCTCTAGCTTCAATCCTTCCGTTCACTTGGCCTTAATCTTGTCCTCACACTTTGGTTAATTTTCCATGCTTCTGGTCTTCAAAATTATGGAAAATTTTTTTAAATGTTTATTTTGAGAGAGGGAAAGTGAGAGAGAGAGAGAGAAAGAGAAAGAGACAGAGCATGAGCAGGGGAGGGTTGGAGAGAGGGAGATGCAGAATCTGAAGCAGGCTCCAAGCTCTGAGCTGTCAGTACAGAGCCCGACGTGGGCCTCGAACTCATGAACCACAAGATCATGACCTGAGCCGAAGTCAGATGCCCAACCAGCTGACCCATCCAGGCGCCTCATCAAAATTAAGGAAACTTTATTGAAGCTTTTGATATTATTTTAAAAAATTCAATGCTTGAAAAGCTATGGCCTAGGAATTTAGGTATTTTAATATATATGTTTATGTGTTTATTCTTTCAAACATTAAATATGGCTGAGAATTTACATGTACAAAACTTGGGTTGGGAGTGGACATACACGGTAAAAGATAAATTAGGCTCAATTTTTCCAGGTATATGTAGTGATTTCCATCTATATGGCTTATGTTGATGGATTTACTAATAAATATTTTTAAAGGCTTAGGATATTTGGATGATTTATATAAAATTGCTGATATTTCATAGTTTTTTTGGCCTAAAACATAACAATTGCTTCAACCTAATGTTTGCCTATATATTTGGGACATATTATAAGATATGCTTGCTTGCATTATGTTCCATAAATAAATTTCAGTGTGCATATTCCTAGTGTAAGAGAAGTCAGAAGTCACCATTTCCCTTAAAGTTACAGTCACGTAGTCACATGAATTCAAGTCAGTGAATATTTACCACCCCAAAATATACTTTCACCAAGGATACAATACATGAATATCACCTGTCGTCTTCAGTGCTTATATTTATTTCGAGTTGTTGTGGAAAATACACAAACCCAGAGTGCCTGGATTCATATTTTGTTTCATTCACTCATTAACCGTATTATTTTGGATAGAATCCTTGAAAGTTTATTTCAGTTACTCAACACAGACATTCCTGGTATTTGTCACTAGGCACTCCCTGAGTCACCTCTTCAGACCCCACTCTTGGCCCCAGACTTCGTAATTAGGGAATTGAATATGCTCCTCAATCTAAATGAATATTAGGAAGGCACCTAAGAAAATGATGTTCAGAATGAATTATCCCCCAAGAAATACATTCTCTCATAAACTGAGTTCTCAATTCCCAGAGGCTCCTTTGGTAGCAACAGGTCTCACATGCTTCCTGCATTGAAGTAATAGCTGATTCCACCTTCCTCTTCGTTTTTACGAGTAACTAGAGGAACGATTTTTATGTAGGTTTAGGTAGCCGGTAACCAAATGGCAGTCTTTCTATCCCAAAGAAACAAGAAAACTGAAAGAAGTCATTGGGGGCCGTCACGTCTATGACTTTGGGTTTCATCTCACTATCAGAATGTCTCGAAGCTGCAGGAGGAGCTTCAGATGTGGAGGGCCTCCAGGTGGAAGAAGAGTTTGTTGTGCCCCAACATTCATGCCACCGTGGCTGGGGCATGTTGAGAACCTATGATCCTGTGCATGTGAATTATGAACTCCCTGTTGTTACAATGTTCACTTCATTGTAAGTACTATAATTTATTTTGTGGAGATGGTTTGAATTTAGATGTAAGTGTATAATGTATGAATAGTCTGAGGACAAAGAACAATGAAGGTATGTATCAAGTAGTGACAGTTTGATATAATATTGAAAAAAGTACTAAGCACCATGTCCAGTTAATGGGAGATTGGCTTCCTATGACTGTTGGTTACAATTTCTTTTAAATTAAAAATCTTGAAAAGGAGTGAAGGAAGAAAGTGGTATTCCCTCTCATCTCTCTTGGAAAGCCCATTTTTAGTGGCATTTTTAGAAAATATAAAAACACAGAAATGTCTATAATCCCTGAGAATTCTGAATCCCATTCCAGATATTCTCTTAGTGGGTTTTTTTTTTTGTTTTTTTTCCTTATTTAAGTAAGAGCAAAACAGTATTTGCACTGATATTTACATTTAAAGAATTCTAAAGAAACTATGGGCCGTGCATACGGTTTGTGAAAACTTGGTATGTCTTAAAAAAGGGCCAGTAGTTGAGCACTTATTGAATGAAATTTAGGAGAAAGAGACAGACTTTGCCATGGAAATTTAGGGAGAAAGGGAGATTAGGTCACTCAATTGAAGATTGGGGCACTTTTGGTGAGTTTGGTTCCTAATCAACAGTTTTAAATTATCTTCAGTTTTTTATTGGAAATCTCTGCCCTCACTTACATAAATAAATGTCTCACAAGGACTGAAGTATAGGCTGAAGCTGGAAAGAGAAAGTGAAGGGAAGAGCTTAAAATTGCCAGTGCAGTCTGACAGGATAAATGGACAGAAGTATGGCTTGATGAAATATAAGGTACATAAAATGAATCATGTAAAGGACACACTGAACACTTGTCAGAGCTCAGGGAGGGGACAAGAAGAAAAGATGATTAGATTCTAGCCATTAATCTGCCAGGTTATTTGTCATAGTGTCAGAAACATTATGGTTCCTAGGATAACACCTGATTTCATCAACCAAACGAGCCCATTTTATAGGATCCCTCTTCTTCCTGGGTGGAGTACAAATGAAGGCATTTAGAAAGCATCAGGGCAATTTTATGAATGCAGTATTAACATACATGGGTGACTTTCCCCTTAAATGTAAACTTCTTTTAAATTTTCTCACTTGAAATGTGAGTAGTAAACCCGAGTTAACAATAAGAGAATCCATTTAAAAAGTGTCAGGATATTGTAGCTTCAAAGCACATGCAAATACCACAATATTATTGTCTATTATGTACTGGAAAATTGAAAGCTTTTAAAACCATTCAAGTACTTCTACTAATAGCTGGAGGAAAAATATTAGAGTTTTCCCACATCAGGGAATAAAGGGACCTATATAAGGGCTTTAAAATTTGAATTGCAGTAATGACCCTCTATTTTCACTCTGCAATTTACAATTTAACTTTGGTTCTAAATCATTTTCCAGTAATCTTCGTATCTATTTATCTATTACCTATCTATCTACTATATATTTATCATTTTTATTTATTTTTAGAGTTTAATTTGAAAGAGGGTGAGTATGTGAGAGCAGGTGTGCAAGAGCAGGGGAGGGACAGAGAGAAAGAGAGAAAAAAACCTAACCAGGCTCCACACTTACTGTAATTCTGGAGCCTGATGCGGGGCTCGAACTTACCGACCAAGAGATCATGACCTGACCTAAAATCAAGATTCAAATGCTTAACAACTGAGCAACCCAGGCACCCCTGATTTTTAAATAAAAGAGAACTACTGCTGAAATTTGGATAATTGATTTAGTTTTATTTACCTAAGTAAAAGTTAGTGACTTTGAGTGGCTACTTCTAACAAGAAATAAGCAAGTTTATAAAGCCCTTCCCCCCAAAAAAGAATGCTACCAAAAATAGCCATTTCAGTGCTCTGAAAATTGACTATGACATGCAGCCAAATGCGAAGTGCTTGTTGATGAGAAAATACCAAACTTTGGGTAGGAAGAGTGGGAAAATGTGGTGGTCTTGCCTGGGGCTGGCCCCATCCCTCCCACCCTGGTGTTGGAGGTGCAGATTGTAAAAAGCAACATTTTCATTGCTGGGAGGGGCTGGGTGCATTTGGAGCTGGTGGGTGGGGGGCATTTTTGAAATCTCTTTGTATCCAGTCATATCAGTTCAGAAGGACCACATTTTAAGTGATCAGTAGCCACATATGGGTAGTGAGTTGTCGTGGCCTGCCCTGGCCAGCAGGGTGGAAAATCCTTGTGGGTTCTTGATCCTGAGGGAGGGAGAGAAAACAGGGCAGGAGGGAGACGCAGAGAGTGAAGACAGCGCACGGAATCTGATCAAGCCTCTTCTTTATTGAGAAAACACCCTATCTTATAAAGGTTTCAAGGCAGGAAAACAAGGCAGCTGACCTAGGTCGGTTGCTAGAAAACAGGGTCAAGGGATTAAGACTGGAGTAAAAGAGGAACCAGACTAAAGTGTTTTAGCACAGCGCCTGAGGGGCTGACACTACCCTGCCTGCAGGCGGTTGATCTTTGATCTTCTGGCTTCTCCTCTGACAGGGAGTGGCGCTCCCCTGCCTATTTTTGCAACTCCCCTCAGGGAGTGACAAATCCGGCTAGCAAATGGCCAAGCAGCTGAGATCTTTGCCGCTCCCCACAGTGAGTCCCATAGCTCTTTGTTAATTGGCTGCCAGTTCCTTTTAACTAAATAAATTTAATGTTGACATCTTCTGACATGTCTTCTCTATGTTTTTTTTTTATCATAGTTTTATTCAGACCCACAGCCCTGCTTGAAGGGAGGACCACCATAGCCATCAAAGTACTTTCCCACTGGTTGTTGCTTCCAATCCATTCTTCCCAGAATTTTTGGAGCACCATTAAAAAACAGTTTACTACATGTTGTCGTAATAAGCCATAGTGATTATTACATGTTGTATTCATTGTGCTGTAAGTGCTCTTTATATACATCAACCTGTAATAATATATATAAATAATCATATAAATGTAATAAGAATTTACATAAGAGAGACCAGGTCCTTCGATACTTGAGACTGTAAAGGCATGGCACCTGAAGGTGGCATACAATCCCTTTCCCATTCAACACATTTGTACAAACCTTTGACCCCCAGCAATAATACCACCACCATGACTGAAATTCAAACTTTGCTCTCACCGCTCAGTTAAAATATACTTTTTGTTTCCATATAACCATATATAATATTATTTTTGTCTTTGGTAGCCTCATTGAACTTTAAGACTCAGTTTAAAAGGAACTGTTTTTAAAAGTTTAATGGATGTTAATCATTCAGACTGAAGAAGTAATTTTCCCCCTAAATTTTCGTAGAAATACATACAGGCATACATAAAATACTATTAATACATACTTTTATTTTTACATATGGTTTCTCATCACAGTTTTTGTGTGCATACATGTTATGGTGTGTGTATGTGTGTGTGTGTAACATTTTTTAGCCTGTCTGATGGTCACACTGGTCTGTAAGTTCCTTGAAGTAAAGACACTTTTGTATATCTGCACTTATTTCAGTATCGTAATAACATGGCATAGAGGTGAATTATTAGCTCAGTACATTTTTGCTTAATTTTATAAGACTATAATTAAATTTACCAGCTAATTGCTCAAAAACTGGAGGTAAATTATTTTAGTAAGAATAGAGAGATGAATATAAATTCATGTAACAGTCTCTTATCATTATAAAATAGCCCACGTTCCTGAATTTTCTCTAATTCCACAGTGGCCATGGTCAGGCACACACAGATCCAGGTAAGCCGTGGGAGTATCATTTCCATGTGAAATGCAAATCCCTCTGTAAAGGATGACGAAAAAGTAGATATGCATTTTATACCTCAGCCTACTGATTTCACAAAGTAGATATCCGATATGTGATTTTTAAAATGGAGGTGAAATTCACATAACATGCAATTAACTATTTTAAACTATCCACTTGAGCGGCATTTAATGTATTCACATTGATGTGCAGCCACACTTTAATTTCAAAACGTTTTCATCACTCAAGAAAAACTCATATCTGCTGTGAGTAATCATTCCGCACTTCCCCAACCCTGATGCCCTGGTAGCGAATCTGTTTTCTTTCTCTCTGTATTTGTTTAAACTACATATGGTGCATAAAAATAAACATAAAATATGTTACCTTTTGTGTCTGGCTTCTTAGACTCAGCATAAAGTTTTTATGATTCATCCATATCATAGCATGTATCAGTATTTAATTTTATAAGTTTCATACCTAATTTCATAGTTTGTATCAGTATTGCTGACTAGCACTGTATTGCATGTAAAAACCATAATTTGTAATTTCCTTACCAGTCATTTGACTCGAATTTCTATCCATCATTGAAAGTGAAATATTGAAATATCCAAATATTTTTATAGAATTATCATTCCCTTTCATTTTGTCAATATTTTATTCATATATTTGGAGAGTATGTTGTTTGAATTTATAGCTGTAATTATTATATCTTTTTTATGAATTGACCCTTTCATTAATATAAAATGCTGTATCTTTCTCTTATAATAACTTCTGCCTTAAAATCTATTTTTGTTCAATATTAGTGTAAGCTCTTCAGCTCTTTTATGGCTACTATTTGTATGAAATATCTTTTTCCATCCTTTCACTTTCAACCCCACTAGTGTCTTAGGGTCCAAAATGAGTCTCTTGTAGGTGCCACATAATTGGATTGTGTTGTTTTTACCAGTCCTGCCATTCTCTAATTTATTTGGTACACTTATTTCCATTTATATTTGAAATGAACTGATGTTGAGGAATTTTGACCTTGTGGATTGCTTTTTCTTCCTTCCTTCCTTCCTTCCTTCCTTCCTTCCTTCCTTTTTCCTTCCTTTCTCTTTCTCTCTTTTAACATTTATTTGTTTATTTTTTTTAAATGTTTTTATTTATTTTTGAGAGGGAGAGAGAGACAGATCATGAGCAGGGGTGGGCAAAGAGAGAGAGGGACACACAGAATCAGAAGCAGGCTCTAGTCTCCGAGCTGTCAGCACAGAGCCCTACGTGGGGCTCAAACCAATGAACTGTGAGATCATGATCTGAGCTGAAGTCAGATGCTCAACAGACTGAACCACCCAGGCGCCCCTCTTTTCTTTCTGTCACATATATTGTCTTCCTCATTTCCCCTAGTAGTATCTTATTTTGCATTTTCTTTTTATTTTATATTTATTTATTTTTGAGAGAGAGAGAGAGATTTGGGGAGGGGCAGAGAGAGAGGAGGACAGGGGATCTGAGTGGACCCCATGCTGACAACAGAGAGGCTGTGGGACTCAGTCTCATGAGCTGTGAGATCATGACCTGAGTTGAAGTCTGACACTTGACAAACGGAGCCCTCCAGGTGCCCTTCTGTGTTCTTTCTATTTTGTTTTTAATATTGCACCATTTTGATTCTTCATTTCCTTTTCTGTATATTACTTATCTTTCTTTTTTCTGTATATTTTTATCTTCTTTGAGGTTACCATGAGGATTATAGTTAATATATTTATAGCAATCTAGCATCAAATGATAACAACTTAACTTCCATAGCACACATGAACTCTGTTCTTATAAAGTCTTTGCCATCTTTTATATTGTTATTATGACAACATATTTATACATTGTTACCTATCAACAGGCTTTAATGATCATTTTATGCATTTATCTTGTCATATAGGCAACTAAATGAAGAAACTGAAATACTAAATTCAGTTTTATAGACTAAAACTACAATAGTACATTTATATCCATTGATATGGTTTCCTTTACCAGTGATCTTTATTTCCTTGTATGGCTTTGACTCCCTCTACAGGATCTTTTTTCCCAGCCCCAAAGATTCCCTTCAATATTTCTTCTAGGGGCCAGTCTGCTAAGGACATACACCCTTAGCATTTTGTTTATCTGGGAATGTCATAGTATCTCCTTTATTTTTAAAAGATAAGCTCTCCAGATATAGAATTCTTGGTTAACAGTATTTTTTTTCATAGCACTTTAAATATATCTTACCACTGCCTACTAGTCTGCATGGCTTTCGGTGAGAAGTTGGCTCTTAATCTTCCTGAGGTTCACCTGAATGTGGCACATCAACTTTTCTCTTGCTACCTTCAAGGTTTTCTGTGTTTTGGGCTTTTGGCAACTTGATTATCATGTGTCTCGTTGTGGATATTCTTTTGGTATCTCTTACTTGGGATTTGCGGAGCTTCTAGGATGTGTAGATTTGTATATTGCATCAAATAGTGTTTTTATCATGATTTAGTCAAATAGTTTTTTCTGCCCTTTTCTCTCTCTGCCGAGGCTCCACTAATGTCGGGATGCTCTTGGTAATGTCTCACATCTTTTTTGTACTCTTTTATTCTTTCTTCCTTTCTCTTCACGGACTGGAAAACTTTTATTGCCTTAATTTCAAGTTTGTTAATTAAAAAAATTTTTTTTTTTGCCTACTCAAATATTCTGTGGAATTTGTTGATTTTTTTTCAGCTACTGTACTTTCAACTTCTGAATTTGTAGTTCATTTTTTAAAAATATTTATTCACTTTTTAGAGAGGGAGAGAGCAGGGGAGAAGCGGAGAGGACAGATTCAAACCAGGCTCGGTGCTGACAGTAGAGAACATGATGCAGAGCTTAAACTCACAGACTGAGATCATGACCTGAGCTAAAGTTGGAGGCTTAACCGACTGAACCACCCAGCCGCCCCTCGGCTTAGTTCAATTTTGTATTTTTTCTTTTTGAGATAGAGAGGGTGAAAGTAAGTGAGGGGCAGAGAGAGAGAGAGAGAGAGAGAGAGAGAGAGAGAGAGAGAGAGAGAGAGAGAGAGAGAGAGAAAATCCCACAAGGGGCGGGGGTGGGTGGGAGAGGTGGGGCTCACCCATAGCTTGTGTTTTACCCGAGGGAGGACCCCTGCTCACCGGAAGCGGGGCTTGAGTCCCCTATCATTGGACTGGAACTCAAGGACTGTGAGATCATGACCTGACCGGAAGTCAGTTGCTTAATGACTGAGCCACCCAGGCGCCCTCATTTTTATAATTTCTATATTTTTATTGATATTTCTTCATTGTTCAAACATCATTCATCAGTTTGCTTTAGGTTTTTATTCATGACTTTATCTATTTGAGCTTTTTAAAAAATTTATTTAAAAATGTTTTAAACATTTTTTTTAATGCTTTTATTTATTTTTGAGAGACAGAGGGAGACAGCACAAGCATGGGAGGGTCAGAGAGAGGGAGACACAGAATCTGAAACAGGCTCCAGGCTCTGAGCTAGCTGTCAGCACAGAGCCCGACGTGGGGCTTGAATCCACAACCTTAAGATCATGACCTGAGCCAAAGCCGGACTCTTAACCGAATGAACCACCCAGGCGCCCCAATTTAAAAAAAAATTTAATTCCAGTACAATTAATATGCACTGTTATATTAGTTTCAGGTGTACAATAGAATGACTTAACAATTTCATGCATCACCTATATGTCATACTCATCATGACAAGTACACTCCTTAATCCCCATCACCTACTTCACCCATCCCCCGCCCACCGCCCCTCTGGTAACTGTGTTCTCAACAGTTTAAGAGTCTGTTTTTGGCTTGTCTCTCTATTTAAGCATTTGTAAGATGGATAATTGAAAGTCTTTGCCTAGGAGGTCCAATGGCTAGGCATTCTTGGAAAGGTTTCCTATCATTTTCTAAAAATTTGTTTTCCTCTGAATTAACGGTAATTTCCTGATTTTGTATGTTTTGTAGTTTTTTGGTGAAAATTGTACATTTTGAATATGGAAACCAGAGTGTCTTCTTCCCCTAGGGATTGCTGTCATTTCCTGATAAAAGCTGTAATTTTCTATTTAGTGACTTTTCTTAACTGTTTTCTACAAGGGCTATATTTCTTGTCACATATGGCTAATGCAATTTCTGTTTTATTTTCTCCATAGTCAGCCAGTTACCTGAAAGAGATTTACTTAAATGCCTGAACTAAATAAGACAGTAAGAAAAAAAGGCACTCTGTTTCTTTAAATTCTCGTGATCAACACTGCTAAGGAAGTCACCTACACAGGCTAGAGTGACAATAGTGGTCAGCCTCTTTGCCATCTCCTCAGTGAATTATCAGGTACATCAAAACCCGTGGCCCCAGTGTTTAGAGGAGAATGTCTCTGTTGTTTAATTTGGCAAAAACCTTGCTGGGAATCTGGGCCACCTTCTTTAGAGCCCCCACTGCAGGGCTGGGGGCTGGGAAATTGTACCCATGACTCAAAATGCCAAAGTTTACCAAAAGTTTCCAGCTTTTCCCTCCCTCATGAGGCACTTTTTTGGATGCTGCAAGTGTTCACCTAGACTTCAGAGTTTCAACAGTTTAAATACTTGATTCACACAATTCTCTAGCTAAATAGTGTTTGGTAGACTCATCGATTCCTGGAACTTCCTTCTCTTCGTCTTCTGTGAGATCAAAGATGTGAATGTCTGATGCTGCCTATTTTTATTAGTTCCCTGGTTTCTTTCTTTCCTTTTTTCTTTGTCTATTTAATTTTTTAGTAGGCTTTTTTTTAAGAGTAGTTTTTACATGACAGCAAAAGTGAGTGGAAAGCAGAAAATCTATACGATTTCCCCTCTGCAGGCACAGTCTCCTGCAAGGTCAATATACCACAGCACGGTGGTGTGTGTGTTACCCTCAGTGTACCCACCTAGCACACGGTTATCACCCGAAGTTCACAGTTCACATTAGGGGTGTCTCAGTGTTGTACCTTCTGTAGTTTGGGACTGTTTGGGATAGGTTCCATTATAGTGTCATACAGAATCATTTCAGTGACCCAAAAATCCTCCAGGGTCTGCTTGTCCATCCCTCCCTTGCCCCTAAACCCTGGAAACACTGACCTTTTTAGTATCTCCATGGTTTTGCCTTTTCCAGAATGTTATATAGATGGAACCTTATACTATGAAGCCTTTTCAGATTGGCTTCTTTCACTTAGAAAAGTACATCAAAGTGTTCCTCCTGTCTTTTAATGGCTTGACAGCTTACTTCTTTTTGTCACTGAATAATATTCCATAGTCTAGTGTACCATGGTTTATTTATCCATTCACTTCCTGAAGAATATCTCGGTTGCTTTCCTGTTTTGGAATAATAGAACACAAACAAGGAGGCTATAAACCTAGGAATATCTTTTTATGAAGAAATGAGTATGAAGAAAGCTGTGGTAAACATCCACGTGTATGTTTTTATGGGCACATGGATTTGCAGTTCATTTGGTGAAATACCAATAAATGTGATTGCTGGACTGGATGGTGAGAGTCTATTTCGTCTTGTGAATGAGAATCCATGCCGCTTCATGGCCTCCCCGGCATCTGCTCTGGGCCATGGTTTGGATTTTGGTCATTCTCATCGGTTTATTGCGGTGTCTCATTGTTTTACTTTGCCTCCCCTTAATGGCATATGATGTTGAATATCTTTTTATGGTTATTTGTCATCTGGATATCTTTTTGGTCTAGTGTCTGTTAGATCTCCTGGGTATCTTTTAATTGGGTTTTTAATTTTACCAACATTTGGTTTTAATAGTTCATTGTATATTTTGGATAACAGTCCTTTATCATGTATGTCTTTTGTAAATATCTTCTCCCAGGTAGTGGCTTGTCTCATTCTCTTGACGTGTCTTCCACAGAGCAAAAGTTACACTTCAATGAAGTCCATCCAGCCTATCAGTACTTTTTTCATGGCTCGTGCCTTTGGTGTATCTAAAAGTTATCACTATACACCAGGTCATGTAGATAGTCTCCTATGTTACCATTTAGGAACTTTATAGTTTTGCATTTTACATTAGTATCTATGCTCCATTTTGAGTTAATTTTTAAGGGAAATAAGTCTGTGTCTATCTTCATTTTATTTTGCATGTAGATGTCCAGTAGAAATGACAATCTTTACTCCATTGTATTACCTTTGCTCTTTCACCAGAGATTAGTAACCGTGTTTACATGCATCTTGAACCTCTTTCTGCAACTGTCCCTTAAAAGTATTTAAGGACTGCATTTGATTTGTTTAAAATATGTATCATATGTTTAAATTAGTCTCACTTTGATGTGTGAAACCTTATATCTGAGAGATGATCTCACTATTTCACACTGTCTTACACTTCATCATTTTAGCTATCCCTTTCTTTATGAACTGATAGTCACTTTTCCTAACCTGTGACTATATTATTAAGATTAGGAAAATAATATACCTTTATAGTGTCATTTGGGAGAATATAAAAAATAAAGGAGAATTACAAATATATATTCCCATAAATATATACGTAGATTTTATTTTTACATTAATGAATTTACTAAAGTGTTTTTTTTTTCTCTTGTTGCTCTTTTATCATACATTTGTAAACATTAATGCATCTGTTCCCTGTAGGATATAAATCTTTGCTTCTTGAGTTTTGTCCCATTACATCATGACCATTCAATCGTATCTTCACACATTGTTTCAGAATATATTCCCTTCCTAAGAGATCTCATTCACACTCATGTTTTTTTCTTGTTTACAAGGATGCATTTAAGAAAAACCTATGCAGATCATCTAACAATGCACACCTCCACCCCCTAACTCCTTTAACCTCCACATCTATATATCAACTTGCCTATTCAAAATATTCTTGGGTTCTCAAAGGTTTACCAGGCTCAGTCAGGTTAAGTTCTAATTTATAATCTTCTAAAACTCTGCCTAATAACCTTCTTTTCCAAATTTAGTCATATTCAAGCTTTGCATGCTTCCATAGTTGATATGATCACCTAGTTATAGGAGCCATACATTTTGAAATAATCTTCACAAACTTTCCCTCCTACTAAAATTTATAACGTTCTAATTATTCTATTTGAACTTATAACGAACATGTAATTGGAATAGGCAAATTCAGTGCTTAGCTGTTTATGTTAGCATATACTTTCATTGGAAGTTGATAAAATACCCACACTTAGGCAAACATCCTGACAGTATATAATCACATCTTCCAAGGTTTATTCAAACTTGCAGTCATATTTTCAATTCATTGACTTATATTTGGAAATTTTATATCATTTTTCTTCCAATTGACATGGCCTTTCCTTTATGATCCAAAATAAATTGATAGATAGCTATCTTTTTAAAAGAAATTTATTCATTTATTGAGAGGAAGAGTGAGAAAGAGCAGAGGAGGGACAGAAAGAGAGGGAGAGAGAGAGAATTCATCAGCATGGAGCCCAACGTGGGGCTCAAACCCATGAAATGTGAGACTGTGACGTGAGCTGAAATCAAGAGCTGAACACTTACTTAGTAGACTGAACCACCCAGACACCCAAAATAGCCATCATTTTTGAGAATATATTTTATTATTTGAAAAGACCGATTAAGTTAATACTGTACTGTTACAAAAATCCTAATGGGTTTTGATGAGGAACCAATATGAAATGCAGATATATGTGCACAAATATTATTCATGATTGTGAAAAAATTGAAAACTACATAAATACTCCCTAATAGGAAAATATTTAAGTAGAGTAAAATGATAGGTTAGATGATTTGTTGCAACCTTTGTGTAGACAGAAGGTAATGAGGAAATGAATTCAAATGGTATAAATTAGAATGGAAAATAATGATGTAGGAGATATCCCAGTGAGAGTCTATATGCCTTTCAGTAATAAGTTGAATATGTGGATATTTGAATGGGGTAAAATGGTATTTGAAGAAATGATTACTCCCTACCCAAAATTATAAATTGAGTATCCTGTGTCAGGGGTAATGTCAATATGTAAGTATTCACACTCTCACACACACACACATGCACACACACACTAATAAATATTTAAAGCAAAGTTGATAAAGTAAGGCTTGGAAATTCTGGATCTAACACATTTTTAAGCTATCCAGGAAGCAGGGTATAGTTGGTCCTTGTCAATACCATTTTGTTCTCAAATGAGAGGTCATAATATCTAAAAAATTATCTTTATAAAGGTGCTTATAAGCATAATTGCTTTTAAAAAGGGTGAATATTTCAAAGACAAAAATCTAAAAGATATGAATGAAGGCTATTGAGATAGTAGCAATTTTAATGGGAAGATAACATTGTGCCTAAAGTCTTTTGTTTCCCTTATCATTTTCCAGACTTTCCTTAGTGTTCAGAGCCTGGGAAGTATGAACACATTAATGTATGTAGAAAGAAAAAGTCTTGCAAATGTGCTTCACTTGGTGAATATTAGGACTAAAAGTGATCTAATACCTTATTTTCCAAAGTGTGCTTCTTAGAATCCTAAGACCCAAGACAGGGACAAGCAAAAGTCAGTGTACCTGATTGAAGTCCCAGTTTTTAGTCCAGCAGCAATGTGTCTGTTTACTCTGCCTTTTGGGATCTTGCATATTCATCCTGTTTTTCTGTATGATAATTGAACTTCTCATCATTTCCTGCTCTAGCACTCTAATATGATTGATTGTGACCAACCTGTATTCCAGAATGAATATGAACATAAGAATTGCTTATTCAAAGAAAGTACAGAGAGTATCAAGAAATTGTTCTGTTGAGGAGTTGTATGGCTTAATTGATTGAGAAGTTACTCTGTGCACTTACTAGGTGACCTTACTTCCCAATCCAATGCATTATACAATTAAAGAAAAAAGAACCACAGCATAAGCAAGAGAGTGTTCATTGAGTAAACTCATATAATTCGATGGTAGATCTTGAATTACTCAGGTAACTCTTATAGACTGAATATTAATAGTAATCACTGTTTTATTATTTATTCACTTATTTAAATGCTTTTAATGTTTATTTTTAAGACAGAAAGAGACACAGAGTACAAGCAGGGGAGAGGCAGAAAGAGAGAGGGAGACAGAATCCGAAGCAGGCTCTAGGCTCAGAGCTGCCAGCGCAGAGCCTGATGTGGGGCTTGAACTCACAAACCACAAGATCATGACCTGAACCAAAGTCAGACGCCTAACCAACTGAGGTACCCAGACACCCCGTACTCACTGTTATAAAGGGTGTGATATATCCTACCTATGTTTGAGTGAGGGTGAGCAGTACGTGTAGCATTTTAACTACATACCACCCCCAGACAGATAAGCACCTACACAGTTCTGTTTGCCAACCCAGATTGGCCTCATTAGAAGTGTTTTCAGTAGAAGATTTGGAACCAGGTTTAAATGATGAATTGAAATAGTCCAGGGAATGAAAATAGATTGTGCAGCCAAACATAAAGATAAATTTTCTCATTATATGCTGCCCAATGTACATGTGCATGCATTCTCTTAAGTGTCTGAATGGCTTATAATTTAACATCTATGAACATTTATAAATGCTGTTAGACTATAATGACACATTTCACTCTGAATTATAGCCAATTTATGTATCTGAAATTAAAGAAGCTCAGTTTAAAAAGAAATAATCTCTTGAGTGTTGCAGGCTGTATAATAGCTTTTCCAAAGAAATGAAATACAACAAAGCAGGCACATTCACTACAGAAAAATAAATCATGACTCTCACATGGCATCCAGAATAAACATTCTATTGCTGTTGATAACTGGAAGGCCTAGAATGTAACCTTTTACAGGACAGCATAAATTAACCAGTTTGTTTTCCAGAAAAACCACAGGCTGTAATCCTCATCTTAAACACTTAATGGTATTGTTTGTTTGTTTGTTTTGGGTTTTGGCTCAGAGAAGATAGCCCTCAGGCCACCAGATGGTATTCCATTAAAATAAATGATTTCTTAGCACTTATCGGCATTAATTTCAGTAAATATCATTGAGCACAATTCTGAATACTCACCACACCCAGGAGGTTCAAAGATGAATTTGAGTGCACTTTTCCCTTGATGATATGCAAGTCTAATGAGGGAGACAAAGATGTAATTAGAAAATTTTAATATAATGTGTCAAGTATCATGATAAATGGATGCCCAATGAGTAAACTGCAAGGAGAGGTTACTTCACCACATTAGGCACTTTGGGGAGGAATTGCAGACGAAGATACTTGGTTAAATCTTGAGAAATGACTTGGCTTTCTCCAAAGAGAGACTGGGAAAGTAGGGCGTTTCAGACAAAGGGTACTGAACAAAAGAAGGTACCAAGGCATGAATTCCCACAGCATTCAGAGGAACTATAGAATACTTTGATTTATTAGAGTATAACACATAACAGGCAGAATGAAACTGGATAAAAAGGAAGAAGCCAGGCCATGGAATTATTCCGTGCCTTGTAATAGCCTGGACTTTATCTCAAAGGCAATGAGAAGGTGTGGAAGGAATCAAACCCAGGGTATATTAGGAAGATCATCACCCTTGCAATAATATAGATCTGGGAGGAAGCAGCTTGGAGACAAAGATGAAAACTTAGGAAAATCATTCTCATTCAAGCACTGTGGTTATAAAAATACATTAATTCTATAAATTGACCTATCCCAAAATGAAAAATTGTTAAGAACACTAAAGTAGCCATAGGGTCTCCTTTGATTTGTTATATGATGACAAATGTCCCTTGTGTGGTTCCCATTCCTAGAGAATGGCTTTGTGACTCTACTGAATCCACTTTGTCATCAATAACAGCTAAGATTTAACATGGATATTCCCTTTACAAAGAGGCCTGTCATTATAATCTATATACTCTGGAGGCCAGGATGAGAGGTCTTTATGCTAAAATTTATGCTTGGTTCATATATTTTAAGAAGTTAGTGTGTCTTATTCAGCCTCGTGACATTCAAGCTGTGTCTGAGCATCAGAGATCCTGGCCAGCAATATAGTTTTTTGAAAAGTTCAGGTTACTGGAGGACTAGCTATCTTCTCTTGCATGGAAAGAAATCATCAGGAAGGTTTTCCTAAATGGCAGAGTGCCATGGGTGTTTGAGTATTTTTGTAGTTCTTATTGAAATCTGGACTTAAAATGATCCTATTAATTGAGTTACTCTTTTCTCCATTTAATCATTCATTTGTTAACTCATTTACTCATTTGAAAAACAAATTCAGAAATTCCTCTGAATTAGACACTTTTATAGGCCCTTAGAATGCAGAATAGAAGACTCTAAACTGCTTTCAAATACCTGTAATCTAATAATAAAATACTGGTATTTCCTTGCCATTGTGGATACTAGAGGCAGTAAACATCCTTGTAAAATTTCCAAATATGCACTATACTTGCTCTGATTAAGCAAATCATTAAATCTATAATATCTTACTTATTTTGAGTGATTCCTGTTTTCCCCTGTTTTCTTGACTCTGACTTCAAATCTTCCCAGCCCTACACAAATAAGTCACTTTCCTAGTGTCTAGATTTCAGCTACTGGCTAGTTTAAAACTATCATTTCAGTGGGTTCTCATCTTTCATTCACACTGCTGAGATAAGGAGATTGAAAATAGTCTTAAGCAAAAGATAGAAAAATACCTGCTGTATGCTCCATATATTATAGATTATTTTCAACCACAGTATCACAGTTAGTACTCACGGCAGTCTTATAAGTTATGGATTACCATCGAATTGGATAGATAAAGAAAATGAAACTTGTTTTAAGATCTGCCTGAGACCACTTGTGAAAAATGTCAGAGCTGGGAGTTAAAATGGGTCTCTGCACTCTAAAAATCTGCCTCTGATTTCATTGACCCCTCTTGTTCAGTCACGTTATTTCTAATTTATAACTTTGCCTTATACACAGATTCTTGAAGCTTGCCTTCTCATTTTGTTAATATTAACCTTATAAGTACTGATAATGGACAATGACTTGAGGATTTTCTAATTACATGCAGTGGTTACCTGGAACCATACAAACATAGTGACTTGGATTTGGTAGAACCCTGTCTAAATAGTCATATGAGAGAAAATATGAGGTGTTAGGCAGCAAATGGCAAAGTTAAAATGAAAATTCATTTTTGGGGCACCTGGGTGGCTCAGTCGGTTGGGTGTCTGACTTTGGCTCAGGTCATGATCCTCACAGCTTATGAGTTTGAAGCCTGCATTGGGCTCTCTGCTGACAGCTCAGAGCCTTGGCCAGTTTCAGATTCTGTGTCTCCCCCACTCTCTGTGTCTCCCCTGCTCATGCTGTCTCTCTCTTTCTCAAAAATAATAAACATTAAAAAAATGCAAACTCACACTTTCATTACATGCACATATATAAGAGATTACTATACAACAAAATCTATACATCTAGGAATACAAACACAGAATCCTATTTTATGGAAGGTGGCTGAGCAGACATATTGGTGTTTATGTATTTGTTTAGTATTACTGCCTCTCTCCACTTGGGTTTTCTTATTAGGGTGCCACTGCAATGTACATATTATTGTTCACTTTTTATGTTTGCGGAAACTAAGAACAAATTTAAAGTTTGTAAAATTTCCGTATATTACACAAAAAAGTATGTAATTGAAGGAAATCAGGTTAGTTGGTTTGTGACTGAATTTCCACACATTCCAAGGAAATATCTGAAGTAGAAGGAAGGGCCACTATTGATGATAATGGATTTGGTGTGAGAAAGAAACACAAATAGTGCAGAAGAATACTGTTTTAAGATAGCCTGAAGAACAGAAAGTTATCATGATATATTTATAACTTAAAATATGACATAAAGGCTTGAACATCATCTTTCTCTCTAAAAGCAGGTTTAGAATGTGAATCAAATTCTAAATGCAAAAGTAAATATAATATCTGTGGCTTATTTTTCCCTTCATTATTTTTTAATTGGCTGTATTTATTTATTTATTTTATTTTAGTGTTTCTTTTTGAGAGAGAGAGAGAGAGAGAATATGAATGAGTTGGGGAGGGGCAGAGAGAGAGTGAAACAGAGAATCCAAAGCAGGCTTCAGGCTCTGAGCTGTGAGCCTACACGGGGCTCGAACCCATGAATCATGAGATCATGACTTTAGCCAAAGTCAGAGGCCCAACCAACTGAGCTACCCAGGTGCTCCTCTATTTATTTTTTATACTCTGTAAGTTTAGATGTTTATTATTTAAATTGTTTATTTTAATTGTAGTAGCAACAAATAATACAGAGCGATTCATTTTAGCTTTTACCCAGTTTCCCAAAACTAGAGTTCAGTAACACAAATAGAATATTGACATTGATGTAATTCAGCTCCTTAACTTTTCTGTCACCAGAAGAAACCCTTATGTTATCCTTTTATATCCACACCCATTTTCCTTCTACCATCAACCTCTTCTTCACCCTTGGCAGCGACTCATCTCTTTTTAACCTTTATAGCGTTTGGTCATTTCAACAATGTGATGTGCATGCAGTTATAATATACATAACTGTTTGATTTTTTTCCACAAATTATAATTACCTCAGGATTCATCCAGGCTGTTATGTATATCAATAGTTCCTCTCTTTTTAGTTAGATGAGTATTTCATGGTATGCATGTACCATAGTTTGTTTAACTGTTCACACATTGGAGAATATCCAGATCGTTTCCAGATTGTGGCTATTGTAAATAAAGCTGCTATGAACACTACTGTATAGATTTTTCTGTTTTCATTTTTTAGGATAATTACATATGTAGTTAGTTAGGCAATTCCCAAAGTGGTTTTCAGAAAGGCAATACAATTTTCTGTTCCTACCCACAGTGTATGAATGACACAGTTTCTCCACATCCTTGCCGGTATTCAGTGGTGTCCCCTATTTTCTATTTTAGCCGTTCTTATAGGTGATCTCATTGTGATACTTTACTTGAATGTCCTTAATGGCTAATGAAGTTGAACCCATTTTTGTGTGTGTATTTGTCATCTGTATATCCTCTTCAGTGAAATATCTTTTCATATGTTTTGCCTAATCTCTGACTGGCTTTTTACTTGTGTGCTTATTTTGCCCTTATTTTTTATAGGTTCTTGATGTGCAAGCTTATTGACTTGAGAATGTTTCTATTTTTTAATGTATGTATTAATGTTATAAATTTCTCTGTACTGCTTTATCTCTCCCACAAATTTTGATATATTGCATTTTCATTTTCATCCAGTTCAGTGCAATGTTGTATTTCTCTTGAGACTTCCTCCTTGACCCCAGTATTATTTATGTGTGATGTTTACTTTCAAAGTGTGGGGATTTTCCTGGTTGTATTTCTTTCTTTTCTTTTTTATGTTTTTTTAAATTTATTTTTGAGAGACAGAGAGAGACAGTGCAAGCAGGGGAGAGTCAGGAAGAGAGGGAGATACAGAATCTGAAGCAGGCTCTAGGCTCTGAGCTAGCTGTCAGCACAGAGCCCAATGCAGGGCTTGAACTCATGAACTGTGAGATCATGACCTGAGCCAAAGCCAGGAGCTTAACCGACTGAGCCACCCAGGCGCCCCACTGGTTGTACTTCTGGCATTGATTTCTAGTTAGATTTTATTATTTTTTTCAGAGAGCACTCTCTATATGATTACAGTTATCTTAATTTGATTATTTTTTTTTTAATGTTCCAGCAGATGGTCTATCTTGGAATGTGTGTCTGAAGGCATTCAAGATTAATGTGTACTCTGTGTCAGATACAGTGTGCCACAAATGTCTGTTAGATCCTCTTGGTGTTGAATTCTTCTTTACCTGTTCTGATTTTTATTCTAGTTGCTCTGTCAATTTCTTGTTGAGTTGTTTATTTCATTTTCAGTTCTGTCAGCTTCTGCATCAAATATTTTGTGGTTATGTTGTGTTAATGCATATACATTTACTATTGTTATGTCCTCCTTGCTGGATTAGCCATTTCTTATTATATAATGTCCCTCTTTGCCTTGGGTAATTTTCTTTGCTCTAATTTGTATGTTAACTGATAATATAGCCACTTCTGTTTTCCGTTGATTAAAGTCCACATAATATACTCATTGCATTCTTTTACATTTCTATTACCTACATCATCGAAGTGAGTTTATCGTAAACAGTCTATAGTTTGGTCAGGCTTTGTAATCCACATTGCCAATCTGTCTTTTCATTGATGTCTATCGACAAGTTACATTTCATGTCTATTGATATATCAGTGCTTTGGTCTGCCATTTTATTTTACTATGTTGGTTTCTGTTTGCTCTCTCTTTTTTTATATTTCCTTTTCCCTACCTTTCTGTGGTTTACTTGAAAGTATTTAGAATTCTCGTTTGATTTATGGACAGTGTTTTTGAGTATATCTCCATTTTATAGCTTTATTAGTGAGTCTCTTTTAGGTATGAGATTATATATACATAACTTGTCACCGTCTACTTGTGGCATTATTTAACCAGTGTGTGTGGTGTAGAAACCTTGCTTCCCTGGTGCATTCTCTTACCCTCTTCCATTTGTAATTGTCTTAATTCTAATAATTAAATTATTAATAAATACTAATCATTAGAAACATATTTAGAACTATATCTGGCAGTGTTACAATTTTGCTTCAGTTATAAAACATAATTTGAAAAACACAAGAGGAGATGAAAAGTCTATATTTACCTATGCATTTATTTCCTGCGTGTTTTTCTTTTCCCTCTGATCTTCCAAGGTTCCTTCTTTTCTTTTTTGGTTTGATTTAGTCATTCTTTTAGTTCTGTTTTGGCCAATTCTCTTATTTTTCCTTTATCAGAGTATTTTTTTAATTTCTTCTTCATTTCTGAAGGATGTATCCTGTAGATAAAGATTCCAATGGACAGTTCCTTTTCAGTTCATTGAAAAATATTGTGCCACTGTCTTTTGGTGTCCATGGTTTTTGATGACAAATCCACTGTCATTCAGATCATTTCCCCCTAAAGGTAAGGGTAGTTCCTCTCCCACTACATTTAAAATGTTTTCCTTGTTGTTAGTATTCGGAGGTTTAACGGCTGTGTCTTGGTCTAGATCTCTTTGGGATTATACACTTAGGGGTTTTCTCAGCTTCTGGCAACTGTAGTTTTCTGTAATTTTTTTCATATTTAGGGAGTATCCAGTATTATTTATCCTAGTACTTATTTAGTCCTTCTCTCTTTTTCTTCTTTTTCTAGGACTCTGATGTCATAAAACTTAGATTTTATTTTAAAAGTCCCACAGATCATTGAGGATCATTCATATTTTTTTTCTTGATTTTCATGCTATTTTTCAGATTGGTATTTCTACCACTCAATCTTGCACTGAACACACCATGGTGATTTCTCTGGATCTTCTTTTTACCTCATATATCCTAAACTTGAAGCTAAAGAAGCCAACAACCCCCAAACACCAACAGAGTATCTTGACAGATGAATGGATAAACAAGATTTGGTGGATGCGAGTGATGGAATATTTTTTTTCAGATGTAAAAAGAAAAAACCCTATATACATAATAAAAGTACATCTTTTACCTTCTTTTTATCTTACCTCATCCTTCCCTTCTTTTAGAGTAAACTTTTATTTCACACTTGGGTAAATAACTTATTGTAGTCTTGTTGGGACTATTAAATATGGTGTCCCAATTTGTAACTAAGAGTTAGGGCCAGTGTGCCAGGGGTCTGTCAGGTTGGATGATTTTCCAGAAACCCTCACAGAACTCAGTAAAGTTGTTACACTCACTTTAAAAGGTTAATTACAGAGAAAGGATATAGATTACAATCAGCAAACTTTAATAGACATGTACATTGGAGTCTAAGAAAATCTAGGCAGAAGATTCCAATTGACCTCTCTAATTTAGTCCTATTAAACAGCACTTAATTCCCCCAGCAATGGCATATGACAAAATGTATGAAATATTGCCAATTGGAGAAGCTCACCTGAGCCTTGATATCGGGGGATTTTTATTAGGGGTCAGTCACATAGGCATGGAGTATCCTGTGTGACTGATCTTAGCTGCTTAGTCTCCAGCCATCTTCCAGGGGTTTAACTGATAAAACACGGCCCAGAGTCTCAGGTGAATAAAACTACATATTTGCCATAAATCATATTGTTAGCACAAACTATGGAGTGAGGCCAGAGTTCTCAAGTACATGAAAGCACGTTTATCAAACAGGATAATCCAAGGGCTCCGAGTTTATCTCCCAGAAGCTAATCAACGGCAGGTCCTTTTTTTGGAATGCATAGGGTTTGAACACTCAACATTAGCTGAATTAAAATTTTACTGCATGGCTGACTACATATTTTGTAGGACCCAGTGCAAAATGAAAATATGACATTCCTTGATCAAAAAGCAGGTAAATAGCATCATTAAAGGAACTAAGTAGAGTTTTCTTGTCTTCTTTTATCTCTTTCAGAGTGCTATGATATTTCATATTTCTATGTAATATTCTAATTAAAGAAGAATTAAAATTCTAACTGTTGGGTATAATGTTGCTATTTATCTTTATGCTGTGTAATACTAGTTTTAAATGCAAATAGGAGCCTTTTTATAAAAGTTTATTTTGAGAGGGAGTAAATGAGCATGTGCATGAGCAGGGAAGGTGTGGGGAGCCAGAAAAAACGGAGATTAGCCGCCTATAGGCAGGGAAGCTGCAAAGATTCAGCTGCTTGGCCATTTGCTAGCCGGAAATGTCACTCCCTGAGGGGAGTTACAAAAATAGGCAGGGGAGTGCCACTCCCTGTCAGGAGAAGCCAGAAGATCAAAGATCAACCGCCTGCAGGCAGGGTGGTATTGGCCCTTCAGTGTTGTGCTAAAATCCTTAGTTTGGTTCCCCCTTTACTCCAGCCTTAATCCCTTAACCCTGTTTCCTAGCAACCAACCTAGGTCAGCTGCCTTGTTTTCCCACCTTGAAACCTTTATAAGATACGGTGTTTTCTGAATAAAGAAGAAAACGCATGTCTTGCCTTACTCTCTGCATCTCCCTCCTGCCCTATTTCTCTCTCCCTCCCTCAGGAACGAACCTGCAAGGATTTACCACCCCCATGGCCAGGGTGGCTAGGCCAGACTCGCCCCCAAAGTGGGGTGAGTAAGGGAACACGACAGGAAGGGGCAGAGAGAGAGAGAGAGAGAGAGAGAGAGAGAGAGAGAATGAGAATCCTAAGCAGGCTCTATGCTGTCAGCCTGGAGCCTGATGCAGGGCTTGAACTCACAAACCAAATAGTGAGATCATGACCTGAGCTGAAATCAAGAGTCAGATGCTTAATTGACTGAGCCATGCAGGTGCCCCTAAAGAGGAACCTTTAACTCATATGCTGAATAACTGAAATTGTGCAATATGTATGTCTTAGCTCATAAGTGCATATGTGTTTAGCTCTTACCAGAATAGTGGAAACAGCACACAAAACTAAGTCAACTATTTATAATTCACTTCCCGATGTGCACACCTTCTACCAGCATTCGTTACCTTTGGCTTACCCATGAGTACAAAGAGCTGAAAGGGAAAAGCAGTGTTTCTATCTCTGTTGTCTCATATTCCCCTTTCCTTTGGTGTTCTTTTTTTTTTAATTAAAAAAATGTTTAACACTTATTTGGTTTTGATAACATGAGTGGGGAAGGGGCAGAGAGAAAGGGGGAGACACCGAATCTGTCAGCACAGAGCCCAGTGCAGAGCTCCAACTTGCAAATATTGAGATCAGGACCTGACCTGCAGTCTGAAGCTTAACCAGCTGAGTCACCCAGAGGCCCCTCCTTTGATGATCTTATTTTCAGTGTAAGTTGTTGGGTAACACAAGCATGCAGCATAAGTAATGAAGAACATGACAAGCTTTCTTGGTTCTCTGGCTTTCCCAGAATGCTATTGCCTTATTTTGGGACGTGTCGCATCTTCACGCTGTCGCATCTTCACGTGTCCCTCTTCCATGCTTCCTTGTACTTTCTTTCATGCATCACGGGCCACCCTGGATTCCTCTCATGGATCATTCTGAGCTGATCCAAACAAGCCAGCTAGAAGCCGTGCAGGCACTCCCTCTGTGCAGATTTTTTATATCACATGTTCCCCTGTCCTCTTGACTTCACACCTAAAAACTTCAAAGATAAAATTGTTGCAAATTCTGAGAATAAGACGGCAGAGCATTAAACCAAGGCTGAAGCTCTTAGAAGCCACGAGACCCTATTCAGTTGTGAGCAGCATAAAATAAAAATGAGCTATAAACAAATACACAATATAATGCACTAACTTGAAGTAGAAGAGTAAATATTATATTGTACTGTTTTCAGTGAGCTTGAAATTTATATGAGCATCTAAGCAGTGAAGCTAGCATTAGAACAGAATGTGAAACTTAGCAGTACTGGAGAAGTTTCGGGGTACTCTGAGAGCTAGCTCCCCGAGACAACTATTTTAACTACGATTTCAAGAAAGGCCTTCTGGAAGAAGTAATATTTAAATGATAGTCAACAGTTGAGTAGGAGGCAGCTTCAAAAACCCAGGTGAGGAAAAAGAGAATAGTTTAGGGAGAAGGAATGGCCAGGACCTTCTTTCCCTAAGCCTTTTCTCTCATATACAATCACTGGATGCTTTTCTAAAAACAAAACAAAATAAAATAGCAAAAACAACAACAACAAAAGGGAAACTTTTCTCCCCAGGATTTTTGAAGATTTTGTATGTGTATTCATTTAGTAAGGAAGATCTCATAAACTCAGGGGAATGACAACCATAGTTTGAATTTGAGAGTAAGGGCTGAACACAAACAGGGTAGCTGCAATTAAAAAATATATATGGCCTTAGCTTCGTCGGGAAATTTACCTCCTCATCTGTCAGGCACAAAGTCAAAGCTGATTGGTTCTCTTTTATATAAAGTTCTCAAAACAAAGTGAACCCGGGGTTGCCTGGGTGGCTCAGTCAGTTAAGCATCCGACTTTGGCTCAGGTCATGATCTCATGTTTTGTGAGTTTGAGCCCCACATCGGGCTCTGTGCTGACAGCTCAGAGGCTGGAACCTGCTTCAGATTTGTATCTCCCTGTCTCTCTCTGCCTATCTCCCACTTGCACTTGTCTCTGCCTCTCTCAAAAATAAACCAAAAAAAAAAAAAAAAAAAAAAAAAAGAAAAAAGAAAGAAAATGGACTATAGAATTACCCAACTTATTTTAGATCTAATACCCACATATGGTGCTTTCAGGTCTTTGGATAATTATCAGTTGATGTATTATCTCAACTTTCTTTCTCCCTTTTTCAAATTATTAAAATTAATTCGAGAGATAGCAAACCTTTAAAGGAAATAACACATAGAGAGAGATTTTTTTTTTATCTTTAGATATATATGCCTTGTACTCTAAGAAGTAGGTAACAAGGTGACACAGCTTTATTAAGTAAGCCCTTAATTTACAAATAAAATATTACCCCTGCCACTTGTTTTCAGCAACATTGTAGCTAAAACTAGGAAGTAAAAAATTCCAAACACGGGGGTGGAACTAATTAAGTTGAAAGCCTGGTGCATCAATCCTGTCATCTCGGTCCTGAAAGATGTGCTTCATGCAAATCACAGCCTTGCTCCAGTTTACCTGCGAGCCTGAGATAATAAGATGATCCATTGTGCAGCCCAAGTGAGTTCAAAGCCTGAGAAGGGAACCCAAGATGTGTTATAACAAGTACACCATGGTGTTTGAAATGCAAAATTGTATAAAGTAGTGAGGCAATGATGAAATGACAAGAGAAACAGAAACCAGGTGCTGGGGTCTGGGGCGATTAATTAAATGCCATAACTAGAGGAAAAAATCAGTGGCAGCCATGTTTGTTTGCCTACACAAGGAATTGTGGAAAGCTGAGGTACAGCTAAACGAAAGAATCTGAGACAATGCACAGTTATAGGTAGTGGATATACCGGCACAGATATATAGCGTAATGCTGGGGAAGTCCCAAGTTAGAGTCATTAATTTTAAGAGTCAAAAGAGACATAGAGAATGTGACCAGAGAGAGCATTAAATGGTTTTACAATGTATTTGCCAGCTGACTTGGAAATAGAATCCAGCCTTCCTTACCCTCTGCCATCCATGATCCCCTTCTATTATTCTTTTTGCACTGCACTTTTTCTTTGGGAGAGAGCATCCTTTCTCTGGATGCTCAGGGACTGTCATTGGCAATTCTAGAGCAGTACCAAATTTACCTGACCTGTGGTGCCATCCTTCTGGGGACCTGACCGTTGGAGGAATCTTTAGAAATGTGACTAGATACAGTTTAATTCTGACATTCATTCCTTCAACCAGTCATTCATTTTTAAACTATTTCCTACACACATTCTCTATGCAAGGTGTATTTTTAAATACTAGGAGATACGAAAAGATGAAACAGATTTGGATCCCTGTTTTAATGGTTTGACACATACAAGCATTTAAATGTCTACAATCCAAAGTAAAAGTAATCAGTGCCCTAAGCATGGTATGGAAATGTCATGATAGGAATGCAGAATGATTTTTCAGAAAAGATCATATTTATAGTGGCTTCTGAAGATGTGTGTACAAGTTTAATACACAGAGATATTGGCTGCTTTATTTGGATTGCTGGAAAATGTGAACAAAGACAGAACGTTATATAAGTGTGGATGTTTGGAGAAATAAAGAATGATTTACATTTGTATGTATATAACAGAATATAAAAAAAGAATATATATTCTTCAATTCTAGTTACTGGAAGACCTGAAATGAACAAGTGTGCATCCTAAGGCACTAAATATATGCCTTACAAATTAATCTTCTTTCACCTTTTTCTCATCTTTCTAAAATTACTTGCCATGGGGTTACATTCATGCTCAAATCTTTATGGTCCTGAATTTCCTACATAGTAAATTGCATATTCTTATCTTGACATTAAAGACCCTTCCTCATCTGACCCCAGACTTTCACCCTCTGGTTTATTTTCCATTTCTCTCTCCCAGGAACCTGTCCTAATCATACCAACGTTTCCTTGTTCCCACCCTTTGGTGCCAGGTATTTTGGTTTTTATGTTTTTGTTCTCTCTTCTTAAAGATGGCCATGAAGATACTTTTTGCTTACGTTTTGTCTCTAGCATGCCTGTTTCACTGCTATGAAACTAAAAACAACCCTGGTAATTCATAATTGTTCAATTAATGGATTATCAGCAGCATATTGCTTCAGGAGAGCAAATTGCCCACCCTAATCCCAGGCCAGGGTAGGAAGAGAGAAAGGATGAGGGTGAATGTGTACCTGTCTGCTTAAAGATGTTATTTCAGCAAATTCACACAGGTTACTTCACATTCTTCATGTGATGAACACGGTGGTAAAGTCAGGCTTATGACACAATGCAGTGGAAAATTCTGAGGAAATGGATCCCTCTGTGGGAAAATCTAAACAGTTATGTTAGAAGACCAAATAGTTTGTACAGAAGGGAAACCAACTCTATATTACTTTAATTATTCACCCTATTAACTGTGACAGTGCAGTTTTAAAATCTCTTCATTACTCACTATAATTAAGTGGCGCAGCAAACAACAGGATGTCAGAAATCACATTCATAGAAGACACGCGGTGACTGATGGAGCGCATACCATATATAGACAAAACATTTTAAGCAGAATAATTACTTTCACATCACTTCCCAGGATGCCTCACCTGCCTTGTTTTATGTTGTTTTAATTTTTTCAAGTGGAATGTATGCAAATGTGCGGCATCAATTTAGCACTTTCCGGTTTGCAACTCTGAAAACATCTGCTTTGCCAGTGGAGTAGCTAAGAGTGAGCAGGAAGTTCGGAATTGTGTGTGTATAACTGTTGACAGATAACAACTGAAGGTAAAACAAAGCCGTGGAAGAAGGGAAAGAGGAGAGGCGACCACAGTCCACAGAAAGAGACTGAGCACTTTTCTAGTGGGCTGATCATGGCTTTGAATCTTATAATTGTTAAAGTGGAGAGGAGTCGGGAAAACAAAAGTGGTAAAGGTGAGCAGATAGAGAAATGGCAGGTATTCGTTTTGTTTTAGTTTTGTCGTGGATTCTTGTGAATAGTGGTAGTAGTTTCTGCTTGGGAGAAGGTGTTGTTGAAATAAAAGAAAGGAGATCCTTAAATGTTTTTGTTTTTGTTTATAGTTTTCTTATTTTGAGAGAGTGAGTGAGTTCACGGTGGGAGGGGGGGTGTACATGCCTAAACGGGTGAGGGGCAGACAGAGAAGGAGAGACAGAATCCCAAGCAGGCTCTGTGCCATCAGCATAGAGTGTGATGCAGGGCTTGAACTCATGGACCTTGAGATCATGACCTGAGCCTAGATCAAGAGTCTGACTCTTAACTGACTGTGCCACCCAGGTGACCCAAGAAAGGAGATCCTTAGATTTTCTTTTCTTTATTTTCTTTCTTTCTTATTTTCTTTCTTTCTTTCTTTCTTTCTTTCTTTCTTTCTTTCTTTCTTTCTTTCTTTCTTTCTTTCCTTTCTTTCCTTTCTTTCTTTCTTTCTTTCTTTCTTTCTTTCTTTCTTTCTTTCTTTCTTTCTTTTTTGAGAGCAAGAGAGTGGGGGCTAGGGGGGAGTGGAAGGAGGGCAGAGAGGGAAAGAGAGAGAATCTCAAGTAAACTTCATGCCTAATACTGGGCCCATGGGCTCTCTCCCATGTCCATGAGATCATGACCTGAGCTGAAATTAAGAGATATTTAATTGACTCAGCCAAACAGGCACCCCTAGATGGTTTTCTTTGTTTACTGAATGTGTTATGGTGACCTTACACAGTAGCAGAATACACGTCTTCCAAGCACCTCCAGATACATCCCAGGACAGATGATACCATAAGTCATAAAATCTCAACAGATTTAAAAAAGTGAAGTTATACAAGGGGCACAATGAAATCCATTCAAAAATCAATGAAATTTCTGAATGGATTTCATTGTTATATGAGGGGCGCAATGGAATCCACTCAGAAATCAAAGCAGAAAAAGTGTCTAATGGAAAAAAGATGGCCTCTTCAACAGATGGTGTTGGGAGAGCTGGACAGCAACATGTAGAATAATGAAATTAGACCACTTTCTTACACCATTCACAAAATTAAACTCAAAATGGATAAAGGATCTGAATGTGAGACAGGAAACCATAAAAACCCTTGAGAAAAAAGCAGGAAATAGCCTCCCAGACCTCAATCGCAACAAATTCTTCCTTGATACATCCCCAGAGGCAAGGGAATCAAGAACAAAAATGAACTACCAGGACCTCATCAAGATAAAATTCTTTTGCAAGGCAAAGGAAACAATCAAAAACACTAACAGGCAACCGACAGAATGGGAAAAGATCGAGTGGCAAATGGCATATCAGATAAAGGG
>NC_043703.1:155475939-155488231 GCF_006229205.1 Suricata suricatta
CATATGTCATCTGTAATTGACGTATTTATGATATGTTAACATTTAACTGAGTAGATTACAATGAAACATCTAAAGATAATCTGATTTAGTTAATTCTCTGGAATGTTTCTACTTTAGCCTTCATTTACTTATCTCATATTTATTCTATAAAAGTTTCCACTTGAAGGAAATGACTCCAAGAATGTTCTGCAAAGTATATGCAGTGAAACTGCAAATACGTCTTAAAATTGTTGGCTTGGTCTCTGATGTTACCACTTTGGTCTACTTCCACATTGCCTCCCTAAAATTTGCATATAACAATTCAACTAATTTTTGTATACAAAGTCTGTTCATATCCTTATTTTTCTCTCTCCTTTAACTCTAAACTATCCTAAAGCTTAGCACTGACACAGAATAATACTTAAAATCTTTCTACTGGCCTTATTCTTACCAGGATTTCAGTTTGAATATCACCTTCCTGGAAAAGCCTGCTCTCATAACTCAGCCAAAGGCTGTTCTGTCTCTATCACATGTCTGTGTTTTAATTCTTAGCCTATTATTTGTTACTGTGTGGGATTTTCTATAGTATTTGTTTACTTATTTAGTCTTCCTTCTCCATAGGGTGGATGTTACATAAAAACAGAGCCCTTTGTGTTTTTTTACTGCTGAACCTTCATTAATAATAACAGAAAACGCTTTTAAAGTTCTCCGTGTTTTTTGGTCATTGTTCTAAATGATGTATATGTGTATATACATGTATATATGTACACACATATATACATTTATACATATATGTTAATGTATTTATTATATATTTATATATAACTAATATCACTTAATGTGTATTTGAATATATAAATATAGATTTATATCAACCAGCATAGATTTGAAGTGATTTTGTTTCTATATAAACAATAATATGTTGACTAATTCTCAGCACAATAATGTAAGTACATGTCATTATTGTCATCATACTGTCTTATGGTTGAGAAACTGCACAGAGAGATTAAGTAAATTCCCCAAGATCACGAACCTAGTAAGTTGCTGAGAAAGAATTCAAACCCAGTAAGTTCTCTTAATCCCTAAGTTAGAGCACCTAGAGTGATTTTGAGACCATATTAGGTTTTTAATTAATATTTCTTGATTTAGTGAAGGTGTTGAATTGGCTCCCTGGGAGAGGCAGTTATGTTTGGACGTAGCATATTATAGAGTTTGCCTTATGAGGGAAACATTTTATATCTGGAAATAATTTTATTTGTAAACTTTTTGAGGGGCAGTAGTCTAAAATTATATCTTTATTATTTACTAATGAATGCTAACTTATTCATTTAAATGAGCCTTATTGAAAATGTATGAAATTGTATCCTGAACATATGAAAAAGAAATTTTTCTAATCAGAGAACAAATTCACTCTCACATCAATGAGATTTTAACAATGAACATTCATATTCCTTTTGAAAAATATTATGGAACCCAATATATAGGTGATTTGCAAATATATACTTTTTAAAAATGTTTATTTATTTTTGAGAGGAGGGGGGGCAGAGGGACAGGGAGACTGAGAATCTGAAACAGACTTGGAGCTCTCAGCTCAGAGCCTGACATGGGGCTCGAACTTATGAACCATAAGACCGTGACCTGAGCTGAAATTGGACACGTAACTAACTGAGCCGCCTTGGTGTCCCTGCAAATATATGCTTATTGTTATTATAACACAGCTGAAGCATGTCTCTGGGGCTTTCTTATTTAATATATTCTTTTTTAAAATGTGTATTCATTTTGAGAGAGAGAGAGAGAGAGAGAGAGAGGGAGAGAGAATGAGGGAGGGAGGGGCAGAGAGAATCCCAAGCATGTGCCACACTCAGCCCAGAGCCCAGTGCGGGGCTCCATCTCACGAGCTGTGAGATCATGACCCGAGCCCAAATTCAGAGCTGGACGCTTAACCAGCTGAGTCACACAGGCATATTTTTACTTTAGCGTATTCTTAATAGTTTTTAGCATATGTAATGTTGTGTGCGGCCCTCAGGGGAACCCAACGATCTGGCACAGACTTGGCTCTGAGAAGCCTAGAGCCGAGGCCTGCTTTCCAGAGCCTCCTATGACCAGGACCTCTTAAGGGCATATTGCTTTCACTTTTCCCCATATCTTGGATACTGTTAATTTAGATGGAATTCAGAAAACATAGTTGCCAATTAAGAATAACAGCTATTCTTAAATGAACATGGTGTTAGCAACTGAAGAAAAATTGAGTGGCTCTTCTCTCACTTACTTGAGTCCTCCATATATTTGGATCTAGAGAGGGTCTGGAGCTTCAGTCAGAAACACGAGCTTGAGAAAGATATATCAGTCTTTGTCATAAGCAGAAACATCCTGGTGTTCCCAGAGTAGAACTTCAAGGAGTCTGGATGGATGAGAAGTGGGAGAGAATGGGGGGCAAATGGAGAGAGTCCCAGAAGGCCAGCGCTCAGTGGTGCTTCCAAATAAGCACTTGGAAACAGGTGTTTCATCATCTGAAATTCCTTAGTAAATATTGCTAATATTGATACATGTTAAAAAGCATATCAGGGAAGACATTCTGTTAGCTCTTTAGTGAGTTTTGTTTGCACTGTAGTCTATAAATCACAAAAGCAGCTGCTTTCAAAACTGCATCGTTAGTGATGAAGAAGGCGTCAGGCTTTGTGCATATAAAATACATAGGTTATCTCTGACTTTGAAGAACGGTATATATATATATGTGTGTGTGTATATATATATACATATATATAAATAAAATTCTGTTATATCATCCCCATTTACTAATCCATAATTTGGACCCAGTGACGTAAGTAACTTATGTAAGATTACATGCCTGGTCATTGGCAAAAATGGTAGCCCACCTGTGAATTCCTGTACACGTCCACTGTCACTGGAGGTCACCACTGCTTCTACTTCTTCTAACGCTGCACTAGACCCTGAGGGATATGAGCTCTGCTGTTTTAATACATGAGATTTTTGTATATACCATTATTGTTGTTGTGAAGACACCTTCTCCACTTAGAAGATTTTGTGTGATTGAAAGCAGATTTAAGGTAATAAAAGCACAGCTTAAGCATATTTTTGGGTACCTTTGCATACAAAAAACAGCCTCTGTCTTCTTTCTATCTTGTACATATTCTGTAATCATGGATACTTTTGCTATTGAATGTAACATTGATTGTCATCCTGACTTCATGAGACTGTGCCCACTTCTGGACCATGGGAGTGAGAAGACCAAAGACTGAGTCATATGGTATAGCACTTATTAAATAGTTGTCAAATTAGAATGCAGTTGGAATGAGAAGATGACTCTAAGATTCTGTTTCTGTTAGTTAATAATAATCAGAGCACAGTCAGTCAACAAATGAAGTAATACCCTGTCTTTAAATCCTTCCTACCAATTCAAGGAAGAGGAATGATTTTGTGACCAATGAATAGCTTTGAAACAGAGATTCAAAATTTCTTTATGCTTTAGTACCTTTTTTTTTCTTTTTTTTTTCGTTTTGGAGATGTTGATTACATATACACTTTTGTAAGAAAGCAGCTATTAAGAATAATAGTTTATTGTTAAGGTCACTGTAAAATTCAAGATAATGAGGTTAGGAGAAATATTTGTGAGTTTAGCGCTAATGAACAAAGGCAACATTTGTTGGGCAAAAACAAGATTCCGTGGTATTAAACCATTCAATGATAAGTAAACATAAATACACACATATTCTTATACACATCGAGAGATGCCCTACATTTGGGAGGTCAAGAAGGCACCAAATATCTATTTCAGTGATCAAGAGGAATTTTTCAAGTTGTTTAATCCTAATTTGTTGTTATTTCAACATCACTATTATAAAAATATAATTTTTAAAAGTTTTTGTTTATTTTAAGAGAGAGGAAACACAAGTGGGGGAGGAGCAGAGAGAGAGGGAGAGAGAATCCCAAGCAGGCCTAACACTGTCAGCACAGAGCCCAATGCAGGGCTTGAATTTATGAACTGTGAGATCATGACCTGAGCCAAAACCAAGAGTCAGATACCTAACCTACTGAGCCACCCCTAGGTGCCCCAAAATATAATTTTCACGTAAATGAAGTATTTGAATTCCTTGAGTGTTGAAGGTTTTGATGAGCCCAAAGTATTTAGCATCCTTTGAAAGGGTTAGAAGTGAGATAGTCAAAATACAGAACGACAAAGGCCGAATTGTATATAACAGTAGAATTCTGACCCAGAACTTCTATAGCAACCAGTCCAGGAATCCAAACCACAACCACTGCAGTCAGCCCAGAAACATCAAGACTGGTCAGTGACTACCATGTCCCTATACTTTGCCCTGGTTTTCAAGACAGGATCAATTAGAGCGAGCCAAATACATTTTCCAGACCGATCACCTAAAGGGCTTGGTGCCCACCTCCTGCTTCTCCATGGAAGAACCTCCCATCAAAACTCTTCCGAAACCTTCCCCCCCCTTTTTTTTTTTAACTAGAAATTGTCTCATTCTCCTACCTGCCTTTGAGCCTCTATCAAATTCAAGTAGTGGCTCTTTTGCTCCAGCAAGCTCTGAATAAATAGCTTCTGTTTGTTCTCATTTGGGTGGTCTTTGTTTATTTTCACAAAACCAATAGGAGTAGAGACTTTTAAATCAAATAAATTAGATCCAAAAAACAATAGCCAAGTTTAAAATATGATTCAGTAATTTTTGTTACAAGTTATGTGACTGTCCCTACTATATTTAAAAGAGAATTCAATTATTTCTTTATTTTCCAAGAAGTATTTCATATGCACCCAATGACGTTAGTAAAAGAAAAAGTTATGCATCTTTTAGGTTTTCTCAAGATGAAGATGTCATGAAACAGTGTTTTTCATTAAAAATCAAAGTATGATCTTGTTGGTACTCAACTCAAAATCTTTCCATGGTTTCATAGAAACTTTCTTAAATTTTCTTATTTTGGCCAGTCTTTAGTTGGGAATAGATATATGACTTGCAAGGGAATAAGAGGAATTCTCTAGTACCAGCCTGTGTATGAAGTAGGAATCCAGTTATTTTAAAACCTTTCTCCACCCTCTTCTCTTACCACTTCCTACTTCTTGAGAAGTTTATTCCTTGTTCATATTGAAATATCAGGCATTTTTGAGCACACTGGATTATTTTGAATTCTTGGAAGTGAGTTCAATTCAGTTCAACAAAGAAGCCCCAAATGCCTAACAGTCTCAGAGGTGATATCTCTGTCCTGGAGTTTACATCCTGCTGCAAAGGACATTTTCTAACTGGGCTGCCCTGCCTGACA
The DNA here is from genome assembly GCF_006229205.1 of Suricata suricatta. Lineage (NCBI taxonomy): Eukaryota > Metazoa > Chordata > Mammalia > Carnivora > Herpestidae > Suricata > Suricata suricatta. Next base: position 155,481,211 of record NC_043703.1, read on the forward strand.
GATACATCCCTGTCTCTTCATGATCCAGTTCCTCTACTCAGTCAAGCTTTTCTTAAATCATCCTGGCAGAACTAATTGTTTCTGGTTCTGAGTTTCCAGAAGAGTATCTATACATCTGTTTTATATGCATCACTTTTCTTTACACTGCCTTATGAGTGTTTATACTGATTTTTGCTAATACCTTTAAACTCCTTCAGTGGACAATATATCATGCTGCAATTCACACTCATTGTCTTTTCTCTGCCTAATCTCTGGAGTATGCATTCTTAGTTTGACCATTCACACAGGAGTAGATTGAGGATTACAGAGGATCATTAATTTTTGGAAAATCATGTAGTGAATGGGTACAGATGCACGATTCCAACTCATGACTGTCTGGACTGTTAAAGACTTCAGTGACCTCCCTCCAACTCTGACTGTTAGACAATAAATCTTCCAAGGAACTATGTGCTCATTCATTTTGCATTCTTCCTTCCCTTTGCAAAGTAAGGATAAGAAGCAAGCTATGTAGAGTGTCTACCATACCGACTGGCATGTTGCATATATAGATATGCTTCATGGACTGACCAAGAAGGCATGCTCCTGTCTGTAGGTCCCTAACTTCCCTTTGTTTAGAGCATTTACTTTACAAAACTTGTGATTGCAAATACTTTCTCTGCTTCTTTGGCGTGTAGATCTGATTGAAAGCTTCTTGCAGATTCTGAAACTCAGGACTTTCTTCAGGACCTGGGGACCATTTCTTTGAAATGTAGTCAAGGAACATCTTGCCCTTATTGCTCAGTTCCTTGCAAAGTTCTCAGAGATGAGGTTCTAGGGAAGAAAATTAGGGTAAGTCATTTAAAGACAAAATACTGAAAATGAGTATCTCTCATATTAGTGTCAATTCTGTGGAGAAGGGTAGTCTTTTCAGCAAATGAAATTATATTATAAATGATATTAGACATCCAATTTAGGAAAAACATGAATTTTGATGTGTACCTCATATTATGTATAAAAATTAACTCAAATCAGATCATAGATACATATATAAAACCTAAAACTAAAACTATTATTTATTTATATATTTCAAGGTTTTGGTTGTTTTTTTTAAATTTTGAGAGTGAGAGACTCACGTATAAGTGGGGGACGGACAGGGAGAGATAGGAAATTCCAAACAGGCTCTGAACTGCAAGTGCAGAGCCCAACACAGGGCTCAAACCCAAGACCATGAGATCATGACCTGAGAGGAAGTCAGATGCTCAAATGACTGAGCCACCCAGGTTCCCCTAAAATTAAAACGTTTAGAATAAACCATAGAAGAAAACTTTGTGACCTTCAATTAGACCAATATTTCTTAAATACGACACCAAAAATACAATTTATAAGATAAATAATTGATAATTCAAACTAATTAAAATTAGAGTTTTCTGTGTTTCAAGAACATGAGAATGAAAAGAGATAGGCCACAGATTGGGATATAATACCTTCAAATTGAATACCTGATAAACAATTAGAAAACAAACAAGCTACTTTAAATGATGGGAAAAAAAAAAAAAGATTTGGGCTGCTATTTCACCAAGAAAAGATGTGAGTGACGAGCACATATCAAGAGTCTCATGATCAGTCACTGAGAAATGCAAATTGAGGCTACAATGACATACCTCTACACACCTTTTAGAATAGCTGAAATAAAAAAAGACTGGCAGTATTTAATATTGAGAAGGATGTGCGGAAATTGGAAATCTCCTACATTGCAGATAAGGATATAAAATGGCACGAACACTTTGAAAAACTATTGGGTACTTTCTAAAGCTATATGCTTTCTAAAGCATATGCCATGGTCATTCTGCTCCTAGATATTTGCCCAAGAGAAATGGAAAATGTATATCCATACAGGCACATGGACATGCATGGTCCTGGCAGCTTTATTTGTAATAGCCCCAAACTGAAAACAACCCACGTGTGCATTTAGAGATGAATGGGTAAGCAAACTGCCATGTATCTGTACAGTGAAGCACTTCTTAGTGGTGAAAGAACCTTTGATACATGATATAACATGGATGATTCTCAAAATGATTTATTGAATGAGAGTAATGAGGAAAAAAATATACCTGCATATTATACAAGGCAATATAAGGTCTTTGAAACAAAGATCTTGTTTAAGAATACCCTATATTGGAGGACTAGGTGTCTCATTTCTGGTATTTCATATTCTAAGAGATCAGTAGTGTCATCCTGTCTCATTAAGCCAGCCAGTAGTAGAGAGATTTGGTGAGACTTCCATTATCCAGCCTAACTTTGTAGTTTCCTAAAGAGAAAAACCTGTTGACAAGTTGTTTGAAGAAAAACAAAACAAAACAAAACAAAAATGACAGCCCTCTGCATTTATAGTAATTTGCTTCTATCTGAATCTACAAGTTAGCATTAGCTAATTTATTGTCTCATGATTTCTTTGCTTTAAAATAGCCAACAGATTCTGCTAGAATATCATAACTTAGACCAAATAATATTAACCTGCCTACTCAACTGGTAGCATCAGTTACCAGTAGCCTTCAGGGCTACATCCTATAATTTTAGGATACAGGGGTTACCGTAATACCAAACTTCAGGAAATTTATATGCAAAATGACCCATTGTTTCCCCCCCCCCCACTCCTTTCTTGTTAACATCTCTTGGGCATTACTGAAACTGGTATGTGTGATGGCCATTTTGTGTTCTCATTTTCACTTCCAGAATTGAGTTGTCATTCTGTATCCCTTTGGGACCCCATTACCTGTATGATTTCTGAAAAGTTAAATTGTGCCTATACAAAATATCACTGCAAGGGATTCACGAATCCTGCCTGTGGGAGAATTAGTTCAGCTGGGGACCAGAAAACTCTCAGATGCCTGTAAACAATTACAGGAATTACGTGGTACTGGTTTCTGGTGGAGGTCCTAAACATGCAATTGGAGGTATCCATATTTTATTCATTAAATACTACTGCAAATCCAAAAGCTTACTGCAAACTTGATTTTTTTTAATTATAACAAAGCTATCATAAATGAAAACAGTGATCTCAAGGTATTTGAGTTAAACCAGCAAAAGAACACCAGAAAAGAAAATTATGAAAAATAATATTAAGAAAATTCCCCTAATGTGTTGTTCCATAGTATTGGGCAGAAGCTGTCATTTCTGTAGTTATCTGTTTTGGGAACACCATGTGAGTCTTGAAGTAGTAGGTTTCTAGAGGCTTTTAAATTAGTGTTAGTTTGAAGTCACTCCTGTGGAACTCCACTGGTACATAGATGGGTGGCGTACCTAAACTGTATCTTTAATCTTGACGGTTGTGGCTATGATCAAAAGAATCTGAAGTCTTGCCCTTAGGCAAGGATTGAGCATTTGTGAATTACTGTGCCTTCTGATAGATCCAGTTACCATGTTGGACATCACCTAAACTTTGGAAGGTATCTCCTTTGGGAAGAAGGCTTGTGCTTGTTGAACCTAATTATGAGTACACCAACTAAGTCCTTGATGGTATTCAGCTATATCTATGCATAACAGAGTGGAGTTAGTGATTGTTGGAGTTCTCTATATATTATATATTCCATAGGTTGTTTTGTTATGATCTCATAGCAAGAAAGTCAGTTTGCACTCTGAGACTGTTCATGGATATGAATGCCAGTGGCCAAGGGAGAACAAGGATTTCTTATATTTTTGACACTTGTAACTTTAGTGCTATGTTTACTGTTTCTGAGTTTCTTGACTCATGGTGATGTGAATATGAAGTTAAATATTAATATTAATAATAATGTCACATGAATATATAATAATATTAATATTAAGAGAAGAACCTTGGTAAGCGGTTTCTGGGGAGGGAATATAGAGTATATTTTACCAGCTGTAGTCCTCTGTCAGTGGAAATCTTCTATTCAGCCAGACACTTTACAAACAGGACCTAATCTATATTCATAGTTAAAGATGGGCAGTCGTATGAGATTAATTCGCTTCGGAAGACTTTGAGGAGTAAGCTCGGAATCCTTTTTTGCCTTTATACATTTTTAGGATTTTGCTGGTTACATGTGAGACATGTGGAAACTACCTCTTTCATTATGTTAAGGGCAATAAAGGAGTAATTTGACCAGGATCCGTTGGATGAATTGTGGCGCCCCTGAGAAGCCATGACACACTCATCAAAATTCATGATTACGGAGAAAGCATTCCTTTGTTAGCCAATATATTTTTATTTTTCAGAGAATTTAGCTTTTTCCCAGAAGATTTAGTTTTCAGAGGATTTGCTTTGAGTTGACCAAATCTTCCTAAATTTATTAACACCTGATACACCTGGGTAGTAAAAACCACTTGTTTACCAAGAAAGTTAGGCAAATCATTGTCCTTGCTTCTCGAATGGTCTCTTATATGGGATTCTGAATTACAGATGTATCTGTCATTTAGCTAGACTGAAGAGTTTCTGAAAAGTCACTGATTGTTTTACCATTTGTAACTGTCCTCCCTTTGGAGGTGGTAACAGCCTCAAAATCTCTCAAAATGCCTAAAAGCAGATCTACTATTTGTATAAATGGTTACTCTTCTCACTTTTTCCAGGGTTCCAGCTCAAATCAGAGGTACTCAGTTTAGCTAGCTGAGCAGATTAAGCATTATGAAAGAAAATTCTTCAATGGGTGTAAATTCAGTGGTTACACCATATCCTATGCAGGGAATACCTTTGCCATTTTTAAGATAAAAGCCACATTAAACAATATTAATTCAGGATCAAACAAGAGGCGCCTGTAAAATCAGACATGAATATACTTAATTCCTTAATTATAGCCAGACAGTCATGTATTCCCGTTCATCTAGAAGGAGTAAAATTCAGGATTCAGACTGGGATAAAGGTTAATATTGGCAAACAAGGTAGACAATAGGAGGTTTTCATAAGCTTTCACATGGTCAACTAAGAATTAACTAGAGTTCTTGGCATGTGGGGCTCATGGGGTTAGTGGGAAAAAAACCAAAAAACCCAACAAGTACTGTGTTAGCAGAAGCTTCAATCAGTTTGGCAGCTGAGGATACTTCACAAGCAGGAAAACTATGCCTTCGCTCCTGTGTGGAGGGTTATGTTAGTGGCAGTAGACTCTCCTATGAACCGTCTTACTGTGTCCTAATGCAAAGTCAGCCTCTCTCTCTCACAAATAACAAGACGGATGGATTTTGCATGGTTAGGGATACCCAAAGTTGCAGATTGCTGCAGACAGGCCTTTATTGAGGAGGCTTTTCTATGTTTGGCTCCATGGGCGATACCAGCATTGGCAAATTCGTGTAAGGGCTGCACTGTTTAGAACAAGTAATTATTATTGTCTACAAAAACCATGTCAATCCTAAAAGCAACCAAGCAAACAAACAAACAAAAAAAACCCCAAACCAACCAACCAGAAACCTTTAGTTTGTCTTTTAGTTTGGAGACAGATATAATTGGATGGCTGTTATTTTCACAGAGTACAGAAAACATCCATCTTCGGAGATTGTGACCCAACTATTGCACACGGTTCCTTTACAGATTTGCAAGTTTTCTCTAGATGCTTTATGCAGCTTTTCAGCTAATCATAAAAACTAGATAGAGTCCTCCGCACTACTTCAGGGGAGCACAGCACTAAATCCTCTATGTGCCATTTCAGAGTAGATCCTCAAGCAAAAACCAAATCTTTAATATTATCATTTGGACATTGAGAGCAATAGAGGAGAGCTTTCATACATACCCGAGGCATACTGAAACAGGTATATGGCTAATTGTCCCACCAAAAGAGCAAACAAATACTAACTACCTTTACCTACTGGTGTTTACAGAAGGTGACAAATGAATCTGACATTGTAAAGTATTTACTTAGCAGATAGCAACTCCCTGGAATCTAGGGAGCAGAGTTGTATTGATTGTCCCTCAAGGCTTGTACGGATAAGTAGCCTTTTCCATGAAGCTCTTTACCTGGCATTGTGGGAATACTGCAGGGATTAGTCCACGGCACGTGTGTCCCTGCCCTAATAGAGACTCAGTCAGGTGTTCCTCAGCAGGGTCCTCCAGAACATACTGATGTATAATTCAGGCAGGGGGTTAGATGCAGTAAAGATAATTGTTATAAAGCCAGCCCCGTATATTTGGCTTAAGTCCACTGAATCTTTGGTACAAAGACTAGAGAGTAACTGATCTAATTTTGGGTTTGTAGAGGCTAGTAGGTGCACAGAGTTGCACTCCTTCATTTTTTATATCACACTTGGAGAACCAGCTGATTACTTACATATTCTATGTAACTGTAATTTCTAAAGAGTAGATCTCTAGCACTTTCAAGTAGGTCAAGGGGAGAATTGTGTACTGCTGCCATTGCCATCTTTTTTTTTCCTTGTGAAATCTGTTTATTGATATGATACACTGAATTAGTTAGAAATTACAGTACTCAGGCTTGGAATCCAAAATGACTTAAAGTTTCAAAGAACGTTTTAATTATTTAGGGCAAGTTTACCAAAGAGACCAATTAAGCATAAAAGCACATTTAGCATGGACCTAGCTTTCCAAGGTTACCTTGTAAATTAGAAATGAACCACTTTATGTTCATAGACATCTCACAGGCACACCTCTTTTTCTTTTTTTTTAAATAGTTTATTATCAAATTGGTTTCCATACAACACCCAGTGCTCTTCCCCACAAGTGCCCTCCTCCATCACCACCACCTCTTTTCCCCCCTCCCCTTCAACTCTCAGTTCATTTTCAGCATTCAATAGTCTCTCAAGTTTTGTGTGTCTCTCTCTCCCCAACTCTCTTTCCCTCTTCCCCTCCCCCTGCTCCTCCATTAGGTTTCTCCTGTTTTCCTGTTAGACCAATGAGTGCAAATATATGGTTTCTGTCCTTCTCTGCCTAACTTATTTCGCTTAGCATGACACCCTCAAGGTCCATCCACTTTCCTACAAATGGCCATATTTCATTCTTCCTCATTGCCATTTAGTACTCCATTGTAAATATATACCACATTTTCTTGATCCATTCATCAGTTGATGGACATTTAGGCTCTTTCCA
>NC_043703.1:155488331-155510395 GCF_006229205.1 Suricata suricatta
ACAATGTTTATTCTTCCGATCCATGAACAGGGAATGTTTTTCCATTTCTTGGTGTCTTCTTCAATCTCTTTCATAAGTTTTCTATAGTTTTCATCATATGGGTCTTTTACATCCTTGGTTAGATTTACTCCTAGGTATTTGATGGTTTTTCGTGCAATCGTGAATGGGATCAGTTTCTTGATTTCTCTTTCGGCTGCTTCATTTTTGGTGTATGGGAATGCAACTGATTTCTGTACATTGATTTTGTATCCTGCAACTTTACTGAATTCATTAATCAGTTCTAGAAACATTGCCATCTCTTTGAATCCACGGGATGCAGTTGTAAGAGAATGGGGTAGGATTTAAGTAAACTCTATGCAAACTAAGTTATTGCAGACTTCATTCTAGTAAAGTCATATGCATATTGGGGGGGTCAGGAAACTATGACCCTTGAGCTAATCCAGCCTGCTACCTCGTTTTATTCAGCCTACAGGCTAAGAATCACTTTTATATTTTTAAATGGCTGGAAAAACCTCGAAAGAATAATATTTTATGATATGAAAATTCTATGACATTCAAATTTCAGTGTCCATAAAGTTTTATTGAAATACAACTGTGCTAATTTGTTTACATATTCTCTATGGCTGCTTTCACACTATGACAGCAGAGTTGAATAGTTGTAATAAAGATCATATGCACCATAAAGTCTGAAATATTTAGTCTCTGGCCCTTTAGAGAAAAGTTCGCTAAAGCACATATTAACGTGACCCAGGATGTTAATTCTTACATATTATACTTTTTTCTCAGCTTGACATAATGATACTTGGGATATAATCTGTATATGAAACAAAGAACAATATGTATATTACAGTAGAAATGGAAAATCGAAGGTGTATGTTTTCTAGTAATTTGGTACATTGAATAGGGTATGTTATTTGGGATTAGGTTATGTCTGCCACCAGGGAACTGGGTGTCTTTATGCAGTTATATTAGTAATTTTACTCTGTAGTCATTAATAAGTGAAATGGTGCCTTGAACAGAATAAGTGGTTTAAAAAAGAAATGTATTCAGCCAAATTAGGAAAAAGAGTATAGGCTATTATTTGAAAATATATTTTTATTTGATTTGGTATATCCTTCCTTTTTCTAATGTTTATTTTTTTTATTTTGAGACAGAGACAGGGAGAGTGAGCGCACATGCAGAAGATGAGGAGGGTCAGAGAGAGAGGAAGAGACAGAGAATCTCAAGCAGGCTCCTCAGTGTCCGCACAGAGCCTGGTGCAGGACTCGATCTCCTGAACCAGGAGATCATGACCCGTGCTGAGATTGCTTAACTGACTGAGCCACCCAGCTGCTCCTATTAGGTAACATTTAAGTGATTGGTACCATATTGGTTATTTATCACTTTGATGATTACCTAAATCACATATTGACTTATGTCAGGGTGCCTGGGTGGCTCAGTAAGTTAAGCATCTCTCTCTCTCTCTCTCTTTCTCTCTCTCCCTCTGTCTTTCTTCCCTATGTGTTCACGCATTCTTTCACTCCCTAAAATTTAAAAAAATTAAATATTGATTTATGTCATATGAATAGAATCATTTCTTCTATTTTTTGTAAGAAAAAAAATTCTACCAAGATTTTAGAATTCATTGTCATTCATAGCTTCTTATTCTACAGAAGTATTTTGAGTGCACTCTTCTCTAACACAAAGACCTCATGAACTGATCTGCCATATTACATGTCAGAACAAATGGCCAGTTGCTCTCAGAGAATAGGGCAATTCCCACTGCAACCTCTACTCTAAACTTTTTTTTTTTATCTTCATGGACAATTTAAAAAATGTGGCTTAGGAATTATGTCTATTCTTTTCTGACAGCATGTGCCCAATTACTTAGATATCTAACTTGTATCTATTGATCTCTATTGAAATCCCTGTGTTTTCAAACGCCTTTGAGGAATTCTCTAAAACTGTACAAGTGGTTGTTTTTTCTTCTGAAAGGTAAAAAATGGAAGCCCCGGGGAGCTTATGTGTACAAGACTAACTCTGACATGTTCCATCCATTTGTACCTATGAAATCCCATGAATTAGTTTATTTCATGCTCACAATATTATGTCTTTTATAAGCCTCTCAGTGAAGTTGATTTTAGTTCTGGTGATGATTGATCTACAAAATGGTGTATAAAATGAATTGTAAACATCACAAAGAAAACTCATCATTACAGAGTCAAGATTCTATATATATGTATAGTATTAGTATACATAGTTGAACTGCTTTATATTTATTGATAGAGACAGTTGAAAAATATTCTTATCAAAGCACAGTTAAGAATCTTCAAAGAGCAATGAATAATGGCTTAACTACTAAGACAAGGCAAAGAAGGAAATGCTATCTTATTTTTTTAAATATATGAATATATGAAATTTTCTAAACCTCTAGACTTTGTAGCTTCTGTAGGACAAATCCTAAATTATTGCAAGATAGTTTATTAAATTATTTAGAAAAAGAAGAGCTGATTTCTAACTGGTAACATTATTGCAATAACTTAAATTCCTATGAGCCCAGAGTCTTTGTCTTCTCTGATGAGGTCTCTGGCTCAGGAAAGCACGGCTGGAGGAAGTAGGGTTACAGGTGATTCACATGGAGCAGACCTCAAGTTGTGGGTTAATCAGTAGGATTCGCTGGTGTGATGTGGGCTGTCAACAAAAATCTCATGTCATCGTAAGTTCATTACAAGAACTAAAGTGTCTGGAACAAGTGTGATAATACGCTGCTCTATTCAGAACGGGCAGAGTAACAACACGTTTTGTATGCTCTGCTGAGCTCCACATGCTGTAAGTAAACCTAGGAGAACACAATGTGTAATTTAGTTGAGTGACCAAACGGGTGAGAGGAATTGAAATCATAGCAATACTAAAAGGGGACAAAGGATTTTGTTGCTCTAAAGAATGCCCAAGACATCCCTTTGGATCAGGGATGATTGTACTTGGATTTTACTTCTAACTCCACAGAATTAAGTTTACTTTTGATATATGTTTAATTTTTGGATCTTTTTCTATTGGCACAGGAGTTTCCCCCAAATTATTTGAATGCCTGGTCTTTCCCCCTGTGTTTATATGTAGTTTTTAAAGTTTATTTTGTGAGACAGAGAAAGAAAGAGCTCGAGTGAGCATGTGAGTGCAGGAACAGGGGAGAGGCAGAGAGGCAGTGGAGGGGAGTGAGAGAGAGAGAGGGAGAGAGGGAGGGAGGGAGAGGGAGGGAGAGAGGGAGTCTCGGTGCTGTCAACACAGATCCTGAGCTGAGGCTCCAACACAGGACTGGTAGGAGGACCTGGGCCCAAATCAAGAGGCAGACACTAAACAGACTGAGCCACCTATGTGCCCCTTAAATGCATTTCAGGTTTACATTTCTGTTTGGAGAATCACTTCCAACTAGGTCATAGCCTATTTCATTCCATTACTTGTCCACTTCTAAAACATTTTCCTAATCTGTTTTATTTAATGTAGCATCATAGCATTTATTGATCTGGAAGGGTATGCTCATCCTCAGTAATCTTGTTTAAAGAACAATTTTGACTCTTAACCATCAATCAACATTATCAATTTCCTCCACTTCCCTAGAAATTAAAGAAGTAGACAGTTCAGGTTTATAAAGTGTGGTTAACTGAAGCATAGGCTCAATCACACTGAACTCTGTAATGTTACTTTGTGACCTGTGATTATTCCCTAACCTTCCTGCATCTTAAAAAAAATGTGAATAATAATAATACCAATCTCATATAGTAACTTTGAGAATTTTAAGATATGCCCCATGTAAAGTAGTTTGGACAGTGCATTATGCCAGCTAGATACTAAACACACTATTACTTATTATTCTTCATGATACATTTTAGAAATAAGTTTTAGAATTTTGGAGTTTTGAAAGCAGTTGTATTCATTTTCTAGGGGTGCCTTAATGAAAGACAATAGACTGGGTGACTTACCTAACAAATCTATATTCTCACACTTCTAGAAGCTGAAAGTCCAAGATCAAGGCGTTGACAGGATTGGTTTCTTCTGAGGCCTTTTTACTTGGCTTGCACATGGTCATCTTCTCCCCCGTCTTCCTATGGTCTTCTCACCTTCTGTGTCCATGTCCTAATTTCCCCGAGAAGTTGGATTAGAACCATATTGGATTAGAATCAGCCCCTATGACCTCATTTTCCCTTAATTACCTCTTTAAAGACCCTACCTCCAAATGAAGTCACATTCTGAGGAACTGGGGGAGGGGTTAGAACTTCAACATAAATTTTGGAGGGAAACAATTGAGCTATAGCAGTTGTGCCGCGTTCATTTTGGAAAACTTAGAAAACTCTGCAATATTGAAATTTCCTATCAGGAAGTATATACTATCATGCTGATTGCTGCAGTAGTCACAACAGCCAACACATGGAAACAACCTAGATATCCATCAGTGGTTAAATGGACAAAGAAAATGTGGCATATATATATAATGGTATAGGATTCAACCGTAAAAAAAAAGAAGGAGGTGACAACATGGATAAACCTGGAGGACATTATGTTAAGGACAATGAGTCAGACGTAGAAGGACAAATAGAAGATGCTTCCACTTAGATGAGATTATCTGGAATAGTCAAATTCATAGAGGCAGAGACCAGAATACTGATTTCCAGGGGCTTGAGGGAGAAGAACATGAGGAGGTATCAAAGTCTACAAAGTGACAGTTACACAAGATGTGTAAGTCCTAGAGCACACATTAACCTAGATGTGGTTAATGCTACTGCATTGTATACGTAAGAATTTTGTTGAGAGGTAGATCTTAATTGTTCTTATCACAAAATAATACAAAATAGAGCAGGTGGAAACTTTGAGGTGGTGGACATGTGTGTGGCATAGGTTGTGGTGAGGGTTTTATGGTTGCATATTTGTGTGCAAACTTATCAAGTTGCATACATTACATTGGTACCGCTTTTTGTATGTCAATCATATTCCAGTAAAGTGGATGTTAAAGAAAAGACTGCTGGGAATCCATTACGTATTTCCAATGTTGAAAGTACCGAGCATACACATGACACTTTGTTTCCTGGATGAAAGGAATGACAGAGCAAGGTTGGGATCTTGTTCGTGCTCCTCCTTTGCAATACCACCTGGTGATACAGGCTGTGGTTCTAGAAAATCAACTTTACATTCCCTGCATAGTTAGATGTGCTTATTTTAAACCGAGAAGAACAAGGCATATCCTGAAGCTGACTTGAAGGTGCTCAGAGATGTGTTAGGTAGCTATAACATTTTTAAAAAATCAAAAAGAAGTTATAACAAAGCTTAAGTTATGATTTCAAGACATGAATAAAACCCTGTCACAGGAAGTGGCTAACCGAAGGCTTCGGATGGGAATGAAAACAGATGGCTCTGAGAGTCAATGAGGATTCAGTGACCAGTTAAGTCCTGCACTGGTCCTTTCAAGAGAGCTTGAATTTAGGGCTGTGAAGGGTGAGAGTGGTGGCTTCTGGCGAGTGACGTCACCTGTCTCCTTGCTTCACTGAAGTTGGGGAGTGACAGATTTATAATTCCCATGAGAATGAACTCAGAAGGAATGGTCTAAGGAATGGACTGGGAAGACAATTTTGACAACAGAGATCACTGTCCTTAAATTTGTTAATGAAGCAAATATTTTTCTGCTTTCTACCTTTGGGCAGGTTTTGAAAACTATCTTTTAGAAATAGATGTCCCGAGGTTATGTAAGTGGAGATACATCGTAAATAAATGACTACTGAAGTGCTTTCAGTGCTTCTGGAATCAGGGAATCATGGGTATAGCTTATTTTGTAAACTCTCCTGCTTATACCTCTATCATCTATATTCTTTGACAGCCACAATCTCCCTTATACTTAAGTTCTATAGAAATGCACTAAAAATCGGAATGGATTCTGCTTTTTCTCTTTTGCTTTCATACATGTGTCTTCCACTGTAGGAGTGCCCTTTACCCATGCCCTGGCTGGCTAATTTCTCATCCTGCCAGATTTGGTTCAGACCATAGCATTCACAGGGATGCTTCCCCTGATCTCTCACTAATAGAGTTTCGTTCCTTTCCTATGCAACCACTTTCTATGTTTCCTACTTACCCATAATGCTTACCCAATGCTCTAAAATTTTGGTTTGTCTATTATTATGATACACCACGAGCTATAAGAGTAACAACAAGGTTACTAAATGTTTCTTTCTTTTGCAGTAATGTAACACCTGGAAGATTATAGCTAATGAATGAACCCTTGTTAAAAGAATAGAAGAAAAAGGGCACCTGGGTGGCCCAGTCGGTCAAGGTTCCAACCTTGGCTTCAGTCATGATCTTTCAGTCTATCAATTTGAAGCTCCCCACCCCCACCCCAGTCACACTCTGTGCTGACAGCTCAGAGCCTGGAGTCTGCTTCAGATTCTGTGTCTCCCTCTCTCTCTCCCCCTTCCCACTCATACTCTGTCTCTCTCTCTCCCAAAAATAAACATTAAAAATAGTTTAAAAAAGGAATAAAAGAATGAGTATGCATACAGTGAACATAACACATGCTGATACCCAACTACATACATCAGCAGGAAATTGTTTAAAGCCATGTTCAAAGGAACACGACCCTAAGACTGCATAGCCTTACTACCCTTCCATTACTGTCAATGTCATTGGAGATAAATCTGATTCTCAGCTCTGGGTATGACATGATAAATGATAAAGCAAATCGCTGAACTCTTGCAGTCAGAGGGGATGCTCAATGATACTGCACACAAAGAAAAAAGCATTTCTCTTTCGGCGTGGCAAAGGAAGCCATTTTAGGCTCAGACATCAACAAGAAAGTTTCATCAAAGGAACAAATTATAGTAATGCTTTTGCAACAAAAGCTATGGCAGAATGCAGAACACATAGGCAGAACACAGAATTATCAAGTCCGAGAACAAAGAGTACTTCAGTTGGAAAGAAGGAAGTTAGAAGGCTGCAGGGCGATATAGAAGCCAAACGTGTGATGCTTATTAACTCGTGAACTAACCGGTGGCCTTTTTAAAAACACATTTAAAGGACAAAGGCTGATTACTTCAAGTGAACCTGAAAAGTGTAATAAAAAAATTGAGAATTATCTTCCACGATGGAAATTATTAGGCATACACAAAAGAAAAAAGAAACAGGGCAACAATTCAGTCACTGTAAACCAATGTCCCAGCAGGCAGGGCTGTCATGTGAAGTGGCGAAAAGGATTCTAAAATGCACCCTCGTGGGAAGGTATGAGAATAATCAGAGAATTTGGGGAGAAAAAAAAGATAAACTGTGAAAGTAAAACCATGTGTTATGTATTTCCAAATGGTAATATTGATACACAAAGACTGATGGAATAGAACAAGATCAGTGTTTATGTATGTTCACAGCTTCAAAGAGTGGAATCTCAACTCAGTAATGTAATTTCTAATCAAATGATGGCAGAGTAAAGCTATCTAATTCTGTTCTATTCCCTGAAACACACAGGAATCAGGGCAATGATAACCCCAACAAAGAAAGGACATTTCCAATTCTGTAAGAATTTTAGCTATGAAGCAATTGTGACTTCGAATCACTAGCCAAGGCTTCTCAGAGTATTAGTATTTTACCAACATTCTTCTCCCATTTCCTTTTTACTTTGGTTAGTGATAGAATACTCAATTCAGTTGATGCTTTAGAGAATCAACGCTTTTAGGTTCTTCCAAGTGATTTTTCACCACACCTCTCCATGTTCCTCTTTCACTGTCTCTCTCTCTCTCTGCTGGTCTTTGTCTCTGTCTCAGTTTGTCTGTCTGTCTATCTCTCACACACAGCCATCCCTTCATTCAGCCAATACAGAGTCATTTCCACAGCGGCACCTCTCCTTAGGAACCTGTCCATTTCTCTATAACATCATCTTGGTTGTACGTGTACATTTATACCAGACATTTGTGTGGCTGCCATATTGCTACAGCGGTTGTACAGTTGTTCTTTGTTTTATGATCTTTCCTGCTCTCCTGTTTTCTTCAGGTTAAGTTCAGGGAGTCCATTTTTGTTGGGTCCTCTCTGCCTTGAAGATGCTGATGTGCCTTTACCTTTTGATACTTCCTGGATGCGTAGAAAACAGGCTTATAAGCTGAGCTCTGGATTCAAGGTAATGTGACTAGAGGAGGGTCTCCTCTACTAGGTGTATTAGAGGTAGCTTTGGAGCTTTCAGAGTGGTCCCTCTGTAGGCATGGAGAGGGGGAGGGAGAAGAGGGGGAAGGAGGGAGGGGAGACAGACTTACTTTGAGGAATTGGTTTATATGATATGGGGGAATGGCAGGTCCAAAATTTAGAGGTCAGAAAGGCCAGAAATGCAGCGAAGTGTTGATACTGCAGCTGGAGTTCAGAAGTGGTCCGAAGACAGAAACTTCTCTTCCTTGGGGTCCCTCAGTCTTTTTCTCTTTGGTCTTTAAATGGGTCTTTAATGAGGCCCATGCATATAAGATTTGAATGTTAAGGATCTGACTCTTGATTTTGGCTTGGGGCATGATCTCACTGATCATGGGTTCTAGCCCCTTGTCAGCACAGAGCCTGCATGGGATTCTCCTCCCTCTCTCCCTCTCTCTGCCCACCTCCCGCTCATGTACACATGCCCTCTCTCTGAAAATAAATAAACCTTAAAAAATAATAAATTATATTAAAAAGATATAAATATTAATCCAATGCGAAGAAATCTCTTCACAGCCCCATCTTGACTGGTATTAGACCAAATATCTGGGTACCGTGGACTGGCCAAATTGACACATCAAATGAACTATCACAGTGATCATCACCCCTCATTTCTCTATCCCTTTTCTTTTTGCCAACAATGAGCAAACAGTGGTACACAGAAGCACACCCCCCTCCCCCCCACTCAGACTTCTTTTGTTGGAAAGAATTTGAAATCTTCTTTGTTCAAATTTTTTGGCTTTGTCTTTTTATTTCTAGGAACCTATTAAGATATCTGAAATTCTATTTTTTTTAATCATACCATTATTTAATGATTTGGAGGATTATTCTAGTCTTAACTTTTATACTTACTAATGATAACATTACTTTGTGTATCTTCTAGTTTAATGTGAAATGTGCATTTTTGTGGATGTGTATATATGGAAATTATTTGAATTATTTGACCTCACATGAAAATTCCTCCTGAAAAAAGAAATTTCCACAGGTTTCCACAATTACTATAGATCATGAGTTAGAATTTTTACTAAATTCTTGCAGCTCTTTGTGTTAGCTATGTAGTTTCTATTATGGCTATACACCTACCTCAGGACTGGAGAATGGCTTCAAACATCTCGGGAAAAAATTTAATTTTTGCTTTTCCTGTCTGCTCAAGGCCAAAGGTTCATAATGGATTTCGCTCATCAAGGCAATGATATAGTTATTGCCAGTTTTCTCTCCAGAGTATTGTTTATTTCCTACATTGTCATGCATAGATGAAATAAATATGTGTATTTGTTGGTTTTATTTTGGTTATTATCAGCAAAGATGTCAGTGAAGTCAACTGGGTATATTAAGTATATAAATTATTTAAGTATGTTTTTCAATTTATCATACTTTCCCTTATTTTTAAAATCACTACTCCATCTGAAATATCTTATTTCTATTGAAATATTGTTAAGTTATGAATTCTCTTGTTTCGAATTCATACAGTCAGAGTTTTCTCTTTCATTAAACATTTTCAAAAAAACACATCTTTTGAGTGTTTTGAGTGCAGTTGACCTTCAAACAATGCAAGTTTGGTGAGTCAACCCCCAGCCACGTACAATTTTGACTCCCCCAAAACTTAACCACTAATAGCACACTGTTGATGGGAAACCTTATCAAGAATTTGAAGTGAGCCCTTCGTAAATAGGCATTGAATGTAATTAAATTAATTTGGGATTGACGCTAGAGATATTGGAATACATATGTGTGTATTTTATTCCAAGAACTCTGGAATTCACCTATGGAGTGATTTCAGCAACATGACTCATTGTAGGGATTTCTGACTCCATGGAGTTGCAATTAAGGTAATTGTTTGGAATCACAGAAAATTTTGGCTTGACCCTATTCATAAGCCCTCTTCTCTTGGAATCTAGGTCATAGAATTTGACACTTGGAAGTAACTTGAAAACAAATGTGGTTTTGGGTGTTCCTGATCAAGCCATAGATTTCACAATAATAAAGATCTTGACAAGGGAGAGTTGAAGTTTTACTTGTTAACATGGATTTCTGGCTGGGCAGCACAAGTTTATTTTCAAGGCTTAACCTAAATCTCTTCTTGCTAAAACTCAAACTTACTTCCCCAGTTAACAGAAAGGGCCACTGTTCATTGTTCCATGAACAATATGTCCTCTCCTTGAAGATTAGGTGTCCATACAACCTTCTCCCTTTTGAACAATAATGAACCTCATTTTTCTCTCTTTTTCTCATGGGGACAATTCCCTGGCTTTTAATACCGTGGTGTCTTCCTCTGTGGCCTCTTACTCAGACCCCCATGACCACCTTCTTGTCAGGGTCTCCGAGTAGCCAGAAGCTACCCATGGCCTGCCCTATCTTTCTTATTCTTATGTGGTACAGATAGCAACCAGCTGTGCAAGAACCTGCCTTCTTGTCCAGGCTTCCACAAGGAAGCAAAAGGACTTCTTTTCTCTGACAAGTGCACACTATAGGTTATATAAGTTGTGTCATAGTCACAACGTGTCCGCAAAGAGTCCCTTCCATACACAGGGTATCTTTTACACGAGGCAACTCATCCTGGGGAAGCCACAGTGGCATCCAGTGACAGTTCTTTTCTGCTTCCTAAAACCTGTTGACCTTCTCTAAATATTTCATTTCTTTTTAGGAAAAGATGCAGGGATGTGGTTAAACATAACTCAATTCTCTGAAAAGTTTAGATTCCGTGTCTTGTCAGCAGAACAAATAGACAGGGCTCCAGTAGGCCTTGCATATGAAATCACTAGTGGGATAGTCCTACAGGAGGCCAAGCACTTCAATAATCGTTTGCTACCGAGGTATATTTTACAATCCAACAAGCTAACAAATTCGAATCCACCAAGCTTAAAACAAGATGAAATAAAATAAAACATAAAATGTTCTTGTTCTGCAGAACTGGGCATGGCAATTTCTTGTGGCTCTTTTTTTGGAAAAAAGATTAAATTTCAAACAGCTCCTCTCACGGAATTGGGTGAAAAGAATTCAGAAGAAAATATTCGTTAATAGTTTGGGTGTTATTAAAAAGCTGTCCAAAAAATTTTCCCCCTTCATGGTCTAAGAAGATTTTATTTAAAGCCTTACGCAGGATAAATTAATGTTCTGTTCATCCCTTCTGCTGTCTTCACTTGTTTATTAATTAGCATAATCTTCTAACATTTAGCAAGATAAAGCCCAGTGAACACAGGGGAGATACATTTAGAATAGAAATACAAAAGCTGGTGGGAATCCTACCTCACAACCAGCCTTCTCTCCTTATTAATTTTCATCAAAGGAGGTTTGACTGTAAACACATCATCACTTTGTATTTGCATTTAATGCTTACTCATTAGCAGCAAGAGAGAGACTGAGGATGTGGGTGATGCATCTGCCTGTCCTAAATTTATTGTGGTATTTTAGAGTAAAATAGAAAGTGAGAACTTTGAAGATGTTTCAGGATGACATTTAATACTTGGGTCCCCACGGCCGGGATAGCAAGCTGGGTGACACAGCCCAGACTGTCCACCTTCTCAGAGGTTGTGCTAAACCTGCCTTTCCCATTCATGAATATATCAGGCTATTATCATATGTCACTCACTGGACATAAAAGTGACACATATTTTGCCTTCTGGAAGCATCGTATGGTAGGGTCATACAGACATTAGTTAAATATGCATGCAATAAGTTATTAAAACCTATGACAATTACTTAACAACAATAAAAGCAACAGCAAGGTCAGTTTTATTTATTTATTTATTTAAATTTTTTGTTAATGTTTACCTATTTTTGAGAGAGACAGAGAGAAAAAGAGAGAGAGAGAGAGACAGAACATGAGTGAGGGAAGGGCAGATAGAGGGAGAAACAGAACTTGAAGCAGGCTCCAGGCTCTGAGCTGTCAGCACAGAGCCTGACACCAGGCCTGAACTCACTAACTATAAGATCATGACCTGAGCCAAAATCAGATGCTTAACCGACGGAGCCATCCATGCACCCCTGGAACAAATTTAATCTGGGAAGGTTTTCCTGAGATAATGCGTACTTTAAAAATCTAACAAGCTGGAAACAAGAGAGAGTATTTTTGGTTTTGTTTGTTAGTTTGTGTTTTGGTTTAATATTTGATGTTTATTTGATAAACAGTTATTTAAAAATAATCTGTATTAAAAATGAGTTTTTAAATCTTTTTCCATAGAAAACACTATGGAAGAAGACAACTTTTAAGGGCAGTAATTTTTTAAAATTTTATTTTAATGTTTTATTTATTTTTGATACAGAGAGAGACAAAACATGAGAGGGGGAGGGGCAGAGAGAGAGGGAGACACAGAATCTGAAGCAGGCTCCAGGCTTCGAGCTGTCAGCACAGAGGCTGAGGCGGGGCTCGAACCCATGAACGTGAGATCATGACCTGAGCCAAAGTCAGAGGCTTAACTGACTGAGACACCCAGGCGCCCCTAAGGGCAGTCATTTTTAAGGATTACATAAAATTTAGAAATTGAAAAGTAATGTTTTGATGATATTGGTTAATAGATTCCAAAACTCTTCCCACAATAACATAAAGTTTTCCAGTAAGAATATTAAGTGTAGGCATACAAAAATGTACAAGTCTTACTTGTCAATAGGAAAATTCCTTTCTTTTTTTAAAAGTTTATTTATTTATTTTGAGAGAGAGAGATAGAGTGTAAGCAGGGGAAGGACAGAGAGAGAGACAGGGAGAGAGAATCCTAAGCAGGCTCCACACTGTCAGCGCAGAGCCCAGCGTGGGGCTGGAACCCACGAACCTTAAGATCATGACCTGAGCTGAAAGGAAGAGTTGGGTGCTTAACCTACTGAGCCACCTGGGCACCCCTAGGAAAATTTCTGTCTAAATGTACATATCATTGAAAACAAAGAGCGAAGCCCAAATGATATCCCAGAGGGCTGGTCGTGGGTACCTAATCTGAAATCGCTTTAGATGCAAAAGCATACCTCTTACTCCAAACTGGACTCAAATGACCCAGTGCTGTTATCTTAATGGGGCATATTCAATTGAATGCCCCTGGATAATGCAATACGTAACATTAATTCTTAAACTGTATTATAGGTTCAAAGGCTTTTTTAATTCATTAGGAAAAGAGAAAACTTCTCAATAAGTATTCTTCTAATAAATCTCAGATGATATGCTAAACCTACTTTCGTTAATTTTGAAAATGGCAGCCATTTGGGTCCCCGGGGATCCCTCTGTTTGCCCCGCACCTCCTCCATTTTTCTCAACCCTCTTACTTGCCCATTTCTCATGTTTATCTCTTTGTCTTTTCCCTCCTTCTTTTTCAGTTTTGTTCATATTATTATGTCTAACTTCTTACTAGAAATGATGTTAATTTATCTCTTAAAGATAAATTTGTCATGGAGTTGAAACTAACAAACACCATAATTCCTTAGTGCTTAAGAAATAAATCTACTTCTATTATTTTATGTTTGCAAATAAATTTTGATATATTATAGAATTTCCATTCATTTTTCTTGCCTACTTTATTTTGGCCATCAAATGTATTACTACATTTCAAAATTCTAAAGCCTATTTTTCCCTATTAAAGCACTAGTTCCAGACATATATTTAATGAAATATAGAGTTATAAATCCTCATAAAATCTTGGATATATGCCTGCTCAACTCTTTAAAAATTCAAACACCTGATAAATGTTGAAAGCGAACATAGAAATAAAAAGAAAGTTTTGCTAAGACAGCTCAAGCAGTAGTAATTATTCACCAACAGGTAACTTTGATCTTCTTTGGAGGTTCAAATGTTGGTTGATACTTTGGCATCAACCCAAAACAAAAGAGGAATTTCTGGTTCAACAAAGTTATACATTCAACGAAATGGAATATTAAGTTGAATAAATATGGAAGAGTGACTAATGTTTCAAATGAGAATTAGGAGAACTTATCTAGAAATTAATTACCTTATCTAAAATAATTTCTAAATGTGAAGCTTTGGAATATATTTTATTGGGTTTGGAATGTCAGAGTCAACACAAGGAGTGAAGGAAGGGTAAGGAGTAGTAGAATTGAATGGAGGATTGAGTATTAGGGACAGGTTAGATCAGAGAGATCAATTTAAATAAATATAAGTTGGGTAGAAGTTATTTTCAGATTTGCATTCTCTTGGGGTGGGGTAGGACAGCTGTGTCAAGTAGCTGGTCTAGGTTGGCCAGATCCTCTCCATTGACGGTTGCTAATGGACCCTACCTTCCTCTCCTTCTCTGAGGAGCTGAGTAGAATGTGTTCACATTCTTATTATCAGGATCAAAGATGGATTCTGGGTGATGAGGGTAAGCTGGCAGTCTGTTGGCCCCACCTGTAGTTCCTGGACCAGAGCCCAATGCCATTTTGAATCCAGCAAATCTTTGCTGTAGGAGGCTGTCCTGTGTATTGTGGCCTATGTGGCAAATCACTGACCTGTACCACCAGATGTCAGTAGCACCCACTGCCTGCAGTCACTGTATTAACAAACGTCCCCAGACTTTGCTTAGTAGAGAACGCTTGGCTTGGAGTGTAATCACTAGGTTAGGGCAGCCCCCAAGTTGTCAGTGAGTGGCCAGAGCAATGCTGTATCCCATGTTCCTGGAGGAGAATATACTGAACTTTAGAAGCAACTCTTTCCAATGAGAGGTCCTCAAGTTTAACCTTTAAGTAAATCTGCTTTTCAATCCATACCTCCTATCCATCTGTTATATAATATGTTTCATAATTTGAACTCAGTATTTTACTTATTTGGTTATATATTCATGGACTGACCGTCACCATTCCTAATCTAGGGAATGCCACTTTGCTCATCTCTGTTTTTCCAGTGCCTCCCAAATTTCTGGCAAATATAAGACCCCTGATTGCATTTGCCAAAATTCTTTTCAGACAGAAACGCTAAATCACAAGATAACTCCACTCATGTATGAAATCAAGTAGCACTGGTATATATATATATATATTCTCCGAGAAAAGATGATTGGCTAATGAATTCCGTCATAGGTGAAAGACTGTTCGTCAAAGGCTCCAAGACAATATTCCCCAGACCCCCTCAACTCTCATCATGTGTAAATGTATCTCCCAGTGTGCTTTCATGTACTGATGTTCTACCATCAATGACATAAAAACTTAGAACAAAATTTTATCTTGTCTTTCCTCTTACCTCATGGAATCCTGGTAGAAGGTCTTATTTCTACAACCTAGTGCTTGGACCACAAGGGAGTCATTACCAGATGTGTCCCTCTGTGCCCAGTGTGATGTGAGCTCCTTAACAAATGCTCAGTAAAACCTACTGATTTGATTGAAAAATTCTTTAGTATACGAGTAAAGTTAAGTACAGGTGAGGTTACACTAAAATCATCCTATCATATTTCAGGCAGACTTGGATTAGTCTCTAATAGCTCATGTAATAATTTAAGCTCCCAAGAAACTAAGGACAGATATATTTCATTATGCCAAAGTTTTCCCTGTATTCATACATGCTTTCATTAACTAACAAAGATTATCTGAGTGTTTACTTAGCTCATAGTCTAGCCATAAGGGCAGCCATGGAAACAAACCTGTGCCATAAAAATATATAGATCCTGGGACGCCTGGGTGGCTCAGTCGGTTAAGCGTCCAGCTTCCACCTTCGGCTCAGGTCATGATCTTATGGTTGGTGGGTTTGAGCCCTGTGTTGGGCTCTGTGCTGACAGCTAGCTCAGAGTCTGGATCCTGCTTCGGATTCTGTGCCTCCCACTCTCTCTTTGACCCGCCCCTGCTCGTGCTGTCTCTCTCTCTCAAAAACAAATAAAAAACATTAAAAAATTAAAAACATATATAGATCCTGTGATCAAAATAAATGGACTGAGAGCCAATATAGCATAGCGAATATGAAGGAAGACTCCACAGACATACTGCCTGGGTTCAAGGTGCAGCTCTGTTACTAATTATGTGATTTTAGGAAAGGTACTTACGCTCACCCTGCCTCCATTTCTTCATATGTGAAATGTGTATAATAACAGTACCTAACTTGGAATTGTTGCTGAGTACAGAATTTTACATTTTTTCTTCCAACATTTTAAACATTTTCACTCCACACTATCATACCGATGTCTTGAACTAAATCAAGTACGTCACCCGCAGGCTCATTCTACTCTTTCCTCTTTGATTATTTGTCACGTCCTCATCCAAGACTGAGAAACACATCTCCTACCGTCCAGCATACGTTTGTTTAATTGTTTAATTCCAGTGTAGATGTATGGTGTTTTCAGAACTGTTAGCCTGACTTGGTGGGGACACGTGCAGAGTACAGGGCGCATGTGCACTTTCTTTTGCCTTTAGTCAGACTCCATTCATTCCAGTGTTTCTGAGGTGAGCATCTCTTTTCCCTATTCACTAAAGTGAGGTCCATTCATAGGTTTGAATGGCGTGTCTTTTCTCACGTTCTATTCTGGAATTCCCCAAATATCATGTAAAGTATATTTGTGTGTCTCTGTCTATATTTAATTTTCATATATTAACGTTCTCCTTCTGTGCTTAAAGTTCAATGGGATTTGACAAACCCATGGTGTCGTGTATCAAGCATTATAGGATCATACAGGAAAGTTTCCCTTCCTTCACTATCCCCTGTTGCTCCACCTGTTCATTCTCCCAAATCTAAACCCATGGCAATCACTCATATGTTTAAGATTGGTATGGTTTTCCCTTTCCAGAATGTCAAATAAATGAGATTATACAGTATATAGCCTTTTCACTGGCTTCTATCACTCAGCAGGATGCCTATAAGTTTCACCATGACTTTGCATGGACTTGGAGCTCATTACTTTTTGTCAAGGAATAGTGTTGCAGTTTATAGATGTGTTACAGTGTGCTTGGTCAGTCATCTGTTGAGAACATTTTGGTTGCTTATGGTTTTTGTTGATTATGAATAAAGTTGTAATGAACATGAATGTCAGATATTTGAGTGGGCACAATTGTTCAAAACAATTGGGTAAATGTCTAAGAGCTCATTGCTAGATCACATTATAAGACTCTATTGAACTTTATGAGAAACTGCCAAATTCTTCCAAAAATGGCTATATGATTTTTCATTCCCTTCAAAAATGAATGAGAATGCTTGACAATTGACTCCTTCCTTCCTTCCTCCCTCCCTTGCTTATTTATTTTTGATTCCATTTCTTTAATAGATATAGAGCTTATAGATTATTTATTTTTCTACGTGTGAGCTTTGTAGTTTGTCTTTCAAGGAATTAGTGTATTTAATCTAAGTACTTAAATTTGTAAGAATGGAATTGTTATTTCTTTATTATCCTTTTACTAACATCGAGCAATAAAGATAACCTTTCTTTCATAACTGATATTAGTAATTTATGTCTTCTGCCCTTTTTTTTGAGATTGGCTAGAGTTTTATCAATTTTATTAATCTTTTCGAACAACCTGCTTTGAGCTTTTTTGATTGTCTCACATGATTTTTTTGTTTTCAATTTGTTGATAGCTTTTCTAAATTTCATTTATTTAAGATTTTTTTATGAGGTTCCTGGGAGGCCGGTCAGTTGAGCATCCATCTTTCGCTCAGGTCAGGATCTCACCATTCCTGAGTTCGAGCCCTGCATCTGGCTTGTTGCTGTCAGCCTGGAGCCTACTTAGGATCCTCTGTCCTTCTCTCTCTTTCTCTCCCCTCTCCTGCTCACACTTTCTCAAAAATAAATAAACCTTAAAATTTTTTCTGTTTTTTTTTTCTTTTGGCTTACATTTTTCTCTTTCTTTAGTAAACTAAAAGGGAAACATATTTAACTTTTAGATATTTTTTCTAACTTAGGATTTAATTCTATTACTATTCTAAGCTCTGCTTTGGCTCAATCACATAGATTTGACTACATTGTGATTTGATCGTTAGTCCAAAAAAAGTTTTCTTTTATTTAAATTCCAGTAAGTTAACATAGAGTATGAAATTAGTTTCAGGTGCCCAACTTAGTGATTCAACAAGTCTTTAGATCGGCCAGTGCACATCACAGGTGCACTCCTCAGTCCTCATCATCCATTTAACTCATCCCCTCTCCCACCTCCCTTCTGGTAACCATCAGTTAGTTCCCCATAGTTAAGTCTGTTTCTTGATTTGCATCCCTCTCTCTTTTTTGACCCTTTGCTCATTTGCTTTATATCTTAAATTCCACTTATGAGTGAAATCATGTAGTATTTGTCCTTCTCTGACTAACATATTTCACTCAGCATTATACTCTCTGGCTCTGCCCATGTCATGGTAAATGGCAAGATTTCATTCTTTTTTTATGGCTGAGTAATAGACCATTGTGTGTGAGATACATACACACACACGCATATACACAGATTTATGGATATATACATACATATGTATGTATCATATATATATATGTGTGTATACATATCTATTCATATACATATATATGAATGGACACAGACTGTTTCCGTCATTTGGCTATTGTAGATAATGCTGCTATCAACACTTGATGTATGCATCCCTTTGAGTTTGTATTTTTATATTATTTGAATAAATACCTAATAGTGCAATTGTTGGATCATTTTAACTTTTTGAGAAACTTCCATACTGTTTTCCAGGATGACCTTACCAATTTGCATTTCCACCAGCAGTGCAAGAGGGTTCCTCTTTCTCTACCTCCTCATTAGGATATGTTTTTTCTTTTCTGATTGATTTTAGCCATTCGACAGGTGTGAGGTGATATCTCATTGTAGTTTCGATTTGCATTTCCTCGATGGTAAATGATATTGAGCATCTTTTCATGTATCTATTGGCCATCTGTATGTCTTCATTGGAAAAATATCTATTCATGTCTTCTGCCCAGTTTTTAATTGGGTTATTCATCTTTTGGATGTTGACTTTTGTAAGTTCTTTATATATTCTGGATTTTAGTTGAAAACATTTTAACTTTTTTTTGAGACTTCCTAGAAATATATCATTTAGTTGTGTGATCTTTAATTGACAAATATTTAGGGATTTTCTGCTTTTTCTTGTTATTGAATTCTACTTGACCTGAAATCATACTTTATATCATTTCTATTCTTTATGTTTTTTTAAGCTGTGTTTTATGGCCTAGGATAGGGTCTATCTTGATGGATGTTTATGTGAGCTTGAAATGAATGTGTATTCTACTACTGTCCGATGGCATGTTCCACAAACATCAATTCGATGAGGTTGATTGATGGTGCTAGTCAGGTCAGCTATGTCTTTACTGATTTTCTGCCTCCTTGATTAGTAACAGAGGGCTGCTGAAGTCCCCGACAATAATAGTGGAGTTATCTGTTCATCTGTTGCTGTTCTCTTAGTTTTTGCCTGATATATTTTTGACCTTCTTGTTGTTATCTATATCTGTGTAAACGAATGTTATATTTTTTTGAGAATTGACACCTTGATTATTATGTAATACCCCTATGTGCCCCTGATAATTATAATTTTTAAAAAAATGGTTTTGTCTAAAGATAATATAGTTATTTCACTTTTATTTGTTAAGTGTTAGCTAACGGTATATCTTTCTTCATTCTTCTTTCTCTTTCTTTCTGTCTTTTTTTTTTTTAATGTGAAAACACATTTAAAAAGTTAACCAGAGGGGCTTTCGTTTTAATGAAAATTAATAAAAAGTCCCCTGCAGGGAGAGCAAATTTGACAAGGCTTTCTAAACATATATGTGGTGTTTAATGTTTCTAAAAAGGTTTAGAAAAAATGGAATTTAATCTAATTTGTGAGTGTGAGCCTGGGTGTCAGGATGGCTACCAGATAGTCTTAGAAAATGAGACTCCTTTGGCAAGTAAGCGTTTGGAAGAGATTCTAGGATGTTTGATCTGGATGGGGACTTAGAGATGATGTAATTTTCCCCCAAAAGATTTATTTATTTATTAAAATGTAATATCAGTTTCAGTTATACAACATATTGATTCAGCAATTCCATACGTTACACAGCACTCACCACAGTAAATGTCATTGCCATCCATCACTGTACAACATTGGTATAATATTATTGACTATATTCCCTAAGCTGTACTTTTCATCTCTGTGGCATTTATTTATTTTATTATTATTATTTAATGTTTATTTATTTGGAGAGAGAGAGAGAGAGATAGAGCATCAGTGGGGGAGGGGCAGAGAGAAAGGAGAGAGAATCCCAAGCAGGCTTGTGCTGTTAAGTGCCGAACCTGATGCGGGGCTCGATCCCACAAAACATGAGATCATGACCTGAATCTAGATCAAAAGTCAGGTGTTTAAAGCAACTGAGCCACCAGGCTCCTCTGTGACATTTATTTTATAACTGGAAGTTTGTACCTCTTAACCTCTTCTATTTCACCCATATCCACCTACACTGATTTACCTATACACATATAAATACTGTCTTCTGGCTTTTTTGTTTTGTTTTGTTTTGGTTTGGTTTGGTTTGGGGTCATTTTCTTACCTTTATATTCTAGTTAAATGTATCTGATTTAGCTTCTAATTCTTATGTTGTAATAAATGACTCAGATATTCTATCTGGATATAGCCCTTTAATTTGTTTCAGTTACAGAATATATTTTGACCTTGTTCCTATGGCTAGCACTTAAGGAAATATTCCTTTTCTTTCTTTTTTTTTTTAATGTTTATTCATTTTTGAGAGACAGAGAGTGTGAGTGGGAGAGGAGCAGAGAGAGGGAGACACAGAATCCAAAGCAGGCTCTGGGCTCTGAGCTGTCAGTACCGACCCAGATGTGGAGCTCAAACTCACTACCTTGAGATCATGACCTGAACTGAAGCTTAACCAACTGAGCCACTCAGGCACCCCAAAAAAATATTTCTTAAATGTGTGCATTTGCAGATAGGCTGCTCATTTCCACCTGAAGGGCATGCTCTTTGCTTTAGTATAGTTGTAACACCCACATTGGCGCATTTGAAAAAAGAGAAAAGAATAAACTCATTAAAAAGTACTTGTGACTGGTATGAGGTGGTATCTCAGTGTGGTTTTGATTTGTGTTTCCCTGACAGTGAGTGATGTTGAGCATCCTTTCATGTGCCTGTAGGCCATCTGGATGTCCTTTTTGGAGAAGTGTCTGTTCATGTCTTCTGCCCATTTCTTCACTGGGTTATTTGTTTTGTGGGTGTGAAGTTTGGTGAGATCCTTATATATTTTCGATACTAGCCCTTTATCTGATATGTCATTTGCAGCTATCTTTTTCCCTTCTGTCGGTTGCCTATTAGTTTTCATGATTGTTTCCTTTGTAGTGCAGAAGCTTTTTATCTTGATGAAGTCCCAAGAGTTCAGTTTTGCTTTCATTTCCCTTGCCTTTGGGGTTGTGTCAAGTAGGAAATTGCTGCGGTGGAGGTCTAGGAGGTTTTTTCCTACTTTCTCCTCGAGGGTTTTAATGGTTTCCTATCTCACATTCAAGTCCTTCAGCCATTTTGAGTTAGTTTTTGTGTATGGTGTAAGAAAGTAGTCTAGTTTCATTCTTCTGCATGTTGCTAAAATGAACAAATCAAGAGACTATAGATGCTGGCGAGGGCGTGGAGAGACGGGCACCCTCCTACACTGTTGGTGGTAATGTAAACTGGTACAGCTGCTCTGGAAAACAGTGTGGAGGTTCCTCAAAAAACTATCCATAGAACTCCCTTATGACCCAGCAATAGCACTGCTAGGGATTTACCCAAGAGTTACAGAAATGCTGATGCATAGGAGCACATGCACTCCAATGTTCATAGCAGCAATGTCAATAATAGCCCAAACATGGAAAAAGCCTAAATGTCCATCACCTGATGAGTGGATCAAGAAGATGTGGTTTATATATACACAATGGAGTCCTACATGGCAATGAGAAAGAATGAAATATGGCCATTTGTAGGAAAGTGGATGGACCTTGAGGGTATCATGCTAAGCGAAATAAGTCAGGCAGAGAAGGACAGATAC
>NC_043703.1:155510495-155512797 GCF_006229205.1 Suricata suricatta
CATTTGTAGGAAAGTGGATGGACCTTGAGGGTATCATGCTAAGCGAAATAAGTCAGGCAGAGAAGGACAGATACCATATGTTTGCACTCATAGGTCTAACGGAAAACAGGAGAAACCTAATGGAGGAGCAGGGGGAGGGGAAGAGGGAAAGAGAGTTGGGGAGAGTGAGGGATGCAAAACTTGAGAGACTATTGAATGTTGGAAACGAACTGAGGGTTAAAGGAGAAGGAGGTGGGGGGAAGAGGTGGTGGTGATGGAGGAGGGCACTTATGTGGAAGAGCACTGGGTGTTATATGGGAACCAATTTGACAATAAACTATTTAAAAAAAAAAAGTACTTGTGAGGGGGATAGTGAAATCTCAGAAATTTGAAAGCCTGACTAGACCAGTTTTCTGCCTGTACAATGTGAAGTATTGTCTCATAGAGTTTATGTGTCTGTCTAGGACCATTCAAGTACATGTTGGAAAACGCTTATAAACATAATTGTCAATATTGGCCAAAGGAATGACTGCATATTAGAGAGGACCCAGGAGACAGATATGCACATTTCCAAATTTTGTAATACCAAGAAAGCATTCAGGATTAATTTGCATTTTATGTCAGTTAAGTCTTAGTTTGAACTAATTGCTTTTTAACATGCATAATTGATCATTGTGTATGGACAGGGTTTAAGCTGCTATTTAAAAAAAATCATAAATATCTTCAGATGATGTTCCTATGATTTGAGTTTAGTTTTTAATGCACAGAAATCATGAGCTACCGCTTTAAGGATACATTTTCCTTTTTTCAACTAAAATGAAATGAAAACAAATTTGGTAAGAATCAGAAATTTCTCTTGTTCTAAATGAATTATAATCACAAATTAAAATCACTGTGGTAGAGTGCCACAGACAGTGATGAACAATAAAATTACTTTCCCCACTTTCATTGTTTTGTGCACCAGGATTCAGTAGATTTGTATATATTTGAATAAACAAATAGTAGTAACCATTTAAAAAGTATCACATGTAAAAGTCATGAATATTTTGAGAAATAAAGTGAGACATTTACCTCTATGCATTCCAATTTCATTTTAATTAGCTTAAAAGGTTGCAATTAAGGCCATTCGTCTTATTAATTCTGTAAAGAAATGAAGTGCTTCTTTTTGATACCTCTCGCAAGGAAGATTTGGAAATGTCAGAGACTTGAGTTACAGGAAAAAGAACATTTCATGGCCTAGTAATTCAGGCAGTGCGTGCCAAGCAATAAGAAGGAGAGAAAGATAATTGAAGTAGGTAGGACAGAAGATTGTGGGATAAACATTACGTATGGAGGCATACTCCCCAGGTAATGAGGTGATAGATCTCATCTTTTGTAAAATGTAATATACAAACAGCCCTGTTTTCTAGAAACAGACAATACTTGTAGCTATAAAAGAACAAGTAATCAAGCATTTATTATTCTCTAGCTCAAACAATAAGCAGAAAATTATAATAGTGAAAGAAACTCTTTCGGATTGAGGAAATTGCTCAGTCTAAGCTTCTCTAACTCTGAGCCAGCTCCCAATTACATGCACGGATGAAGGAGGAGGCATGATGCAGGCTATTTGAAATGACAGCCATAAAAAATTACATATGATTGGGTAATGGACAATGTGTATTCTGATGTGAGCCCTATAAACAAAGAAGAGCCAATGTTTGCTGACAGTTTTGTCATGGGGACCCACAAATTGGGTACACTCTGCAGTAAGCATTGAAAATCTTCTGTTAGGCAGTGTATTGCTTTGGATCGAGTTTTGGAATTATGAGGCAAGTCAAGAAACTTTTTGTATCTTCGATCATTAGTGTTCCAATGTTGAAATTGTCTCGGTATTAGTAATACCTACTTTATGTGGTCATTATCGGGGTTCAGTAAAATAAGGTATGTGAAAACATTTGGGACCTATTTAAATTACAGTTATTAACATTAATCCATAAGGGCAGAGAATTTGTCTTTTTTAACATTCTGTCTTCAGAATATGGCCCAGTAAGTGGCAAACAGTAAAACAGTACATCAGTATCTCTGGAAAAATGAATAAATGAATGAATGAATTCTCATTAGTGTTGTTATAAACTATAGAATAAAAATGTTTTTTATAACTCCTCAAATAAGGGGTATTTTTTGCTGTGATTAAAGTAGAGGTAATAATTTTTGAGGAGCCATATAGAAATATAATTGGCAAAATCTAAAGCTGTAAACCCTTCCGAGATTTGCCAGTAATCCACTTTGCTTGATTAGCAATGCCCTAACATTAAGTAATGAAGAATGTACTGAATTTTTTTTT
>NC_043703.1:155512897-155522115 GCF_006229205.1 Suricata suricatta
TATGTCTTATGAATAGGTGATTTTTTTTAAATTAGCCAAAGAACAAGATATAAAATAAACTATTTGTATATTATATAAATCTCAACCCGATATTCAACCTTGTTAGGTCGAATTCCTTAGGATGTCCTTTTTCCCATTCACCCTTTATAAATCCCAGAATATTCCACCATTCTATAGATATCCTTCACTTGTGAAGTGATATTATGGGTGAGAACAAAAAATGGGAACTGGTGAAAACAGTATTCAACTTTGATAGTCTGTGGTGGCTTGATGTTTTTATTTTTATTGTGAACTATCGAATATTCACATTATATTTGTAAATCAACTTTAAGGCAGTCAGAAGGGAAAGGGGAATTCTTAAACTATACAAATCATAGCTAGTCCCTGGGAATATGAAGTGTAAGAGTAGAGCCCATGATATTTCATCTTCCCTTTGTCCCCCAAACCATAGAGCAGGCCCTTATTGGAATATTTGTTCAATATATTTTTAATTGAATAGTTAAATGAGAAATTGTGGAATATAAGGTTTCAGTGACAAAGCAAAGGGCAGATACAGAATAAAATCTCCCTCTCACCAATTGTATTCAACTTAACATATTGTAGAGTTTTTCTATAAGCAGGTAATGTGAGTCAAATGGAAGATACAAATTGATATAAAATATACTAAGAAGTCTTACATTAGCAGTATAGTACATGATTAAAACTGCATTTATAGATCTATTTGCTTTTCAACTTCAGTTTTTGGCTTCATTTAAGAAACAAATTGCACTGGACCAGTAATTGTTACAGCTGAGTCCTTACCATATTGAATAAAGGAGACGGTATGGACAGACCATAACTCGGTTAATGGGGAAGCCATGTGAAAGTAAGTAGCCCATGGAAGAAGGCAAACTAAATCACTGGGTAAGCACCTCCTTCAAACCAAAATGGTTCAATGGAGAGCAAATGGTGACAGTGATACAGATGACAGCCACATGGATGGAAAGAGATTAGTATTACACAGAGAAATAGGTACAATTTTTCCTCTCTCCTTTTAGTGTTGTCTAAAGTGGATTTGTTGAATTTGCCAGCAGCCAAGGAGGAAAATCCAAGATGGCTGCCATACTGGGAATGGGGTGGGGTGGGAGTAGAGATGGAAGGAGTGGGGAGGAGGTCCTGTAATGAAACCTGGCCCACCTTTTCAGTCATCAGATTCCTGTGCCTTCGCACACTGGAGCAGTAGTAATGTGAGCCCTCCCATCGCTGGGCATTCTCTAAGAGCTGAATGCTTTGTATACATGATTACATTAAAACCCTTAAGAATATCACAGACTAGGTAGTACATATATATATATATACACACACATATATAAGTATACATACATATATGTAAATTTAAATATAAACACATATATATATATATATACATGTGTGTGTGTATTACTAAGAAATAATACATTACTTTTCTTATATTTTAGAGCCTACATTATACAAAGATCCTAGTCTTTGTTGTCATGTAATCCTGACTCATTTTCCAAGATAATATGTTAAATATGCCTTCTATTAGTGACTTTTCTATTCTAATTGTCTCATTCAAATTGTGTGACCAGAGGCACCTGGGTGGCTCAGTCAGTTAAGCATCTGACTTCATCTCAGAGTTCAGGATCTGACCCTGCATGAGGCACTGTTTTGATAGTGTGGAGCCTGCTTCAGATCCTCTGTCCTGCTCTGCCTCTCCCCTCCCCGACTCATGTTCTCACTCTCTCAAAAATAAATAAACTTAAAAAACAATTTAAAAAAATTGTGTGATGAGAGATATAGACATAGAGACCGCTTCACATTTCTAATATTCCCTGGGGTGCTGTGCAGGAATTGGGCACGGCACACAGATGAGGCCATATTTTAAAATGCTGACCACCTGAATGACTGAGTCAACCTGGGTGAATATGCATTAGAAAAATATTCATGTTCACATAAACACCTTAACCCATTAGGAAAGAAATATATAATATTCAAGTGCTTATGGGCGAGGAGCAATATAAATGCTTTACATAAATTATTACATTTAGTCATGTCAACAAGCAAAATCATCTTCACCCCTATTAAAATTGCATTTTTATGATTACCAGAGATATTCTCTTTTAGTGCTGCTTTAAGTACTAGAAGTTCAAAGAAGATCAGGATGACGTTAGTGTTCTGGGGCAAATGAAAGTGGAGTACTCCCTTTTTCTGGATAATGCTCACAAACTGTTTTATATCATAGCTGAACTGTCAACAGATAATTCCTCCTTACTGTGCAAGAGGCCAGCCTGATATGGACAGAGTGCAGAGTAATGAGATTGACCTTCCAAAGTCACTTGTCAGCTGCCTGATTCTTTAAACTTCTTCAGAAACCAGATGGAATGTTGTGGTATCAATAGAGAAATAAATCATGGTTGAAGATAATTTTCTTGTGCATCTGTTAAACAGTGGAACAAAGAGCTACTTGCCATTGCCTATCTCAAGTGATTATAGTTAAGAAGTGTTCATTTATCAAAAAGCTCACTTGTGACCTAGAAATTCCATTTAAAGTTTGGTCTTACGTTCCTTAAAATTATCTGCATAACTATTAGCTGGAATACTCTTTTCAGGTGAACACTGTGGCCCTCTAGGTCTTTTAGAGACTCATTAGCATGTGGTTTTCCAGAAGGATTCCTGGTTTCGACCATTCCCCTGTATTCACAGGGATCCAAGGACTTTTGAGTGGTCACAATTACCAGATGCAGTTCCTGACAGCTGGATAGTAAGCCTGGGGTGGGGGGGGTCCAGGTAAATGCTCTTGCAAGGATTACAAATGAAGTCCACCTGTTCCTCTGAAAACTGTGACATACATACATGCATGTGCATTGGTGGAGTGGTTTTGCTGTTGGTACCAAAGACTGTATGGGTCCCTATGCCGTATTTCAGAAGAAGCATCAAGAAGTATCAAAGAACTAGACCAATGAGATGTTTTAGCCAATGCTGTTATTCTGTGGAGACAGGGAGTAGAAGCTAATTAAAAATCTTTGGGAAAGCTGACCTAGCTAAATATTAATGTTCTCTAAAGCTGTTTCTCACATGGATATTGAGGACAGGGCGTCAGAAATTGGTCTTCCAGTCATTGCCAGTGTTGAGTAATAGAACAATGCAATGATCAAGTCTGTTGTTAGATATGCCAGTTATGCCTCATTAAAAAATCAGTAAGTTCTGACTTGATAAAGATGAGAGGAGAGTTTTAGGGGAAGGAAAGGCATAGAGAAAAAAAGCATATGTTGAGTCCTACAGGACTGGAAGCAGGGCACGTTTGTTGTGAAAGCATCTATGTAAGAAACAAGAAATCAGGTGCTACTCAAATCCTTCAATGACAAAGCCATGACTAAGGATAGATTTGCCTGTCTAAGATGAAAATCTGATAGAGGTAGAACTGAGAGGATGTGATTAGTATAAAGGAAGTATCCGCGGGTGCTTATTGTGACCCTCTAGGAAAAATCACAATTCTTTTCTGCATGCCACTTGGCATATGATTCCTAATGGGATTGAACTAACCTATCAAATCAGATGTAGAGCAAGCATGCATTGCTTTCCATGGTGTTTAATTATCGCGTTCTCAACAATGTATCATAATTAAAAGAAGATATCATTAATTAAATCATCTGTATATGGTATTCATCATTTGATTAATGCAAAATACTTTTTCTACATTCACTCTTAGGGCACTAGAATACGTGAATCCCAGCTCTTGGAACTGTTACGGAGTGTCAAATACCAGTCTATATTGTACTAGCTAACACAAAAACAAATTCACAAATTCTTATGTGTGTGTTATTACACAACCTAGCAATATATGGTTCGTTTTGTAAAAAGTAGTGTGTGATATATTCAAACGATTGCGGCTTGCTGTTCTCTGAAGATTTCACATCATACATATTGCTGGGCATAGATGATAGCAGATTCCGATTCACATTCTCATTCTTCTCACACAAGTTTTGTAAATTCAAGCAGTTTAATTAGATTCTTTGAGCCTGGTTTTCCCATTCAGAGTGGAAATGATAATGCTTACTTTACAGGGCTAATTTGAGAATGCGTGAGAAAATGTATACACAAGCTATGGCGTGCTGCCTGGCGCTTAATAGACACTTGGTTACTGTTAGTGATTTCTTTCTCCCCTCTTGTTCAAGAGGCTGAGCAGATGGATATATAATAATATAGGAATAAAAGTAGAAATTATTTTCAATGTAACAAAAATGCTTGTATACCCTGTAATAGAGTAAGGAGTATGACATCACATAAAAATCATCGTTTTGGGGGCGCCTGGATGGCTCAGTCGGTTAAGCCTCCGACTTCGGCTCAGGTCGGATCTCACGTTCGTGGGTTCGAGCCCCGCGTCAGGCTCTGTGCTGACAGCTAGCTCAGAGCCTGGAGCCTGCTTCCGGTTCTGTGTCTCCTTCTCTCTCTGCCCCTCCCCCTCTCATGCTCTGTCTCTCTTTGTATCAAAATAAATAAATTATTTTAAAAAATCATCGTTTTGTGATAATGGTGGAGACTAAAAGCTAGAGGGGAGAATTTTAAATGAAATCAATCATTTGATATAACTGCTAAGTCAGTAAATGCACCTACACAGGAGTAGGCCAAGCAAAAGTGAGTTCAGTTCTGGCTAATCTACAAGAATAATATGAGAAATAAATTTAAATCTAAAAGATAGCGAGTGATCTTAAATCTGGTTACGAGAAAAGTGGACGTAATGGGGACCAATTTTAGCCTGTGGTGCACAGACAAATCTGAGATCTTGCTGTGTTGGATGGGCTAGCATTTTGGAAGCAGAACAAGAGGACTTGTTTTCTGACTAAGGGCTGCCTGAGTGACTCAGAAGTATATAGAATAGAACATTAAAACTAAAACAAAAATAGCCAAACCGAAACAACAAGCTCCACAAAAGGGCTGTTCACTGGAGGAATGGGTGAGCCCAAGAAAGGCAGGAAACAACCCACCGCTGGCGAGGTCAGAGCAGAGGCAGAACAAAGACCATAGGTTAAGGAGATTGAAAAGGAAGGGCTCAGTGTTTAGATTAAATACTAGAACCCAGAGTCTCTCCAATCCTTTTCAAATGTAAGATCTCACAATATGAATGACAACTAGAGTGTTCAAAGGATGCAGTGTGGTAAAAATAGACGTCTGTCTTTAGAAATAGTAATTATTTTGTTCGATCAGTAGCCTTGGCTTTTAGGAATTTCTCTGAGAGGAGTTGCTAAACTGAATTTTGAAAGTATTCTCTGATCCGTAATGATTCAAGGAACTAATGGAAATTCAGAATGCTTTCTGAGAAAACAAATACTTCATCAGTTATAGTCCCATCCAGAGAGGGAGTGTGAAAGGCACGAAAAGATCATAGAAAACAATTGCTGTAAATAACAACCAGTCAGGTACTTTTAAGACTTCCATCTCACCTCCCTTCCCCCACCACCAGCACACACACATACAAACATACATGAAAGGGAAATCTAGATGAAACTGGAGATGCGGGTAAGTGAAAAACTTTGGTGAGGATTTAGGCTTCTTTATTCAATCTGTGTTTACATCTGAGCTGTCAGCACAGAGTCCGACATGGGGCTTGAACTCACGGATTATGAGATCATGACCTGAGCTGAAGTCAGATGCTTAAGCTGTTTAACCGACTGAGCCACCCAGGTGCCCCTACCTTTGTTTATTTAAACATTTTTAAAGTTTATTAATTTATTTCAGGAGAGAGAGTGTGTGTGAGCAGGAGAGAGAATGAGAGGGAGAGAGAGAATCCCAAGCAGTGCAGAGCCCAATGCAGGGCTCAGATGCAGGGCTCAAACTCAGGAATCTTGATATCATGACCCGAGCTGAAACCAAGAGTCAGTTACTTAACTGACAGAGCCACCCAGGTGCCCCTACTTTTGCTTATTTAAAAAATATTTCTATTTTTTTTTAATTTATTGTTGAGAGAAAGAGAATGTGAGTGGGGGAAAGGTAGAGAGAGAGAGAGACACACACACACACACACAATCTGAAGCGGGCTCCAGGCTCTGAGCTGTCAGCACAGAGCCTGATGCAAGGCTTGAATCAACCAACGCATGAACTGCGAGATCATGACCAGAGCCAAAGTCAGACACTCAACTGACTAAGCCACACAAGTGCCTCTACTTTTGCTTATTTTTAATCCTGGTTTACTTACACTGAAGTTCACTCTTTTTGTTGCACAGATGTGCAATTTTGACAAACTCATGAAGTGACATAACCACCCAAATCAAGACACAGGACAGTTCTATCACCCCCAGTATAATTCTCCTATTTCTCTTAGTAACCATTATATTCTGACTTTGTTTCCTGTGACTGTACTGAATTCACTTCTTAATTGTGACAGCTATTGTATCTTGTCCCTGAGATTTTCTTCATAGAATATCATGCAGTCTGAAAATAAGAATATTTTCTTTCTTATGTTATAATCTCTGAACTTATTTATTTAAACATTTATTTAGCTCTACTGCACTGGCTGGGCCTTTGGTACATAGCTCAACAGAAGTGGTCAAGGTGATTATCCTTTCCTGGGTCCCCATACAGTAGGACATTAGTTATGGGTTTTGCATAGGTGACCTTTATCTAGTTGATGAAATATTCTATTCCTAAAGTATTATAAGTTTTATTTGTCTTCATCGTTTGTATTTTGAATCATAGATAGGTAGTGAATTTTATCAATTGTATCTATTGAGACACTTATGTGGGTTACCTTTATTTTGCTCTTTTGAAAAGCTAAATTATGATGAGTAATTTTAGAACCTTGAAAGAATTTCCATTTCTATGATAAAGCTCACTTAACTATGATGTATTTTTAAAATATATTTTATATACTTCTAGGTTTTGTTAATGTTTTGTTGAGTATTTGTGTCTCTGTTCATAAGGTATATTAGTCTGTAGTTTTGTGTTATTTTTTTCCTTACAATGTCTAGTAGAGAAATTAGAGTAATATTCATTTGAAAAATGAGTTGTAAATTGCGCTCTTTTATTTTCTGGCTTAGTATTGTGGAATTGTTATAATTTCTACGTTGTGTTTTTTTTTTCTTATGTTTATTTATCTTGGGGGGAGAGGCAGAAAGAGAGAGAGAGTTCCAAGCAGGCTCCACATTGTCATTGCAAAGCCTGATGCAGGACTGAAACTAATGAACCATGAGATCATGACATGAGCTGAAATCAAGAGTCAGACCCTTACCTGACTGAGCCACCCAGGCATCCCAGTCTACATTAATTTTTAATTTTTTTAACATTTATTTATTTTTGAGAGAGAAACAGGGTATAACTGGGGAGGGACAGAGAAAGAGGTAGACATAGAATCTGAAGCAGGATCCAGGCTCCAAGCTGACTGTCAGCACAGAGCCCGATGCAGGGCTTGAACCCACGCACCATAAGATCATGACCTGAGCCGAAGTCGGACGCTTAACTGACTGAGCCACCTAGGTGCCTCTACATTATGTTTTTAAAATAAATTACCAATGAAACATTCTGGGCATGAATCTCTTAAGAGAGGTATTTAACTGAAAATTCAATTTATTAATAAGTATTTGTCTATTAATATAATCTGATTTGTCTTGGATGAACTTCAATAATTTGAGTCAAGAAATTGGCCTATTTTTCCTATACTAACAAATAATATTGAGACAAAATTGTAATAACACCCCCTTTCCTTAATCTAATTAGCATCTATAGGCTCTAGTGATGTCACCACTTTCCTTCTTGATATTGGTGTTTCACATATTCTCTCTTGTTTAACCTGATCAGCCTGGCTAGCGATTTACCAGTTTTATTGATAAACTATTCAATAAACACTTTAAATTATATTAATGTTTAAATTTTTCTTTTTTCAAAATTGATTCATGTTCTTTATTTCCTTCTGTTTGTTCTGGATTTAATTTGTTCTTTATTTCCTTTTTTTTTTAATATTGGAAGTTTTAAATACTGATTTGAAACCTTTCTTGTTTCTTA
This sequence comes from Suricata suricatta, assembly GCF_006229205.1. Lineage (NCBI taxonomy): Eukaryota > Metazoa > Chordata > Mammalia > Carnivora > Herpestidae > Suricata > Suricata suricatta. The sequence continues at coordinate 155,520,893 of NC_043703.1, forward strand.
ATGTAGACATGTAATGTTATAAAATTACCATTTATAACTGTTTTGGTTTCATCCCATAAAGTTTGTTATATTGTGTTTTTCTTTTTACTAAATTCAAAATGGATGTCCATTTCCCTGGCAATTTCTTTCTTGATAAATGGATTATTTAGAAGTAGATTGCTTAGTTTCTGAAACCTGAATTTTTAGAGATCTTTTTGTTACTGGTTTCTAATTTAATTACACTTTAGTTAGACAATATACTTTGCATGAATTCACGTATTTTAAATTTGTTGACTTTTTATTATTTTAGCCAACCAAAATATAAGTGAAAATTCCCTGTGCACATGAAACAAAAGAATTTTTCTCTTTTTTTCTAGTAAAGTGTACTATAATTGCCCATTAGATAAAGTTGACTATTATTATTTCAAGTTATTAATTTCCTATATACTCTTACTGATGAAACTCTCCTTGTTTTATCAAATTATGAAAAAAGAGTGATGAAGTTTCAAAAGGAGTTGTAATTTTTTTGTGTTGCTCTTTTGAGTTCTATCCTTTACTGATTCATGTATTTTAAAAGATCTGTTGCTGACCTATACACATTTCACATCATATTATCTTCTTCACTGTTGATATTCTTTTTTATACAATAATGGTTGAATTTCAGTCCACTATTGCTATTTGACTTCTGTTGTGTCATCATTTATTTTCATCTTGACTTTCTGCTGGTTTTTGATTAATAGTGATTTGTTACACATTCATCTATCACCACTTATTCCACACTTGAAAACATGTTTACATGTTTATATATTTTAAAATATTGACTTAAAATTATCATCGTGAACCATCAAATGATATCATACTACTTCATATAAGACGCAAGAATCCTACAATATACATTATTCCCTCCATTTTATCCTTTATACTATTCTTTCTATTCAAATTAATTGTGCATATGTTGTAAAACACACACTTCACTAATACTCTGTTTTAGACAGTCTGTTATTCTTTAAAGTAATTAAAAATAATGATAATATGTCTTAAGTCTGCCTGTATTTTGACCAGATAGGTTTCTCTTTTTTCTTTATATAGATCCCAATTTACAGGTGATAGCACATTCCTTCTGCCTCAACAAATCCTTTTAACATTTGTTGTAATTAGGGCTACTAGCAAATCATCTCAGTTTTTGTTTGGGGAAATCTTAATGTCACCTTCATTTTTGAAAGATATTTTCATTTCTTTGGGTA
>NC_043703.1:155522215-155528619 GCF_006229205.1 Suricata suricatta
GAGAGAGAGAGAGCGCACACTTGGGGGAGGGAAAGAAAGAGAGGTAGGGAGAGAATCCAAATGCAGAGCTCAATCTCATGGTCTCAGGAACTTTGAGATGATGATCTGAGCTAAAATCAAGAGTCAGATGCTTAACAGCCTGAACCACCCAGACACCATTATGTATCTGTTGTTTTTAATTCAGTACAATGTTTTGTGTATAAATGGACAATAGGTACTAAGAAATTTACAGTTGGAAGTGGGCACATGTTTTCTTGTGTCAAGTCCTTACTATGCAAGGCTGGGTCCGTCTCGTTATTAGTTGAGCTGGATTTAGTCCTTGTTGTTGCTGTTGTTATTCTTATTTTCCTACACACTTTAAATTTCTCTAGATCAGACTTTTGATGATTCTTATTCAGTGTTAAGCTTCTGGTACAGATAAGAACCTTTTCTGAGTCTTCTGGCCCAACTTCTGCTTTTGGTAAGACTAGTGCTCCTAGGTTCAAGGTCAAACCCTTCAAGCATTCCTGTCCTCCCTCCCTCATTGTAGTCAAGACTTTCTTACATGTGTTGTGGATCGTGGGCACAAAATTTTCTTGCCCTTCTGGCCGGTGGGTTTGACTTCTCTTCTTCCAAAATACATCATCATCGTCGTCAACAGGAATAATCCTGGGTCTTCACTTGGTTACCTGGGGAAGGAGAAGGTTCTCTAAAGTAGAGATTCTTGCTTGTACCTCTCCAACAGTGCCTTGAGTAACAGAGACTTCGATGACCTTTCTGTAATAGCTTCAAGCTTTTTTAAATTAATATTTTCCAAGGTTACTAATACTTGAGAGGAGGGTTCTTGGAAGTGTTTCTGCTCATCCCACATCAGCAGCCCGTTTCCTATAGGACCGTGCCATTGAAGAAGGCTCCTGGGACCTCTTCTCTTGCCCGACTCTTTTTGTGAGTACGCAGGAGAGATGCATGGCAAAGAGATTCTGAGTAAGTGTGAACACTCCCACGTCTAGGTCTATTTTAAATTGGTATGCCAATTTGGCCTTTAAAGTTTTGTTAAAACTGTAGCTGATTTATTCTTCCCTGCTTCTGCTCAGGCTGCTTCTTCCTTCCAAGCTTGTCAGAGGTGAAACCGTGCATAGATCTCTGCTCTCCTCGGATGCGCTTGCTAGTCTTTGGAATCCAGCGCCCTTTGCTGCCTTGTGACCTTTACTCTGTGATGAAATCCAGAAAAATAATGATTTGTAGATTATGTGGTTTTCCTCATCCTTAGGATGGTAGCAACATTTTCTTGCCTCTTTCTACACCCTGCTCACATGCAGGATTCAGTCACTTCTAGCCCTTAAACTTGAGTTGCTATTCAAAGCAAACTAAGGATCTCATATCGGTAAGGACTCATTCACCTGGATTTTTTTATTTTGCTTGTTTTCTGTTTCTTCCTATTAGAATTAAAGTGCCTTGAAGGCTAGAGTTTGTGCCAGTTTTATTTATTGCTATTTATTGCTTAGAGCACTTAGAAAGGAGTCTGCCACAAAGTTGCTTCTTGATAATGGTTTTTGGGTAAATGGCTATTTAATAACATATACTTTAAATTTTTTTAAATGTTTATTTATTTTTGAGAGAGAGAAACAGAGCATGAGATGGGGAAGAACAGAGAGAGAGAAGGAGACACACAATCTGAATCAGACTCCAGGCTCTGAGCTGTCAGCACAGAGCTGAACGTGAGACTCACACACACAAACAGCAAGATCATAACCTGAGCTGAGGTCAGAAGCTTAACTGAATGAGCCACCCCGGCACCCCAATAACATATACTTAATGAGGCATTAAATATGTTTTCATATTTTTTCTCTAAAACATTTAATATAGGCAATATCCTCATATTTACAGGAAGAATGTGGTTTTCAAAAATATTTAATAATTTGACCTACATAACATAGTTCTACCTGGATTTGTCCTGCATAATAACATAGCTCTTCCTGGAAAGGGAGATAGAAAGTTGTGTCATGGATAGAACATAACTGGTTTTGAACGCTGACATCTCTCCTACCTTAGATAGTTGGAGCAAATCACTTAACCTTTCTGTTCTTCAGTATTTGCTTTGTCAAAGTGAGGCTAATGCTTCCCCTTTTAAAATACTAGAGTAGAGAACTAAATGGACTCATAAGTAAAGCAACTGACACAAAATAAGCATTCAGTATGTATTCTTATGGTTCCTGTTATTCCTAATAGTATATGTTTATATTTCATTCTTATGATAGGGAGTTTAATCTGAGTGACTCTGATGCTAATTCTTGAGCAAATTTTTAAAAATTTTAATGTTTATTTATATTTGAGAGGGGGATACAGAGAGAGACAGAGGATGAGTGGGGGAGGGGCAGAGAGAGGGAGACACAGAATCTGAAGCAGGTTCCAGGCTCTGAGCTGTCAGCACAGAGCTCAATGTGGGGCTCAAACTCACAAATTGCAAGATCATGACCTGAGCTGAAGTGACTGATGGAGCCACCCAGGTGCTCCTTGAACAAATTTAACTTTATCATGGAATATTTGAAACATGGAGCATCTCAGGTAAAGAAGAATCTATGAAATGAGAGGTCTGGTAGGATGTGCAGTCAGAATTGGGGCAGACCTGGTAATACACTTGGAGTGGCTGTCACCTGTTTCCTGGCACAGAAGACAGAGCCAACCTCGCCCGTGTGCTAAACAGAAATAGTAACTATGAGTAACTTTGTAAACAAAGCAAGCAATAGTAGATGGATTTATAAATTTAAGCCCTCCATAACTAATTTGGAGGAAAAAAACACATATTTCCTAAAAATAAGGTTTTTTTAAAAGTCCTTACTAAAACATAAATAACATTAAGGATAGCATCGGGAATAATATTGGCAAGTCAACAAATGTAATATCAGGAAGGGCTTTCTAGGTTATACTGTTTTACCTTCTCTTGTCCAGGTCATAGGAATATAGAAAGGATTGAAAGAGAATAAATAATGGATTTATGTATTTCAAACTTGTCTCTAGTAGCAGAATGAAGTGCTATTAAGCACTGAGTCTCAACGACATCTTGCAAATTCAGATGTTTTATTGTTTTATGTTGTTTGAGACGGAGGTTTGCAAATCTAGGGAGTGACCTGACTGGAGAGTTAATGGAAACAAAAAGAAACATCGAAGTTGTAATATGAATTGAGTAATCAACAGAATAATTATCACATTTAAGAAAAAAAAGGACATTGACGTAATCAACTTTTTTAAATATTTTTGTTAACTTTTCTGGGTTGCTCAGGTCTGAGGCCCAACATGAGGTGTTGTTTTTTTTTTTCCATTTTGGTAGAATGATAGACTTTTTTGTGCCATGAAACAACAACAACAAATTATTTTCTCTGTGTTCCGATATCACGGTGATGATGAGATTTTGAACATATCTCAGTGGTGGCTAGATATGTTTTTCTTATTTGAGATAGAATTCTATAGGGATTTGCTTTGTGTCTTTATGGAAAGGACACAAATAGCCTGAGGCATTATGTGCTAACATATGGGTTAACTTCTATTTTTGAGAATCCATTAGCCAAGGAAACTCAGGCTGAAAACTAATGTTTTCCTTTTCTTTTTTGTTATATGTTTAGAAAAAAGTGAAGCTTTTGAAGGCTAGGAAGACATCGTAGCTGAAATTAGTCTTGGGTGTTACCAAGGAAAACTTATAGCTGAGAAATCTAAGACCTAAATTGAAAAACCGTTATGTTCAGTGCATGAATTTTATCACTAGTGTCCTGAATGCCGATTCTATGTGCTTTTACCTGTAACTTTTTATAAGTGAGTGAATCTTTCATAAATCACTGGTCACATAGAAACAAATAACTAATGTCACTGAAAAGTTTAAAACCTAAATAACCTTTTCATGTTTTAAGATAATTTAATGACTCATTTATCATTTTCCAAATGTAAATATTTGATTTTTTTAAAATATCACTTACAACCTTTCTAGGGACACAAATTCTATAAAATAATCAGAAATATATACAGAGTAACTTGCATAAAATGCACAAATTAGGAGAAAATAAACACTGTCTAAATGCCACTACTCAGAAAAAAACAAAAATTCACCTATGTACAAATAACATTGACATTTAGTATGACTTAAAACTTAATAAGACATGAGCCCTTACCTCAAGGAACTCACTATCTAGTAGTAAGACAGACACTAAGACAATTATTGCAATCTTTCGTTATATTTGAAAAAAATAATACAGTAATTGGTTTAGGGGTTAAATAGTATTACAGAGAAATTGTGCAATTAGGGATTTTTTATTAACAGGTTGTATTCCTAATAACATGATTATTAATAACAGAAGCCTATTCTCAATTTAGTTACTAATTAGAAATGATCTCTGGATCAAAGGGTTTGAATGTAGCTTTTACATTGAAAAGAGAACATGGATGCAAAATATTTAAAAACCCTTGAAACTAAGGAGTACAAAAGAAACAGCCCTCCACCACCAAAAAATAAAAAGGGCAAAAGACTTAAACACATTTGACCCAAGAAGACTGTTTATCTCACGAAAAGATGTTCAATGTCATTAGCCATTTGAAAAACGCAAAATCAAACCTCAATGAAATACTATTACACCCTGTTAGCATTACTAAAATAAAGTATTCCTTACAAAACCAAGGGTGGGTGTGGTTTTAGGAGTGGATAAAACTCTCAAGCATCACTGGTGGCAATGCAAAATGGAACAACCACTCTAGAAAACAGTTTGGCAGTTTCTTGTATTAATTGTATAATATTCATAGTCACCCAAAGCTAGAGGTGACCCAAATGTACTTCACTGGATAAGTGGATAAACAATCGGTGTGGTATATCCATAAAATGAACTACTACCACCAGGGCAATAGAAAGGAATTAATTCTTAATAGGCTCTCGACAGCCTATGAGTGAATCTTGAAGGCGCTGACTGCCATGTGCAAATGTTTCCTCATCGTTTATGTTTAGTATCACCTACATGACATTCAGGAATATGCAAAACTATAAGGCCCGTGTACAGATCAGTGGTCTTAAAAAGCTGGGGATGGGAATGGGTTGACCCCAAAAGACAGCACCCGGGAAAATTTTCTGGTGACAGAGTTGATCCACATCCTGATTGTGCTGACGGTTACAGAATTATACGTGTATGTGAAACTCATAGAACTTTACACCAAAAAGCCTATTTTACTGTATATAAATTTAATAATAAGAAGTAACTATATTGTTATAACCATACACAACTAACTCGATGACTCTAAAACGTGTGATCATTATAAATGCTGATTAGGATGTTGAGAAGTGAGACTCCTGTAGTTTCTGATAGAAATATAAATTGACTGAACAACTTTGGAGAATAGTTTTGCATCTATTAAAGCTAAACAGAAGCCAACCGTATAACCCAGCATTCCTACTTCCAGATACATAACCAAGAGAAATGAGTGTGTATGTCAACCAAAATGCATATGCAAGAATGTTCACGGTAGCTTGATTCATAATAGGCAACAAACAGCTTAAGTAAACAGCAAATAAGGAATGTGTAAGTAGAGCAAAATATACATAGTGAAGAACTACACTGAAATAAGAATAAACAAGCTACCGATAACACACAATATTGCTGAATGTCACAGACATATTGAATGAAAGAAGGCAAATGCCAAAGGGACCATTTAGGTAATTAACTATGTATTGCAAAGACAGGCAAGACTAATATCTGATCATGAAAATGAGCACAGGGATGCCTGATGGGTCCATTGGTTGGGCATCTGACTTCAGCTCAGGTTATCATCTCACAGTTCGTGAGTTCAAACTCCACATCAGGCTCTGCTGACAGCTCAGAGCCTGGAGCCTATTTCAGATTCTGTGTCTCCCTCTCTCTTGGTTCCTCCCCTGCTCATGCTCTGTCTCTCTCTGTCTCAAAAATAGATAAACTTTAAAACATTTTTTAAAGTGAGAGCAGAAGTTACCTCAAATGTATTGATCAGGCTGGAATATGAGGGGTCATCCTGGGGGATGGAAGTACGCTGTGTCTCAGTCTGAGTAGTGGTTACATAAACACATACATATATAAAATGTATTGAGTTGTATGTTTAAGATTTGTGTGCTTCACTCAATGTGATACCTCAAATTAAAAAAAATAAGGTGTGTCTGTGTGTTTTTAAAAGCCAAGTGAGTAAACAGGAAAAGAAAGGAAAGGAAAGGAAAAGAAGAGAAAAAAGAAAAGCCTTGAAGTTATTCCTTTCTATAGAATTCTTACTATGTCACTTCACATCTAAATATCCAATCCTGGGATGTAAAAGACCTATATAATGAACACTATAGAAAACTTATGAAAGAGATTGAAGAAGACACCAAGAAATGGAAAAATATTCCCTGTTCATGGATCGGAAGAATAAACATTGTGAAAATGTCA
>NC_043703.1:155528719-155583986 GCF_006229205.1 Suricata suricatta
AATAGCCAAAACATGGAAAAAGCTTAAATGTCCATCACCTGATGAGTGGATCAAGAAGATGTGGTATATATACACAATGGAGTACTACATGGCAATGAGAAAGAATGACATATGGCCGTTTGTAGGAAAGTGGATGGACCTTGAGGGTGTCATGTTAAGCGAAATAAGCCAGGCAGAGAAAGACAGAATCCATATTTTGCACTCATAGGTCTAACAGGGAAAGAGGAGAGACCTAATGGAGGACCAGAGGGAGGGGAAGAGGGAAAGAGAGTTGGGGAGAGAGAGGGATGCAAAACTTGAGAGACTATTGAATGCTGAGAATGAACTGAGGGTTGAAGGGAAAGGGGGAGGCAGAAAAGAGTGGTGGTGATGGAGGAGGGCACTTGTGGGGAAGAGCACTGAGTGTTGTATGGAAATCAATTTGACAATAAAATATTTAAAAATAAATAAATAAATATCCAATCCTGGAGTGGACAAATGATTAAGCCATCATCTTCTTTGAAGGTGTTTTTGTACTAGCTTACCTGAGTGTAGTATTTATTCCACACAGATACTTAATTATCCCACAACTTCAGCTTTTAGTCATTTGTTGATAAATTTTAACAACATATAAATCAGCATGACGGTGCAATGATTTAATATGGAGCCTATTATAACTGAGCAATTAGAGTCCTGAACATAGTCTATCACCTCCCTTTTTATATCTGGTGTCTGAAAAATAATTTGATGGTTACTGACCTAACTCGAGCATTTGCACAACTCATGGGTGCATGATCACATTGTAGTCTAGATAATTTCATTCCTTAATTTGTATAAAACTGTTGTTCTGGTTATCTGGTAAGGGAAAATATGACAATTTAGAGACTTTTGCCTAAGTTATGGCAAAGCTCATGATTATTAACACCAGCTCCTTCTAAGATCTCCACTGCATTATTGAAGAAAAGCCAGGAACAAGAGGGTCTATTCCTTTTGGTCCCTGTTCTGAGGTAAAAAAAATGTGACTTTTGAAAGGTAGAAGAGAAACAGAGGTCACAATTGTGTTGTGCAAATTATGGGCAGTTATATACTCAGAGGGTTCATGTCGGGTGCTCAGCAGCTTCTAGAAGAATCCTTGAGATGCACCAATCTTGGTGCTGAAAAGAGCTTAGTCATTGGCCTCTATGACCTTTACATGTCTAGACTTTCAAATGGTCGTGTAAATCTTGAATTCTATTACAACCATTCATTCCTGAAATACATAGAATAGCTTCTGTCTTTCTGACAAAAATCATATTGAAACATTTTCCCACAGTTGACAGGAACTCTCCAATGCTTTGGTTACTTGTGCACAAATAGATTAGCATTTCTTTCCCACAGAGTCACAATGTTGCATTGCTTTCTGGGAAATTGCATTATTTGACATGTATTTAGTGTGGTGTCCCCTTGGTAATGGGCATATAATAGACTAACTTGAAAGATATCACAAATATTTTATGGGTTGGGAGAATATTTATTGGTTTCCAACTTCAGGCACAGTGGTAGTGAAAATGAAACAAGCAATTTTAACTTTAAAAGTGCAGTTTTGGGGTGTCAGGATAGACCTTACGTAGGACAAGAGAAGACTTGGGAGAGGAAAGGACATTTAAGCTGACAGGCGGGGTTGATGTGAACTTGGTCAGGCTAGAAGCTGCAATGCTCCAGGTGTCCTGCCAAGGTCAAAGATATCTCTTCTTTGTCATCTCCCTGCCAGGGACCATGTGTGGCATTCTGTGTTTGTGGTTTTACTTCATAGCAATCCCATAAGCATCTCTTTTAAGGAGAAATAGAAAACTGGAGTAAAGTATACAACGTGTCAGTTGGTATAAACGTAGTTATTAGCAGACAGGGGAATGGTCTAGTTCTGACTTCAAGGTCTGGACTAGTTCCTCCACTGGATGGTGGCCCTAAGATTCTACGGCATGTTTCTGGATTGCTGGTAACTAGCGTGAAGCAATGTATTTATCTTTTGAATTCCTGTGAGTTGGACTATATTTATCATTTCTACAGGAAGTAATATTTGCTGAGACTGTCTCATGCAGGAGGCCTGTGTTAGCTATTTTATAAACAGTGTATCATTTTGTTTTCAAGCCCTCTGCATAATAGTCCCCCTCACTGGTAAGGAAGGGTTCCAAACTCAGGGATTAAAGGTCCACAGAGTTTCTAAGGAGAGGATTTCAGTTTTGAACTCTAGCTGATTAGATTCAGACGAAACCCCTTAGCTTTTCAACCATCCAAAAGGCATAATCTCTTACAGAAAAACCTAAAAGAGCTTTGGTATATTGAGTTAGTATAAGTATATTCAGTGAATATATATTCAAGTAAAAGTAAATTTTTCTCAGCGACAGAAGATTTAATTCCATGTGTTAAAGAAACTGATAATTCATTCTGGCAAGCTGCTGAAATAAATACATCAGTTGGGGCTTTTGAGATTTAAATTAACATACACTAAAAATTACAGATAGGTGTTACAGCGGAGATAGGAAACTATGTAAACAAAGCCAAGTTTGAAGGATGAATAGCATGTGGCAAATGCAACACTTACCAGCTGAAACCTAAAAAATTAAGCTAATGCGGGGTATGAAGGCCCCCTGTGTGGCTTTGTGTGACAACAGAAGTTTGGAATGTTGGAAAAAAAGTTATCCTGGTGCCTGGCCCTGAAGAGGAGGCAAGGCTACAGTTGAGAGACCAAAGCCTCGCTGTGTTCTAGATAACAATGCACGAGAAAAGACATCCGTTGGCTGTAGACAGTTTTCTGGCATCCGCACAATCATTCAGTTAAACCATCATATTTTTAAAATGTGAAAATGGAGAGCGAGAGGAGATGAATGACGTGACCACAGAGCTCATCCGGCGTCCTAACGTAGGTCTCTTCCCTGCCCAGCGACTTCCTGCAGACCCGGCGGAGTTGGGAGGGAGCCTACGAGATACAACAGACAGGAGACTTATTAATCTTCTACACATGGAGGGGCAGTGGCTGCACAAGGCGGAAATGCATTTTCAGTTCAGACCACGGAGAAGTAACTCTTCCCACCGGTTAATATTGAAAAGTCTGTTCTTACTTCCACAGCTTGTGCACTGTACTGATTTTGACAGAGACAAACGCAGCCTGAAAAGAGAAGGCGGATGCAGCGAAAGCCTCCTGGTTCAAAGAGGAACACATTGATGTAAAAATGGAGTCCCACTTACTTATCCCGCAGATCGTTTAATAAAAAATAACCAACACTTTGCAGAAGATACTGTGGGAAGTTAACATTTTATTGTGGGATTCCTTTACGGGCTTTTAGTGCTTACATTGTAGTTGGGAGCACGTGAATAAACCAATAACAAAAAATACTAAATCGGAGCTCTGGAGCAAAATGTCACACCCTCATCTAGAGCCTGGAGGTGGTAACAGGACAGGAGAAAATTTCTGAAACTTGGAATAAAAATGAACAAGATAAGTTTGGAAGAAAGTATGTCTTGCACAAACCTAATTACACATTTATGATCGAATTAGAAAGAAAAGTGATGTTGAAGTTCATGTCTTAACTAACTTAAGGTCGCGGAAAAACCTGAAGAAATAATTTGGATACAGGTAATTTGGGGAGGGGGTGGTGATCACAAGAATAACGGACTGAAGAGAGTGAGAAAGGAAAGGAGGGAAAACCAATAAAAGGTGTATTACAGATATTTCATGCGGGAGTACCACAAGCCCCCTGGCAATCATAGGGAATCCTTTCTAGAATTGTCCATCTAAAAGGCTAGCTGTTACCAACTGGCTGCAGTGCCCATGAATGAAAAACTGCTCTGGGAATGTTAACTCTTTGCATTCCAGATGGCAGTTGCCACTGGAGAAGGCCCTGGAAAACCACGCAGACAGTTCACCTGAGTGAAACTTGAGGTGCGTCCTTGGTGGGAGGGGTGACTGAACAGTTGAGAACAGGTGTCCACATCGATGCCTACATCTGAGGGAATGTACACCAGAGGTGTCTGTTACAGAGCGTTACTTCTCGTATAATCTGTATAAGCAAATTTCACTTCACTGTCCTTTTTTATACCTATAAGTAATGGAGGCAAAGTATCCATCCAGGATATTTAATTTAATTACTGAACTAGGCAGACCCCATTTGTCTTTTGCATAAGGTCTAATGGCCAGAGATGCCAAAGGCAGACAAGGAGCTACCCCTGACATTTACCCCCTCGTCTGCCAGTTGTTTTTTTTTTTTTTTCAGAGCTGACTGATTACGTATATGTTGTGCTTCAGGTTGTACTTGACTATACTCCCCATGCCTAGAGGGAAGATGACTTATTCATGAGTCATACAATGCTCATCTGATTATTCATTTAAATCACAATGCTGTGAAAAACAATTTCAGTGATCATTTGGTTTTAAAAATTAAAAAAATATTCTAGCACATTATTAATGAGGATTCAAATAGTGACATGAAAAGGAAAATAAATGAAGTTGGTGGCAAAGAGATAATGAGTTAGTTTTTAAATATGCTGTTTGTTTAGTAGCTATCAGGAAATTCAGTATGCAAGAGCAGAAATATATTGGAAGCTAGAGATGTAGATTTGAGAATTGTTGGCGTTAGATGAAAATAAGAGGAACTCCCCAATGGAAAGGGAAAAAAAAATAAAATAGAAGCAGTCTGTGTTTAGAGAGAGAATCCATGAGACATACATAAGGAAAAAAGAAACAGGAACTAGACAGTCTTCATTTGTGTCTTCGGAAGCTGAGAGAAGAGAGCTTTGGTTAAAATGTTGAATCTTATTGTAAATTTGAAATCAAGGAGTCATAAAGGACTCTATGTTTAGTGATTTCCCATTCCCCCTTCCCCCCCACCCCTTAGGAGTATTTCCAGTGACTAATTGCAAGAGTTTACTTACTAGAGCAGAGCTGGAAATGGGGTCCAGTCTGAGGATTTATTTGAAATGCTTGAAATTGAAACCCATAGTTTGGGAGGATCTCCTATTATTTATCATGTGTTATTTTTTAAGTTAGTGAAGTTTTCATATTATAGAATTTTAAGGGCCTAAGCCATTTTCTTCTCATAAAGAAAGAAAAAATGGAAACCGAAAAAATGGAATCTATTAGAGAAAGGCAATCATTGATGCACAAATTGATGGAAGAGGAGCGAATCTTGTAAAAGGAACCAAATAATATTCCTTTCTTCCAAAGGGGATGGGGTACATTTGGTGAAAATACAAAATACTCTAGAAATCAACAGAAAGAAAATTGTAGAGTTGCAGATCAGACATGCCTTTCTCAGGTAGAAAGTTAAAGTGTTAGATAATGTCTTAGGGCAACAGGTGTTTTGTATAAACAGAAGAAGAATAAAACCAGTGAACTATGTAAGACGGTTTATATATTTTTTCTTTTAAAACAGTTTACTTAAATTCTAGTTAGTTAACATAGAGTGCAATATTGGTTTTTGGAGTAGAATTCAGTGATTCATCGCTTATATACAACACCCAGTACTCATCCCAACAAGTGCCCTCCTTAGTACCCACCCCCCATCTAGCCCATCCCCCAATGTGGGATCATTAACTAAGAGGATACATATTTAAGTGGTAATAGTGAGATTCTGTTTAAATGCATGGTCGTAGAACAGAGGGGTAGTGAATTGTGAATTGTGAATGTCACAGAAAGGATCAGGTGGTAACTATTCCTTTGCCATGAACTGAATGAGAAGTCATTTAACATCTCTGGATCTGACTTCATTTTTAAAGATGTGGATGATGAATAAAAACAACTTTTTTTAACCAAAAGCGATGCTGATGTGAGGAATGTGAAGGCTTACATTAAAATTTTCACAGTGGAATTGACCCTCTATGAGCGGAAAGGTAGATGTAAACACTATGAACAAGGATGACCTCTCTTGAGACAAAACTATGGACAGAGAGAACCTTAACTGTAAATTGTAAATTAGATACCAAGTGCTTGCTCTATGCCTCCCACTCTAGGTATTTTCACATATACGTGTGTGTGTGTGTGTGTGTTGTGTATATGTATATAAGGGTATACATAGAAGTATATACCCATTAAGCATGTACACACATGCATACATATATACAAATATATACATATATATATATATATATATATATTTGGTTATGTTTGCAAGAAGTTAGAGTGTCCTGTGAATATACATGGGAAAAGATGCTCAGCATGAGAAATCATACATGGACCAGGGAATTATCTTTAAAATAAAGATTGGAGATGAAACACCTGGGTTCCTCAGTTGGTTAAGAATCCGGCTGTTGATTTTGGCTCAGGTCATGACCTCACAATTTGTGAGTTCGAGCCCTGAATCAGGATCTGCGGACAGAGTGAGCCTGCTTGGGAGTCTCTCTCTCCCTGTCTGTCCCTCCTCTACTCACGCTCTCTCTCTCTCTCTCTCAAAATAAATAAACATTAAAAAATAATAAATAAAATAAAGATTGGAGAGAATAAACAGTTTAGACATTACATTCTGGATCTGATCAATCAGAAGGAATATATTGATATTCATAGTCACCCTCTTTTAAAATTAAAATTAATGAAAGATTACCAATGACATATCACTAAGATATGATTTGGGAAACAAATACAAAGATCCTGAAAAACACTTAGGAAATAATTAAATATATAGTTTCCATGATTTTCTAAGGGAAAAAGTATATTATGAATTATCACTTCATATTGTGAACAGTAAACATTTGCGTTAGGAGGCAGCTTTCTTCCTCTCAACTTCAATCCTCAATTTGTTTTCTAATGTTTATTTATTAATTTTGAGAGACAGAGAGAGTGTGAGTGAGCAAGCAAGCAAGGCAGAGGCAGAAAGAGAGAGAGAATGAGAAGCTCAAGCAGGCTCCATGCCCAGTGCAGAGCCCCACACAGGGGTCCATCCCATAACCCTGTGATTATGACCTCAGCCAAAATCAAGAGTCAGACATTCAAAGCACTGAGCCACCCAGGTGCCCCTCAATCTAAATAATTTTGAAAGCAGACCATCTGTAAAGATATGCTCTAAGGAAACTTTTATTAAGGCACAATGCCTCGCTATTTTTAAGTCAAAAAAATAAATCTGTCATTTGACAAAAAAGGTCATAAATGAAATAGCTACAAGATAAGAAGACAGTTTCTAGCAAGAACTTAGGTCTTGCTAATATTAAGAACTTCCAATCATTGGCCATCTGGATGATTCATAATTCACTGTCTTATAAACATAGTTTGCTGGGCTAGACATGAAATAAATGATTCTGTTTCTTCTTTGTTGAACTGTTTCTTTTTTCTTTATCTTTGTGACCTTCTTTTTACCCCCTTTCCCCACATCATTTTATTCAGCCCTCAGGAATTGACTCCATTATCATCGCTGCTGTGAAGGCTTTCTCTTCCTACCCACACGGCATTGATCCCTCATTCATTTGACTCCATGTGTGTGTTATAAATCTTCTATAGCATGTGTATCACTGTGTCATGTCAGGAAACCACATGATATACTACTTCTTTCAAATGGGGGATTTAAATACCAGGAAATAGATACAATGTGCAGAAGGAGTGAAGGCAAGGAAAGGTTTGAGTTCCAACTGGAGCCTGACTTGGATTTACCAACTGAGTGAGGGAAGCAAGCAATAGAGTGTCATGGACCAACAAAGTGTCATCTCAAAAAAGGTTGCCCAAAGAAATCATACTAAACTAAAGCCACAATGCCAAACACCTTCACTTTTCAAAATAAAAGCGTTGTCCCAAAGCAGTATCCATACAGTGTACTTGAATCTGCTCCCTTTCAGTGTTCCATCTCAGAAGTATTAGAGAATTTACACAATGTGTCTAAGATAATTAAGATGGACTAGAGTGCCATGAGTTACTAAGACAATTTTCCCAAAGTACACAGGCCTTAGAATTAGCTTGGTTGTTGGATTGCTCCAGTCTTTATTTTTTCTTAAGTTTATTTATTTATTTTGGGAGAGGGAGAGAAAAAGAGCAAGTGGGAATGGAACACAGAGAGAGGGAGAGGGAGAATCCCAAGCAGGCTCTGCCCTGTCAGTGCAGAGCCTGATGTGGGGCTTGAATCCACGAACTGTGACATCATGACCTGAGCTGAAAACAAGAGTTGAACACTGAACTGACTGAGCCACCCAGGCACACTTTTTCTCCATTCTTTCAACTCAAAGAAGGAAATAAAATTCTGTCTCACAGAACTGCTGTTGTAATTGGAGAAAATCATAGATACAAAGGGAATGGTGCCTAGTGTGTGCCCAGTTGCTGAAAGCTATAGCTATTATTACTATTTTTTATTAAAATTCTCCATCATTTGCTAATCTGATTATACTTGAATAAGCTCACACTTAGAATGATTCATTTGGCTTTCTGGATATATTGATTATGAAAAACTATATCTGTATATGTTACTCTGTTGGCACACAGGTCCTATTTTGGTTTTTTTTTTTTTTTTCTTATTTAGGTCTCCCTCAAGCTATAACCAAGGCTCCAACATTTCTGGGTAAATAAGAAAACCTTGCCCAATGACCAAACCTGGGGCATGGTGAATTCACCAAAGTAACACACCCTGTTAGTACTAATGGGGACGCATCTGCCTCTTCTGTCCCCGTGCAGGTCTCATCACCACCATCACTGCCACATGCCAAATCGTTGCCTTTATTTACATGCACATTTCATTTCTCCAGTATCCAAGACTTCTCTGACATGATTGTGATGCTCTTTGTTCCCAGAGCCTACCCATGTGGTGATTAATATTGGCTTAGAGTACAAGAAATCGAGCCAGAAAATTTTATTGCAAAGAATAAGTAGGTTTTTAATAGTGTAAGAAAATATATTTCCATAAGGTATTATGTCTCATGCAATTCATTTAAAGTAAATTCAATATTTTAAAATATCCTGAACTAAATTAGGATGCACAGATTACATTTACTTAATAAAAACATTTCTAGATGTAAAAGTGCTTTTCATTTAAGAACTTATTACAAATAAATTAAAAATTTTTTAAAACCAAGGAGGAAACTATTAAGTAAACCACATAATGGCATATGACACCATTTTATTCATGTAGCGCCAGAGAAAGATTTTTGCTCAAAACAGAATGAAGAAAAAAATGGAAATAGACCACAAATTTAAGAAATGGGTATTCTTAAATTTCTGGTTAACTGAAATTCAGTTTTGTTAGGACGGAGCTCTTTGAGGATCAATTTTTATTGATAAAAGTAAAACCTTCCCCAAGTGGCAGTAGTATATATTTTTATTTAAGCAAAAATATCTTTCTTTGAGAATTTAGAATCTTGCTAATACATTTGTCCAATTTATGAGCAACATCTGATTAAATTCATAAATTTAATTACCAATTTAACCCTTTGGAAATTGGTGACATTGCAGTTTCTTATAACATTTTACACCCCCCCCCATGACCTTAGGTTTTACAATAAGTAACACACTGAAATTCACTTAGATAAACATTAGTCTAGGGGTGTCTGGGTGACTCAGTTGGTTAAACATCTGACTCTTGATTTGGGCTCAGGTCCTGACCTCACAGTTTGTGAGTTTGAGCCTGCATCAGGTTCTAAGCTGATGGTGCGGATCATGCTGGGGATTCTCTGCCTCTCTCTCTCTCTCTCTCTCTCTCTCTCTCTCTCTCTCTCTCTCTCTCTCTCAAAATGTATATACAATAGAATACCCCTCAGTGATGAAAAATAATAAAATCTTGCCATTAGCAACAATGTGGATGAAGCTGGAGGGTATTATGCTAAGTGAATGAAGTAAGTCAGAGAAAGACAAATAATCATATGTTTTCACTCATATGTGGAAATATGTGGAATTTGAGAAACTTAACAGAAGACCATAGGAGAAGGGAAGGAAAAACGAGTTAAAAGCAGAGAGGGTGGCAAAGCCTAAGAGACACTTAAATACAGAGAGCAAACTGACGGTTGGGTGATGGGCATTGAGGAAGGCACCTTTTGGGATGAACACTGGGTGTTCTATGTAAGTGATGAATCACAGGAATCTACTCCTGAAGCCAAGACTAACTGTATGTTAGCTAACTTGACAATGAATTATTTAAAAATAAACATTTTTTAAAGAAATTAGTCATAAGGACTTCATTCATGAATTACTTCAGCAAGTATAGCTTACTGTATTCCCAGTTAAGTCTAGATAGAGCAAGCTCACATTCTAGAAAATAAGTACAGGTTTTCTGAATCACCAAGAGTCGTCATTTCAGTTTTGAAGGTTTATGTAAATAATTTCATCCATGAATGTAAAGGAAACCCTTTCTTATGCAGAGCAGTCTTTGGATTTCATAAGCAGAATTTTAAAACACTAGACAGGATTTCATGTTTGACAGGCCTATATTCTGATTTAATTCCCTTTTTCCATCTGTGACATTGTCAAATGTTTTTTGTTTGTTTTTTTTTCCCCTCAGTTCTTCCAATATGCTTTCTGTAGTTTTATAATCAGTTGGGTTTTTTCTGTGACACTTTGCTGAAGCTTCTGTTTTTCTTCATTGTCCTCTGTGGCTTCCTCCTTCTCAAAGTCTGGTCATTGGGAACTCTCCATTTTCATTTTCCTGGCCTCCTTGTCATCTTGGGTAACTAATCGCAACATTGCTTTAACTGTTGGGTTTTCAATAAGGAAAATGAATGTCCTTCACATTAACTTGAGCTTTGTTGTGAGATGCAGATAGTATTTGCACTAAACCTCATTTGCATGCCATTTCTATAAGTCTTCCAGAAGACAAAGGCTTCTGCTTCAAAGAAGGCAACACAATATATTGATAAAGAAATGCACACGTCAGCAAAGGGTGCTCCTAATGTACTGTCAGTTCTCACCACTATTGGATTCTGCATGACCATAATTTAAACTATTCAGCACAGGATGGCAATTTATCCACTTACAGGTCAGATAAAAAATATTAGCTACTCATGCATTGATAAGATATTAAAATGTGTATGAACACATGGAATTTATAACTTTCAGGAAAAAACCCTAATACTTAAGTATCAGTGTTTAAGTATTTACGAAGTATTCATAGGCATATCTATATACATTCAGCATAAGCCATATACAATTATGAATTCAGTTATGTATTTGTCTTGCAAATCAGATGCTAAGAAACTGCTGTACACACATCACACCTGTTTTAAACATGAGTGACATTTTTAACTCAAAGACCAGTAGTTAAGATTCAGTAATTTTTTATTAATAGACTTTATTTTTAGAGCATTTTAGATTTGGATAAAGTTGTATTTTATAGTTCTGTGCCTTTTGCTAAATGCACAATATTACATAGCCACCATTATAGTATCAGAATAGTTTTAAGGCTGTAAAATTCCCCAGTGCCCCACCTCTCTGTCTCTGTCCCCTCTTTACTCCTTGGTCCCTGGTAACCACTGATCTTTTTAGTTTCCTATAGTTTTTGCCTTTTAAAGAATGTCACATGGAGAGGGGGCATCTGCGTGGCTCAGTCCATTAAGCATCTGACTTTGGCTCAGGTCACGATCTCGCAGTTTGTGAGTTTGAGCCCCGTATCCGTCTCTGTGCTGACAGCTTAGAACCTGGAGCTGCTTCTGATTCTGTGTCTTCCTCTCTGCCCCTTTCTCCCCTGCTCACACTTTGCCTCTCTCTCTCTTTCTCTCTCAAAAATAAACATTAAAAATTTAAAAAGAGAATGTCATATATTTAGAATTATAATATGTAACCATTTCAAATTGGATTATTTCATTTAGCCATATGCATCTAAGTTTCCTCCACATTGTTTTTGGCATGATAGGTCAATTCTCTTTTAGTTTTGAATAATATTCTATGGCAAGGAGGTCCCATGGTTTGTTTATCCAAGAACCTACAGAAGGATGTTTGGTTTCTTCCAAATTTTGGCAAACAAGAATAAATGTATCATGTGCATGTTTCATGTGTATATAAATTTTCAACTCACTTGGGGAAGAGCGAAGAATGCTGTTAAAGGTAAGACAGTGTTTTACTCTGTAGGCAACCACCAAACCGTCCTCCGAAGCGGCTGTACCCTTCTGCATTCCCGATGCTGATGGAGGAGAGTGCATGGCACACAGCCTTGCTGGAATTTGATTTTGCTTTGGATTTTAGACATTCAAATGGGGGGCAGTGTTATCTCATGTTTAAAATTTTCTCTTACGCTGTATAATGTTGAACATTGTCTCACATGCTTATTGCCATCTTCTATCTTCTGTAGTAAAATGTTCAGATCTTTTGCCAGTCTTTAAACTGGGTTGTTTAACATCATATTGATCTTACTATCAATTAACATCTCATTGAATTATGTGAATTCTTTTTATATTTTCAGCGCAAGTCCTTCATCAGATAGCTGCCAACAAATCTTTTCCTGTAGTCTGGATTGTTCTTTCCTCCTCTTAACAGTGTTACAGACAACTTGTTTTTAAATTTAATGAAATCTCCCCATTTATTTCTTCCATGGATCTTGCTTTTGCTATTGTATCTAATAACTCAGGGCCAAACTCATAGTCACCTAGATTTTCTCCTGTTGCCTTCTAGAAATTTTATGGTTTTGTGTTTTAGATTTATGCTTTAGATTTGTGTTTTAGATATGTGGTCCATTTTGAGTTAGTTTTTGTGAAAGTGTAAGATCAGTGTCTAGACTCCCTCTTCCTCTTCTTCCTCTTCCTCCTCCTCCTCTTCTTCTTGTTTCTTCTTTCTTCTTCTTGCATGTGGACACTTAATTGTCACAGAACCATTTATTGAGAAGACATGCCTTTATTCCTTTATCACAGATTAGTCGACTGTAATTCCGTGAGTCTGTTTGTGGACTCTGTGTTCCTCTGTCCCATGCCATCAATCTGTTCATCTGTTCTCACCAATACTGCGCTGTCTTTATTATGGTGGCTTTATGGTAAGACTTGAAGTTTCCTAGTGTCTATCCTCTTCCATTCTTTCGTTGGCTCTTAGATCTCTTGCCTTTACCTCTAAATCTTAGAATTAGTTTGTCAACATCCTAAGAGTAGTTTACTGAAATTTAGATTCAGTAAATTACTTTCCAGTTACTTTCAAAATAAATTATTAGGCATCAGGAAAACAAAATTGTGCGACAAATCTTTTCTCACTGTGAGGCAGCAGTGAGAAGCCGAAGATCACCTGTATTGCTGGCAGTCTCATTGCGTTCCCTCTTTATTTAATCATATGAATTATGAGAAGGAATGGAAGAATCATCTTTCACTATTTCATTGACTATTGGCATTTTCATGGTATGTTATCCTTTCTTTAATGTTATAAAACATTTATTTTTTAAAGTTTATGTATGTTGAGAGAGACAGAGTGCAAGTGGGAATGGGACAGAGAGAGAGAGAGAGAGAGAGAAAGGGAGAGAGAGAGAATCCCAAACAGGCACCACACTGTCAGTGCAGAATCTGACATGGCGCTCGAACCCAGAAAACCATAAGATCATGACCTCAGCTGAAACCAAAACTTGGATGATTGACTGACTGAGCCTCCTACACACCCCCATTATAAAACATTTAAAAGAACAGTACTTATTCTGAAGTTAATCACAATTTACAAATAAAAGATGTTAACCCCTTCTGACACTGTCTCTAGGAATCATTCACAGTCTGAACCATATTTAAAAAAAAAACACATTTCTGGTAGTCTGTGCAGGATCCATTACTATTCTATCATTAGGTTTCATGCCCCTGGTTGCTGCAGAAACTTTAAATTCTGCTGCTGCAAGCCAAGATTGCCGGGAAAGATGTATGTTCAGGAAAAGTGTGCCGCAGCAATGGTCCATCATCAGTGTGATCTTAAAGGGAATATTTAACGTGGCAGGGCCACTCTGGACAGAGACCTCAGGGTAACTCTGCAGAGTGTCTGCAATTCCTCCCTCGTGTTAGGAATTGCCCCTCACCGTTCAGGAGTATCTAGGGTTTTAAATATAATTCTTAGATGAGTACAATAATACCATATTGCCAGAGAGAACTTGCCATCCATCAGAATACAGTTTTTCAGCAAGTGTAAGGATATTTTCCCTCTAACAAGGCAACTGCATATAGAGAAAAAACAGTATCAGACCTCAGTTCTCCATTACCTCCAATGATTTTATTATTTTTTAATTAAAAAATCTTAATGTATTTTTGAGAGAGAGAGAGAGACAGAGAGACAGAGTGTGAGCAGGGCAGAGAGAGAGAGGGAGACACAGAATGTGGAGCAGGCTCCAGGCTCTGAACTGTCAGCACAGAGCCTGACACGGAGCTCGAACTCACGAATGGTGAGATCATGACGTGAGCCGAAGTGGGATGCTCAACCGACTGAGCCGCCCAGGCGCTCCATCACCTCCAGTGATTTTGCATACACCACTTGGTTTCAGCCAACCGGTGTCCTCATCTGTCTAATGAAGCTATTGACAGTTGTGTGGGCTATCAGAGATGCTCAACTTCACGCGTGTATATAGTCGCCTGGAACTCAGTGTCCTCTTCTTTCATCGACCATGTCTGTGAGGTATTTAGTAGTTCTTTCTGCATCTGATTTTATAAATGAGAACACTTCCCTCATCTACCAGACAAGACCTTGAAGACCGTCAGTTTTCCTTTACCAGGACAATCTTTACTGCAAACTAGAACTCTCTCTTCTTTTTCTAAATCCATATTTTCAACAAGGTGATTTTTCATTTTCTGCCAGCGCTACAGGGTATGGCCGTAAAAGTCAAAGTGAGACCTTATTCACAACCATAATGAAAAGAGCCCCATAGGAGTTACAGGCTGCATAGCAGACGAATTGTGGTGCACACAATTAAAGGAAGTCTGATCTATATAAGAAATGTTGTGTATTTAACAGTTATGACTGTCTAAGTCCTATAGGTCAAAGATAAAAAGGCAATTTAGTATTTTGTTGTTCGTTTACAGAATTCTTTTTGTGAAAAAAAGGAAGAGTATATGCTGTGAGATTTTCCACTTTCCTACTAATTACAATATCCATATATTACACGAATGGATTGGTAAAATATATGACCTTTTTACGGTTGGAATTTTTTACTCAGCATAATTTTCTTTCTTTTCCTTTTTTTTTTCTTTTAAGTTTTTTGATTTATTTCAGAACCAGGGAGAGTGATAGCAGGGGAAAGGCAGAGAGAGAGAGAGAGAGAGGGAGAGAGAGAATTCCAAGCAGGCTCCACGCTGCTAGCATGAAGTTCAATGCAGGGCTCAATCTCATGAACCCATGAGATCATGACCTGAGCTGAAATCAAGAGTCAAGCCCTCAATCCACTGAGACACCCAGCCCCCCACACTCAGCATAATTTTTTGATCTGTTTAAATCAAAAAGTATAGCAACAGTTTCTTAATTTTTGTTTTCTTACTGCATAATATTTCATGGTATGATGCTACTGAAGTTTGTTCGTGGGAAATTTTTCTTCCAGATTTTGCATAGTATTGATAAAGCTTTTGTGGACAGTCTTGTATTGAATTTTATGAGGATGTAAGTGTTTGTTTCCTCTGAGGAAATGTCCAGAAGTAGGACTGATGGATCATATATGATATGTGTCTATTTACTTTAAAAACAACCACACAAAACTATTTTTAGCATGCCTGTACCATTTTACATTGCCATATGAAATGTGTCAGTAATACAGTCTCTCCACATTCTCGCCAACATCTGGGTATTGTCAGGGTTTTTGTTTGTTTTTGTTTATGTTTTTAGCAATTCTCACAGGTGGAGTGTGGAATCTCAGTATGCTCTTAGCCTCGCTGTCCTAATGACTAGTGAACGCTGTACACGAACTTCTCATATATGTATTTGCCATATGTATTCCTTTTCATCAAAATATATATTCATGCTTTTTACCCATTTTCTAATTGGATAGTTTCTGGCTTTTATTTTATATATTTATTTCTTGATTTTTTACTGCTGAGTTTTGAGAGATCATTTGGTATTCCAGATATACATTCTTTTCCCAGATATATGCTTTCAAATATTTTCTTACACTCTATGGCTTGTGTTTTCATTCTCCTAACATGTTTTTCACAAAGCAAAAGTTTTTAATTTTTACAAAGTATAATTTAACATTTTTTAATGTTTATTTATTTTTGAGAGAGAGAAACAGAGTGCAAGGGGAGGTGGGAAAGAGAGAGAGGGAGACACAGAATCTGAAGCAGGCTCCAGGCTGTCAGCACAGAGCCCAACATGGGGTTCAAACCCACAGACTGTGAGATCATGGCCTGAGCCGAAGTTGGAAGCTTAACAAACTGAACCACCCAGGTGCCCCTTAAAACGTTTTTGTTTTTGTTTATTTTTATTTTTTATTTTCTACATTTTATTTATTTATTGAGAGGCAGAGAGAGACAGAGCGTGAACAGGGTGCCCCTAAAATGTTTTTTATAAGAGTACCTAGGTGACTCAGTCAGTTAGGCTTCCAACTTTGGCTGAGGTCATGATCTCTAGGTTTGTGAGTTCGAGCTCTGCATTGGGCTCTGTGCTGATAGCTCAGAGCCAGGAACCTGCTTGGGATTCTCTCTCTCCCTCTTTCTCTGACCCCCCTCCCCCACTCTGTCACTGTCTCTCAAAAATAAAAAAGAATTGAATCAACTTTAAATTGTTTTTTATAAATTTTATTTTGTGAATCAAAATTTTGATGTCAGGCCTAAAGCTATTCATCGACCCTAAAGTTTACAAAATTGAATCGTATTTTTTTTCAAATGTTCTATAGTTTCATTTTACATTTAAACCTGTGATCAGGTTTGAGTTAATTTTTTTTTATAACATGCAAAGGTTAGATCAAGGTTTCTGTATTTTGCCTATGGGTATCTGATTGCTTTGGAACATTCTAGGAGAAGTCCTTAAAAATCTTGACTGTTAGTTGACCTTTGAACTTGCCCCAGGTAATTGGAGGCTCCTCATCCCCTCTTATGGGGGCATTTTGGAATATATGTCCCACCACCGAATTTCCCAGAGTAGGAACCATTTACAAGGATGCAGCCTTGGGGGACAAAGGTGGTGTTGAGACCATCTGGATGTTCTATGTGACTGTACTTCTCTAAAGCCTTCTGATATTCCAGACAGCATGTGTGGAGATTTACTCATCTTGCAGTCGCCCATGGCAAGCCTCGTGTGCAAGATCCCTTGCTCAGGAAACCTACCACGTACCGATCTAGAACTGCCTGCCTCTTTCCTCAGTCTTTCCATGTCCACCATGTTTGGGGGCCAGTTTCAGATTTTAGCTTGGAAGTTCTTACAAATGCTAACCAATAACACTATTTGTTGAAAAAACTGCTTTTCTTCCATTGAATTGCTTTCGTGCCTTTTCCAAAAATGGCCCAACTTGTACAGGGCTATTTTGGGGGTACTCTTCTATTCCATTGATTGGTGTGTCTACTTCAGCACTAGTACCACACAGTCTTGATTTTTGGAGGTAGATAATAATGAGTCTGTAAATCAGAAAGAGTGATTCTTTTCACAATATTCCTTGTAATGATTGTTTCTGATATTCTAGTGTCTGGTGTCTGTCTGTTTGTTTTGCTTTTGTTTCGATATACAATTTAGAAAAGGCTTCTCTATGTCTCTAAAACAACCTTGCTGAGATTTGTATAAGAGTAACATTAAATCTGTATATCTGTATATCAAGTTGGGGAAATTTTTAAGTTTTCAGTGTATTTTCTCTATTTTCCTCAGTTTGGCTAATTTTTATCATGTTTCAATTTCAGTGATTCTTTCCCTGTCCACTCTTTCTTCTGTTGAATACTTTATTCTATATATTGCATTTTGAAGTTCTAAAATTT
The DNA here is from genome assembly GCF_006229205.1 of Suricata suricatta. Classification (NCBI taxonomy): domain Eukaryota; kingdom Metazoa; phylum Chordata; class Mammalia; order Carnivora; family Herpestidae; genus Suricata; species Suricata suricatta. The sequence goes on from NC_043703.1 coordinate 155,546,462, forward strand.
CCGTTTGGTATTTCTTTACATGTTCTATTTCTTTGCTAAGGCTTTCAATTTCTTTGTTAAGACTTTCTATTTTTTGTTTCATTTTTCTTCAAGTGTGTTTATAAAGCTCTTTGATGCATCTGTTTGATGTTGCCTTAAAATCTTTGCTGGCAGGGGTGCCTGCCTGGCTCAGTTGGTTAAGCATCTGGGTCTTGATTTTAGCTCAACCACATCAGATTCCAAACTGAGCATGGAACCTGCTTGCGATTCTATCCCTTTTTCTCTGCTCCTCTCCCCTTGCACTCTGTCTCTCTCAAAATAATTAAATAAACATTTTAAAAAATCCTCTTGGGTAATATATTCTCTTTACTATCTTGGTATTAGCATCTATTTATTGTTTTCCTACTCAGGTTGATCTTTTTCAGGTTTTTGTAAGGACAGGTGATTTTTTATGGAAACATTGATGCTTTACATTTCATGCTATCAATCTCTCAATATTACTTAAATCTTCTGGTTTAATTTGGCTTCCGTGATGTTGCCCCATCAGGGGAAAGTAGAGAACTGATATGATAGAAGATCATGTTTCCATTCAACATTCATTGACATCTGGGGAAAAATTCTTTGTTACCACCCAGTTGGGGTGGGGGACACAGGTGTTTACTAGATGTCTACTATACTATCCTTTCTGGAAGGATAGGAATGCCTGAATACTATTTTCCATATGGCTTCCATTGACATGTGGGGATCTTGCCTTGTTACCTCTGGGTGCTCTTGAAAGTCCTGACTCTGTGCTAGGCCTCCCGCCACATCACTCCAGCTTAGAAGATGGATGGATGTGTTCTCTGCTGATGCATTGAGGAAGTGGGTCACTCATTACTGCCCAGCAGGAATGAAAATCTTCTCTTCCCTTTTTAGCTCTAGACTTTGCTAGCATAAGTTTTAATAAATTTCAAAATGCTGAAATCTTAAACTTCAGAGAGCCCTTGCGTTTCATCATATTTGAATTAATCTATTAAAATCTACTCCTTCATGTTGAGGTTTATTTGTGCATTTCAAGCTAGAGCCACTATTTCTTGTTGTTCTGAATTCAATTACAAAGTTCTGGCTCTGACCTTTAACAAGCTTCTGGAGATGTATAAAAACATGAAAACATTAATAAGTTATTAGCCTTGCCTACATCCACCAGTGAGAAATGTCATTTTGTTTCAACATGCTATTCTGTTATCATGCCTGGAATAGTTACAAAGACTATTTTATATTCCCTTGAGCTTCTGAGTTTTTTTTTTTTTTAATTGCACATCTGCTGCCTTAGACTATCCACTCATCAGCTTTAATTTGACCTTCTGGTCTCTAGGTTTCTCACAACAGTCCACAGGACCTCAAAGGTTAATTACTACTGAACTGCTTTCAATGCACAAACACTCTCTGTTGTCATCTCTGTCCCGATGTCCTTTTCCTCACAAACTCTCCATCCTCAAAGACATCCTACCTTCTGATAGGTATTTATTATTAAATAGACAGTTTTGAGTATTTTCTGAATCTCAGGCAGTATGTGTATACATTATACTGTCTTCTTGCTTGGAATCCATGGGCATCTGATGTAAACTTCTTGAAGCCCTTGATAGATCACCTTCCATGGATGTTCAAAGAGTTCTGTTCTCTGAGAAATTTTCCATGATACCCTCTCAAGTACTTTCTAGATTATCTTAAGTCCAGTATTAACTGCTAACACACAAATCTTAAATCTTGCTATTATTTTTCTTCTTAAAAAATTTTAAAATCTTTATTCTTGAGAGAGAGAGACAGAACATGAGCAGGGAAGGAGCAGAGAGAGAGAGGGAGACAGAATTGAAAGCAGGCTTCAGGTTCTAAGCTATTAGCACAGAGCCCCATGCAGGGCTCGAACCCACAAACCATGAGAGCATGCCCCAACCTGAAGTTGGATGCCCAGCCAACTGAGCCACCCAAGCACCCCATATTATTTTTCTTTTTAAAAACAAACCATTTTGTGACAGTTTAGATACATCAAAATATTATGAAGATGATACAGAGTTCCCATATACTCACACCCAATTTCCCATATTATTAACATTTTACATTAGTAGGGTAGAAGAGTGGTAGTTACTGATATATTATTATTAACTAAAATCCGTATTTTCTTCAAATGTCCTTCTTTTTTACCTACTTACTATTTTTGTTCCAGGATTATATCCAGGATACCACATTTCATTGTCATGTCTTCTTAGGTGTCTTTTGACTGTAATAGTGTCATAGATATTTCTTATTTTCAGTGATCTTCAGAATTTTGACGAATACTGGATTTTTGTGTAGGATGTCCCTCAGTTTGGATTTATCCGATCTTTGTCTCATGAGTAGGATGAGTTATGGGGGCACCTGGGTGGCTCAGTTGGTTGAATGTTCAACTTCGTCTCAGGTTGTGATCTCAAGGTTTGTGAGTTCCAGCCCCCACAGTGGGCTCTCTGCTGTCTGCGTGGAGCCCGCTTCAAATCCTTGTCCCTCTCTCTCCTCCTCTCTGTCTGCCCCTCCCCTGCTTGTGCTCTCTCTCACTCACTCACTCTCAAACAAACAAATAAATAAAATGGCTTATAGAGTTTTAGGTGGAAAGATTACAGAGGTAAAAGGCCATTCTCATTTCTTCATGTCAAGGGTGCAAGCTCTGACTATGACTTAATACTCTTGATATAACCTTTAGCACCTGACGCGTCTGTCAGGTCTCTTCACTAAAACTTACTGATTTTTCTCCCATTTCCATGCTGTATACTTTGGAAGAAGGTCACTATGCACAGCTCACACTTAAGGAATGAGGAGTCAGATTTCATTTCCCTGAAGGTGAAATATCTATGTAAACAATTGGAATTCTTCTACATGGGAGATCTGTCTCTTCTCCTCCATTTATTTATTTAGTCACTAATTAATTTATATTATTATGAGCTCATGAATATTTTATATATATAACTCTTCTTTATTGCTCAAGTTATTCCAGCTTTGTCCATTGGGAGCTGCGTTGGCTCCTGTGTCTCTTTGGCATGAGAAAAAGAAATAATTTATTTCCCAAAATTCCTTAGATGATACTATTCTACATGTGATGCATTTCTGATGCTAATCTATGCTGTGTGTGTGTGTGTGTGTGTGTGTGTGTGTGTGTGTGGTGTAACATATATAATGAGAAACAGAATGGTGTGCAAGAAAAAAAAAAAGTGATTCGGGAAATAGTTTCCAGGATGTCCAAGACTGAGCTTGTGATTTTCCAGAAAACTACACTTGACCTGATGTTCCACATCGCAGGAAATGACACCATCTTTGTTCACATTAAGAACTTGGAACAGTCCTGGGGCACCTCAGTGGCTCAGTCAGTTAAGTGTCCGACTTCAGCTCAGGTCATGATCTCACAATTCGTGGATTTGAGCCCCATGTCAGGCTTTGTACTAAATGCTTGCTCAGAGCCTGGAGCCTGCTTCAGTTCTGTGTCTCCTTCTCTCTCTGGCCCTCCCCTGCTCATGCTCTGTCTCTCTCTCTCTCTGAAGAATAAATACATGTAAAAAAAAATTTTAAAAACTTGGAACAGTTTTTTGCCATATCCTATCTGTCACTATATGCAATAGTCTTGCCACTTAATTACCATTCAGTAATTCTATTTTTGAAAATTCCATTTTTCTCTATTTTTGCTGCCACTGTCCTCATCCTATTTATTTCTACCTCTGACAACTCCAATTTCCTCCAAAGGCAAATTAAATTTGAATATATACAACTTAATGTCATATTTAATAAAGTATTTTTTAAGGGCAAAACATTTCCATTCAGGGTTACATACATATAATATAAAATAACATAAAGACATGAAATCATCTCCTGCTTAAAGTGAAGTAAACTCTGCAAACCTTTTACTTTCTCCCAAGCTTGCTTCCGACTTTTTCTTGTCTTTTAATTTACACCTCACATCCTCAGAGTTGCCATCTTTGATCCAAAATTTAGGTTAGAATTTTAAGTTTTGGGCCCTTGAATTTTATGGATCCCACAACACAAAACCAATTTATATCTTTAGAGAGATTATTACAGCCATAATTTTTAACAGTAGTTAGGGTTTCCCCCCCTTCTACTTTGTAAGTTAAAGGCCTACGATGCTAAATAATCATTTTAATTTTCAAGTTTCCCATATGTTAGTCGAAAAACTATTATTACAAGATTTTTTTTGAAGGCATCAAATTAAGTGTTTTCGAATCTGTAACATATGCTACAATGTGCAGATTGATAATAATCCCTGGAGCATAAGGCTGGTCATAATTGTGTTCAGAGTGCTTTTCTCATCAAACCTTAGTAAATACAGGTATCTGGAGGTTTCTCCAAAGGTACGACTTTATCAATCCACAAAAGGGTTTGAGTCAAGATTCTGCTGCTTATTAACTTCAGGAATTAGGGGAAGCTCCAGCTGGAAGACTGGGTTCTCCTGAAGTAGCGATAATAACCCCTAACTAACAATGGAAAACTAGTGGATGGGATAGACTTTATTTAATTAGATGAGATCTCTGGACAAAGTTATCTCTGTCTATATGAGTTTTTAATGTCTCTAATATTACATTATCTAAACAACTTTACATTTAATGCCATCCTGCTTAATTCCATGTTAATGAATCAGCTTATATATAAAAAAGAAAAGATATAATGAGAAATATGAGACTTCACAAAGCCATCACCCAGGATAAAATATAATTTTTTTTACAGATGTACTAGAAGTGCCTGTGTTCTTTCTCCCATTACTTTCTCCCTTTGTGAGAAGATAGCCAATCCTGAAATATGCATATTTCATTTCCAGTATCTTTTTGCTTACCTAGTATTTTATGTATTTCAACTAAGTAATTTAATTAAGCAATTTAAGTTATTTAAAAGAAACATTATATAAATGCTATTGTATACACATATGTATACATATTTACATTTATACCTGTATGAATCTTAACTTTATCACTCAACATTATATTTATGACATTTATACTTATTGGTGAATGTATCTCTATTGTTTTTCAATTTCCCATATAAATATATCAGAGTTGAGAACTGATTTACCCGTTTAGTTGTCCATAGTAATTTAGATCAGCAATGTCCAGTAGAATTGTGTGCAGTGATGTAGATGTATGTATGATTAGTGAGTGCTTTAAATGTAGCTGGTGCAATGCAGTAACTGATTTTATTCTGTTTTAACTTAGTGAATTAAAATTTAAATTTGATTAGCCACATGTGGTCAGTAACTACTGTAGTGGGCAGCCCATAGTCATATTTTTTTCAGTTTTTGTTACATCAGCTAAGGCTTGTTTGTGACATCTCTGGACATGTGAGAGTTTCTCTTCGATGCACATCAAATACTAGCATTGATGGGCCACAGGTCAGGCACATCCCAAAACTGTAATAGAATTACCATGTTGTTCTCTAACACTCTTGTAACAGTTTACACTCCCATTGTCAATATATGGTAATTCCTGTGTTCCTACTTACTACATTACTCTTGACATTGTCAGACTCTAAAAATATCAATATTATGAGTCTTAACATTTTTTGTTGTGCATTTAATTTAGATTTACTTGATCACAGGAGAGGTTGACTACCTCTCATGTTAGTTTTGGCCCTTTGGAGTTCCATTTTCCTCAAACATCTGGTCATAAAATGTACCCAATGTACAGCAATCTTCATTTGTGCATTGATGGTCCCATTGTATTCGAGAAGAATCTGATAACAAGGGGAAGCAGAGAATTGTGTAATGCCACAGTCAAACCAGTGATTTGAGTTGGTCCTACCCCACCCCCACCCCCCACCATAATAGTCTCTTTCCTTTGGACTATGGGATTTTGATGGCTTTCTTATTCAGGGAAATCAGGAAAGGATCAAACATCATGGTTCTAGTTGACTTATGTGTGACTTCACTGGATTGAAAAAACAGTGGATGTAGCTTGATTGTTGAGTGTTCTGGGGTCCGCTGAAGCAGGGCATTGATGAGTACTATTAAGATGACTCAGCCTGGGGAAGTTTTCTGTGGAGGTGCATCAATCATTCATTGTTTTTTGTTTGTTGGTTTTGTTTAGACCAGCCCCAACTGATGCGTTTCTATTGCTTGAGCTTCCTTTAGATTTGAAATCACTTTTGGGTTTCCTGCCTCTAATACTGTAATTCCTGTAATTCTGTCATCATCTCACCCCGCCCTGTTATACAGCACACACAGAACCTATGTTTGGGTATTATCAGTAGTGAATTTAGAAGGTACAAAATTTGATATAGCTAATATTTCTCCTGCCCTCCATAATGGCCTCTTCCTTACATCAGGGTATGAATATGTATGTATATATATATATAATTCTTCCTGTGTGTACCATCTATGTGTATATTACATTCAACAAGAGTTTGCATTCATGTCCACCTCTAACCCATTATCATAGGGATCATTCTGTCCTCTTCTACTTGGTTTTCTGTTTCTACTTGTTTATTCTACTCCAACAGTGAGAAACCATGTCCCTCAATCCACTATCAAGCTATAGTTATAACTACAATTGTTCAGTTTGAATAAGCATCCCGAGCATTTCTGAAATTGTTAACCCATATTTCTGTGAGATACAGTTTTATCAAAGCCAAGTGATTTGTACAATACTTATTCCTTTTAGTCTTACAGACTCCACTCATTTCCGGTTTCTTAAGTCAGCAGGCCCCCCATCCTGTACCTCCTTCAATAAACCTGCTTCATATACTTGTAAAACAGACTCTTTTGTCACACTCTGTATTTATCCCAGGATCCTCTGACCCCTGAAATGATTCTTGTTTACATTGTGTATATCCAAGTTCAATATTGAACTATAAAGTTCTACGGGTTTTGACAAATGCATAGTGTCATGTGTCCCCTATTACAGTATCATACGGAATAGTTCACTACCCTAAAAACTGCCTTGCTTTTTGTATTTGGCCCTCCCACTAAAAACCTCCCACCTCACCCCCTGACAACCACTAACCGATTTATTATATTATGATTTTGTTTTTCCAGAATAGCATATAGTTGGATGTGATCTTTTTTTTAAGCTTGGCTTCTTTCACTCACCATTGCACAGTTAGGATTTATTTATGTCTTCTGATGGCTTAAGAGCCAATAGGAATTTCACCCTGAATACCATTCCGTTGTATGGATGGAGCATAGTCTATCCATTTACCTATTGATGGATATCTTAGTTGATTCCAGTTTGGGACAATCATAACTAAATCTGCTATAAACTTTGAGGTGTACTGTTTTTGTGTTTTTGATATGTCCATGTGATTATAAGTTATCAAATTAATTGTTTAAATTAAATACTTAGGAGAGTGACTTCTAGATTATATGGTAAGATGATGCTTAAACTTGTAAGAAACTACCAAACTGTATTGTAATTCCACTAGCAGTGAAGAGAGATACTGTTGTTCTGTATCCTGGTCAGCAGTAGTAGTTTAAGTGTGTTTTTTGGTTTTTTGTTTTTTGGCTTTTTTTTTAAATTTGCTGTGTGTGTGTGTGTGTGTGTGTGTGTGTGTGTGTGTGTGTGTAGTATTGTGGTACCACGTTGTTGTTTTAATTTGCATTTCTCTTTGGACAAATGAGTTAGAGTGGCATTGTGTACGCTTCTTTGTTATTTGTATGTCTCTGATGTAACTGTCAGGCTTTTTACCTGTTTTTCATGGAGGTTGTTTGTATATTCATTGTTGAATTTTAGTTCCTTGTATATTTTGAATACAAGTCCTTTATAAGAGATGTGTTTGGCAAATATTTTCTCCCAGTCTGTGATTTGTCTTTTGATTATCTCACTCCTCCCCAGATCCACAATACAAATGTCAGGCTCTTCACTGTGACAACATGGTCTTGGAGGTAAAGCCCATGAAAGTGTGGCACCCCCACGACTGGGGCCCCAGGAGGGTTTCACGGGCAATTTATCAAGAGTACCATGAGATTGCTCCTGCCGGTGTGTGGCTCTCCAGCTCTGACTTTCTGGATGCATCTGTCTGTCCAGATTTCTAAGAGGCAGTTTGTCCTGTAGCTTCTATTCTCTTATATACTCTAGGAAAGTCATGGACTTACTGTTCTTCCAGGTTTTCTGAGTATCAGAATAAATGAGAGTGATAACTTGCAGGATTTTTACATGCTGGAACTGAAAACAGAAGTCTGATGTATTTTTTATAAATAGAATATGGCTTTTATGGTGGTTGTTTTACTTACTCTACCTTTGAATTTATGTTAGTTATATCCATTTTTGCATTTTGATTCTTTTTTTTTTCTGGTTTGGTCAAATTACTATTCATTCTGTATTTCCTATTGCCAACTTGGAAATGTTAGTATTCTTCTCCATTCCATTAATCTTAGACTTTCTTAACCTGGAATTCATGAATTTATTCAAGGAATATTTATCAATTGCCCACTACTTATTGTTTCTCCTGGCAGGGGAGTAAAACATTGAACAAAATAGATAAGACCCTGCATAGTCGAGTTTATATGCTAGTTACTTTTGTGAAGAAAAGAGCAAGTAAATATACAATAAAATGTCAGTAATAAGTGCCATGAAGATGAAAGAGAATCAGGTAATGAATTGGAAATTGGTAAGATTGTCTCATTAGTCATGATGCTTGGGGAAATTTGGAGAAGGGTCTATATTTCTGTCAATAAAACACATTATTTTTGTTTAATTAAAAATCAAAACTCTATCTTTCCCACAAATACGTTCCACTACTATCAGTTCAATTATTCCCAGAATAAAATCTTCAAAATGCTTCTATTTTCTTTTTGTTTGCCTTTTATTCCCCTTCATTGTCAAAAATCTGTATTTACTTATATAGATTACATTTTATCTATTTTGTAAATTAAATGAAATATTAAAAAATAAAATTAAAAAATATATAATTAAAAATATAAAAATAAAAAATAAAAAATCTCTTACATTTAGTTTATATTTTCTTTATTATTTTTTCTTTCTTTCTTTTAATTATTTTTTAAGTTTACTTTTGAGAAAAGAGCATGAGCAGGGCAGGAGCAGGGTGGGACTGGGGGGTGGAGACGGAGGATCCAAAGTGGGCTCTGAGCTGATGAGAGCTAGCCTGATGTGGGGCTTGAACTCCAGAACCATGAAATCATGAGCTGAGCGGAATTTGGATGTTTAACTGGCTGAACCACCCAGGTGCCCCAGTATATATTTTCTTCAAATTATACTGCCAACCTAATATATTTGCTTGTGTGCCTATCCATATATATTTATTTAAATTATGTATGGCCATATATTTCATACATTTTATTACTCATCACTTTCTTCTATTCCAAATTTTTACTCAGTGTAGAGATTTAAAGGAAAATGTTGGTTAGAGTCTTCTCTCATATATCTCCTTTAAATGAGATTCATGGATGATAAACTCTCCAATATCCACAAACATCCTTCTTTTGCCCTAGTGAGATATTGACACCTTTATTGGGTGTAACATTTTTGAGTCACACTATTTTCTTTTGATTGTTTTCCTACCCTTGTTTTAGCTTCTGGTGTTACAAAGGGAAAATCTAATATGGCCCTCATCTTTTCATTGTTAAGATGATGTTTCTCCATCCTGAGTTTGTAAGATTTTCTGTTTATTTTTTTTTATATGTGACTCTGAGAGTCTTCTATATAGTCTTATTTTTCTTTATCTGCTCATTGGAGCTCAAGTCTTGGTGGAATGCCTTACGTAGTGGTGATTCTACAAATGGTGGAAGGGAAAGATAGTTGGGAGCCTGTCAGCAAGTAGAGTGCACATTGTCATTGAGGTATTAACACTCTTCTTTTTCCCAGACTCATTCATAGAAGGATCCAGATACTTTTGGTACGTGAGGACCAGGCAGATCAGGCAAATTCACACAGGATCTACATGGTTCTTACTCTTCTTTTGGCCAGGCTTTTTCTAGAAGATATAGATACAGATATGGACACAGACACAGAGGCAGATACAGACACATGTACATACATAGATATGGAGATAGATAGATATATAGACATTACGTGTTTTTCTTTAAAGCTCTCTTATAGTGGCCTCTGGTCCCTGTACTGGCCCCAAGAGCCTTGCACCACTTTTGTTAAGAGTCTTTAACAGAGACACTTTGCCAGAAGGGCTATTGCTTAATAAAGATATTAAATTTAATTTTGACTCTTTATTGACACAAAGTCTAAAGTTATGTGGAACAGAATTCCATAGAATTTCCAGAATAAAGGAATATGTGCTAAAACATAGACTTTTTCTAGTAACTGGAAACCTAACCTCAGTTGTAATCATCCTAGAAAATGGGTCTCAGTTTTTTTTTAACTTTTTTAAATGTTTATTTATTTTTGAGAGAGAGAGTGAGCGAGCAAGAGAGAGCGTGAGCAGGATAGTGGCTGTAGCATATACAGGCAGCAAAAGTAACAAGTCATCCTCTAAAACCAGTGCTTTGACCATGGCATAGAGCCACCTAAATGCAAAGAGACCTTACAAGAATGGTCTGGATTATGATATAGAAAAAGCTTTAGATTCCATGATTCATATTCTATTTTTGTGAACCGATAGGAACCAACCCATGAGTAACATACAATAAATAGAATACATATTAGAGGAAACTTTCTATTATTTTCCATAAGGTACAAATCAGCTTCTGTCACTTTGAATAAAATACATCCTAGGTCTTGTGATAGGTATTTTTAATAATGTATTTTATTTCATCCTTGTACCAAGTAGGTGAGATAAGGATAACTTGTGACATTTTCGAGAACGCGACTAAGATTCACATTTTTAAGTTACCCACTCTTAGAAAAGCAGGAAGTGATTTTTCTTTTTCCAGGATGACTCATTATTAAATCTCTCCATGATTTAAGACTTCTCTGGAGTATTTTTGCATTTTCCTAAGTAGCTAAAACTAAACCCTCAACTTATACGTCATGAGAACCTGTTTTGTCTCAGGATTGAAAAAATAAAAGAAAAACACATTTTCTATGCTTTATTTAATGAATTCTCATAACCTAGAGAGAGTAAAATTAAGCAAATAGTAGGCGCCTGGGTGGCTCAGTCTGTTAAGTGCTTGACTTCAGCTCAGGTCATGATCTGATGGCTCATGAGTTCGAGCTCAGTGTTGACAGTTGAGATCCTGGATCCTGCTTCAGATTCTGTGTCTTCCTCTCTCTGCCCCTTCCCCAGCTCATGGTCTGTCTCTCTCTCCTTCAAAAATAAACATTTAAAAAATAAAAAAAATTAAACAGATATATGAACCAAACCAAACAATTAAAACATCTAACTGAAATACAGTGTGAGAGAGGTAAATACCTATTTACACTGAAACCAGAGGGGTAACAGGTAACATCTTAAATTATGTCAGATGAAAAATAACTTTATGACTGTATTAGGCTTGAATTTAAAATTTTTTATTAGTTTCTTTATTCTGAGAGAGAGAGAGGGAGGGAGAGAATCCCAAGCAGGCTCCACACTGTCAGTGCAGAGCCCCATGTGGGGCTTGAACTCACAAATCATAAGAGCATGACCTGAGCTGAAATCAAGAGTCAGATGCCTAACTGACTGAGCCACTCAGGTGTCCTCTGAATTTTTTTTAATAGTCCTTTTTGAGTGTCCATCATAAAAAATGAAATAAATTATCTCTGCTTCCAGTAACATTACTGTTAGCCTTTGGGAACAGCTGTAGCCCTACACTACAATAGGATTTCTAAGCAAAATTGAAATGGAAAAATCTCAGCCTTTTTTTTTCAATGTATCAAATATACTTGTAGAATGTTTTATTTAGTTTAAATTAATGTATGGATTTGAATAGTTTAAGAACCCATGTCACATTCTCCAGCCAGATTTCCATTTATGATACTATGAAAATGTGCTTTAGAAATTCCCCTATGAAAGCTTTTCATTCAATTTTATCTCACTGGAGGTTTCTGAAAGTAAAGGAACTTTAATAATTAGTCTAATATGGATACATTTTAAATTTAATGAAAGAATGGTTTGATGGAGGATAACCAACCTTGGGCTGAAATGTGACATCAGTGGCACCTGTCAAAACCAGGATGGACTGGTGGTCCTTTATGGAACTTGTTTCATATCAGCGGCCTCTTCTAATAGATGGTCCTGATGAGATGTTTACTAAAATTCACTGTAAAAACTGTTACACTGTTCAAAAGCCCTGTAGGATGGATGAAAGCAGCTCTTTGATATTAAAGCAAATTCTTCATGTTCTTTTAAGTCATTATTTACATACAATAAAATTGAACTTTTTAAGTGAATAATTCAAAGACTTTTGACAAACAGATACTGAACAGTGAACACTGAACTTGACACATAGATCATTTCCATCATGTCAGAAAATTCCCTTAACCCCTTACCTCTAGCCAGAGCCCAAAACAACCTATGACCTATGTTTTTATCTCCATAGTCCCTTTTTGAGAGTATCATATCATGGAATTATATTTAGGTAGACTTTCGTGTCTCCTTCTCACTTGTCACATTTTGGAATTCATCCCTGTTGCTGCATATATTAATTTTTTTCTTTTTATTGGGGAGCAGCAGTCCACTGAATGAATATGCCAAAATTTGACTATTCACCATGTGAAGAACAATTGGGTTGTTCCAGTTTGGGGCTCTAGATATATTTTAAAAAATACTCTGGGTATTCATCTGAAACTGTGTGAGCCTGTGTTCTCATTGTGAGTAAACAGCTGAAAGTGGACCTGCTGAGGTGAATGGCAAATGTATTTTTAGGTTTATGAAAAACTGTCCAACATCTTCCAAAGTGGCTATGACATTTTGGGTTCATGCCACCAATGTGTATAAGTTCTGGTTGTTCCATATCCTCCTTGGCATTTGTTATATTTATTCTTTGATTTTCTAGGTTTTGTTAGTGTAATTGGGCTGAAGCAGCCACTGTGCTTTTAATTTGTTTTCTTAAAAACTAATGGATTTGGCCATTTTCCCATATCTTGTTGCCATTTGTATTTTTTCTTAGTAAAGTCTATTCATATCTTACTTTCTCTCTATTGGATCATTTGTCCATCAATTAGTGGGTTATTGAATTATATGAATTATTTAAATATTATAATATAAATCCTCATACTATATATATATTTTTAGAGCGAGAAAGAGACAGAACATGAGTGGAGGAGGGGCAGAGAGAGAGAGGGAAACACAGACTCTGAAGCAGGCTCCAGTCTCCGTGCAGTCAGCACAGATCCCAATGTGGGGCTCAAATTCATGAACTGTAAGATCATGACCTGAGGTGAAGACAGACGCTTAGCCACCTGAACCACCAAGGCACTCCCATACCGATATTTATTTTAAAAATATTTTATGCTAATTAGTATCTTTTCCCTTCATTTTATTAATAGGGTGCTTTTTGTTTGTTTGTTTTGTTTTTGAGAGAGAGAGAGCTAATGCAAGCACAGGAGAGAGAGAATCCCAAGCACAATACATACTCAGCATCAAACCTGAGACCTTATGTGGGCTCTATCCCAGGATCCTGGGACCACAATCCCAAGCTGAAAGCAACAGTCAGATGCATAACCAACTGAGCCACCTGGGTGCCCTTAAAAGAGTTTTATGAAATGCAAAACTTTTTGTATTTATTTTGAGGAAGTCAAATTTATGATTATTTCTTTTATGGTTTTTACTTTTTTGAGTTTTAATAAAGATGACTTTGCATAAGTGAAGGTCAGCAAGATTTTCTTTGATGGTTTCAATCAGATATGTCACAATTTTCATTTTTATAGTTAATTTGATGACACAAATTTGGTAAACTTTGGAATATGATGAAAGATAGAGTTTGCGGTAAACATCTTTTGGCATGTATATTTACAGAATTTCCAGCATTGCTTGTTGATATATACACTTTTTCCCTTAAATTATATTCATATCTGAACATCTTTTCAAAAGTGAATTGATCATATAAAATGGGTAGATTTCTGGACAGTCCATTGATCTACATGGCTGTTTTTGAGACAGTATTACACTGTCTTAATAATTTCAGTTCTGTATTAAGTTGTTAAACGTGGTGTTCTGAGTCCTCCAGCTTTGTTCTTTTTTTCCAATTTTTTAGTTTTCCACATATCTTATTTTTCCATAAAAATCTTTTATAATCAGTGTTTGTTTCTATCAAAATTCCACTTGAATTTTTATTGAGATTTCATTGAATATATATAATTTTAAGGGAATATTGATATCTTATTATTACTGATTCTCCAATTCATGGACATTAGATACTCCTCAGTTTAGATCATCTTCTGTTTTTTCAGAAATACTTTATAGTTTACAAGGTACAGGTCTTAAATATATTTTATGAAATTTATCCCTAAACCTTTCATATTTTTCATGCTATTTTGAATCTTTTCAATTCTATCAGTTGTATTTTATATATTTTGAATCGCCTTTTGTAGAGGGGTATATTCTTTTATATTTACGATTATTAGGTGGTCTTGGTGAATTGACTCTTATCACATTATACAAAACCCTACTTAAACCTTGGTAGTATTCCTTGTTGTAAAATCTACTTAGCCTGATATTTATTTAGCCAATTAGGATCTTGTGGATTTGCATCACTTGTATTTGCATATGAACTCAGGAAATCTGAGTTTCATATATTAATCTTTCTTTGTTATATATATTTAAAGTATATTTGCTTTAAACAGGGCATGTATGTGAATCTTGCTTTTTATTTAATCTAACTTGACAATTTCTATCATTTAACTGGTATACTTAGAAGATGTACTTAATGTAACTGAATATATTTACTTTTAAGTCTATTATTTTGATATTTATTTCCTATTTTGCTTTGCTCCCCTTTTCTCCTTTTCCTTCTTTTTGGCCATTATTTAGAAAAAAATTAATACTTTGTATTCCATTTTATCCTCACTACTAGTTTTTGGATCATACTTCCATGTTTTGTTTTTTTAGTAGTTGTTCTAGGATTACAAAATGCACTTTATCACAGTTTACTTCCATGTATATGACTTAATGCACAGGATAGGAATTTTATCACAATAATCTCCCATTTTCTCACTTTCCTCCTTTGTATTTCATTATCTTATCTTTTACTTTGAGTTTTAGTATAAAAAACTCCCAATTTTTTTTGTTTTCTTCATATTACCATTTGTCTTCAAAAAGGTTATATACATGGAAAATACTTTAAAAATATTTTATCTTTAAGTAATATCTACACCCAGCATGGGGCTCAAACTTACAACTTTGAGATCAAAAGCTGCGTGCTCTACCGACTGAGCCACCCTGGTGCCCTAGAAAATACTTCTTATATTTACTCTAATTTTCACCACTTCTGATGCCCTTAATTTCTTTTTATAGGTCCATATTTTCATCTGGTATCATGTTTATTCTACCCGTAAGGCACATCTTCTTTCAGTAAATCTGGCGGATTTTGTTTTCCCATCAATGCATAGATTTTGATGAAAAATCTATTATTTTTGTTAGATTTTTCTCTTTACACTTATTTTTTTTAAACATTTTATTTATTTTTGATACAGAGAGAGACAGAGCATGAGAGGGGGAGGGGCAGAGAGAGAAGGAGACACGGAATCTGAAGCAGCTCCAGGCTCTGAGCTAGCTGTCAGCACAGAGCCCCATGCGGGGCTCGAACCCACGAACGTGAGATCTGACCTGAGCCGAAGCCGGAGGCTTAACCGACTGAGCCACCCAGGTGCCCCTCTTTACACTTATTTTTAAGTCCTTCTGTCTGCCTTCAATATTTTCTCTTAATCTTTTTTTTTTCCACACTTTGACTATGACGTGTCATTGTGAATCTTCTTTGTATTTAACCTGTAGTCTCTTAAACATCAGGGGTCTACTGTTACTGATTTTCATTAATTTAAGAAAATGCTTGCCACTCTTATTCTGCTATTCCTCTGACCCTTTCTTATCTTTTATACTTTTTTTGTTTTTCTGCTCAGAATTTAATTGCATGTATGTAAAACATTTTGATATAAAATCTCAACTCTTGGAGCTCTATTCTGAATTTAAAAGTTGTCTTTGTTTTTTATTCTGGACAGTTTCTATTGAACTGTTTTAAATAGCCTAATTATTTATTTTTTCTCTGCTCAGTATACTATGAAGACTTTTGAATGACTTCTCCATTTCAGATATCACATTTTCTATTTCTGTCATTTCTGTTAGATTCTTTGTTAGATTATCTATTGCTACTAAAATTTTCCACCTACTTGTGCATTCTCTGTGACTTTTACACTATCTCCTTCAACTGATTAATATCACAGTTATTTCAAAATTCCTACTTGAGATTTCCAACAACAGGGTTATTTCTGAGTCTGCTTCTGTTGACTGTTTTTTTCTCTTTAAATTGAATAATTTCTCGTTGTGTGGTGTGCATTATATATTTGATTCGGAAATTACACATAAAAGATGAGTATTGAGCACACAAAATTAAAAAAAATTTTTAAATGTTTAATTTTGAGAAAGAGAGGGGCGCCTGGGTGGCTCAGTCAGTTAAGCCTCTGACTTCAGCTCAGGTCATGATCTCACATTCATGGGTTCGAGCCCTGCATTAGGCACTGTGCTGACAGCTCAGAGACTGGAGCTTGCTTCTGATTCTGTGTCTCCCTCTCTCTTTGCCCCTCCCTGCTCATGCTCTGTCTCTCTCTGTCCCAAAATAAATAAAACATTAAAAAAATTAATTTTGAGACAGAGAGAGAGGCAGAGCACAAGCAGGGGAGGAGCAGGGGGAGAGGGAGACACAGAATCTGAAGCAGGCTCCAGGCTCTGAACTGTCAGCACAGAGCCCAAAGCAGGGCTTGAACTCACAAACTGTGAGATCCTGACCTGAGCCCAAGTCAGATGCTTAACCAGCTGAGCCACCCAGGCACCCCAAGACTAAGCAAAATTTTAATCTGGTTTAGAAATGGACATAACTCTTTTTTCTCATTCTATTAGTGGAGAGAGTTGAAGTAATCTAGTCATAAGTTGTTAGGTGGGTTGATCTTTTATTGTTGCTAACTCATCTTTGGTAAACTGTAGACTTCAAATTATTCCATTTTGGCTGACTGCTGTCATGATTTTTGTAAGACCTGGAGTGACATAGTTTTTCTCAATGTTGCTGCTTTATTTATGGCTATTAATAGGCTGCATAGCCTTCAGATACAGAAGAGCTCTCTTTTCTTCCTCTACTTTCCAATGGTAGGTTTCTGTTTCTTGTACTTAACACAAGGCCTGGGTGGGCAGTAAGGAGCGAAGGGATATGTGCTTGGTTCTCCTTCTTTAGCCTTATTCTTAGGCAGAATCTGTGAGTGTGTGCCTCCAACATAATCCACTCCCGTTTTCTTCTCAGCCAAATACTGCCTTGCAACACTGAGAGGTCTTTAGGGAGAATGATTTTCCTGTACTTACCTCAATTTGTTTCAGTGAAATTTCCTTGATGAGAGAGCATGTCCTGATGCTGTCCTAGAAACAGATGGCTTTGGTGTCTTTCTTTCTGCTAGGAGTGCACAGCCATTCCTCTGAAGCAGTGGGGAAGGATGGGGAGGGTTCTAGTCTCTCATTTGTATACACGGCTTCGGTTTCATATGAGATGAGGATCGGGGTTCTGTACCAGCATTCTAGAGACAGCTCATCACTCTACGTTCCTCTGTGTCATGCAAGATCCCCTTCAGATCTAGAGCCTCCCCCATTTTTCTCTTGAGCCCCAATGAAGGCTCAGCTTTAGGGCATCAGGGTAGTCTACATTGTCACATTCACCTGTATTTGGCCTTTAATAATTCATTACCATTTCTGTTGTTTTCTTTCATTTTTGAAGTACAGTTTTGCTGGATATAAAACTCTAGATTGGTGTTTTCTTTCATCACTTTAAATATTCACTCCATGTCTTCTTTCTTGCATGATTTCTGACAAGAAGTCTTTCGTAGTTTTTAATCCTTGTTCCTCAATAGGTAAGAGTGGTTTTTGTTGTTGCTGTTGTTGTTGATTTTGTTTTGTTTCACTATATCTGTTTTAGAGATTTTGTATTTATCACTGATTTTCCACAGTTTCAATATAATATTCCTAGTGGCATATTTCTGTTTCTTTTCTGTATTTAGGCTGTTTTGTGTTCTCTGAGTTTCCTGATTTCAAGGTTTGATGTCTACTGTTATTCTTTTACGTTCTCTGCCATTATGTCTTCAAACGTTTATTCCAGTTTCATTCTCTCATGCTTTTCTTTTTGATATTCCAGGTACATGTATATGTTACACCTTTTGAAATTTTCATGCGGTTCTTAATATATCTTGTTTTTTTTTTCCCTCTGTATTTCATTTTGGGAAGTGTTTATTGACACATGTTCAAACTTTCTAATTCTTCAGCCATCTACCTTCTTTTAATGGGCTTTGCAAGCACATTCTTCATTTTGTTATATTGTTTTTAACTTCTAACATTTTTTTCTTGGTATTTCCATCTTCTTATTTATATTACTCACCTGTTTTTGCTTGTCAAATTTTCTTTTTATTAATTAATTTGTTTGTTTGTTTGTTCATATATATTTTTAGGCAGAGAAAGTGGGGTAGAGAGACAGAGGGAGAAAGAATCCTAAGCAGGCTCCATGCGCCTGACATGGGGCTCAATCCTATAACCCTGGGATCATGACCGGAACCAAATATTGAGAGTCACATGCTCAAATGACTGAGTCACCCAGGCTCTTCAGTTATCCAGTTTTTAATTAAAGCACTTAATATATTAATTATATTTATTTTAAATTTATCATCTAAAACTCCCAAATTTGTACTATATCTGAATCTTGTTCTGATGTTTGCTTAATTTCCTCAAATTGTATTCTGTTTTTTCCTTGCCTTTTAGCATGCCTTGTAACTTTTTGTTGAAAACAACATAATGTATCAGATAATAAGCCCTTAGATGGGGATTTTATTTTAATCTGGCAATGAATTGGGCTATATTTACATTTGTTTATTTGTTATGATAGATGTCAGGAATTTTGAAATCCGCCTGTATCTCTGCTTTACTCTCCTCTGTTTCCTTTTGATTTTACTAAGAACTCCTTACACTGAGTCTGAGTCTTGCTGGCTCTTTCATCTGTAAGTATTAATGGTATTACTCTGAAGCCCTGTTGATGCAGTCATAAGGACTAGGAAAGGAGAAAGATTTCTTAATTTTTGGATTAAATTTGTTTTTTCATGAGCTATGACTTCCAAAATGTTTCAAAGTTGTTTTTTTCCTTTCCCTCTCATTGGGCATTGGGATTGCTAGGAGTTAGATATTTGGAGTTGGATAATTATCCTTAAACCTATGTAAGATAGGCTCTGACAAAGCCTTTTTTCTGCAGAATAGGTGTTTGTTTGGAGAACACTGGCATATTTCACATGGTTACTTCTTTACTCTCCCTGCCAAAGACACAGGGTGATACTCCTATTCTTTACTAACGGAACTTAATGGGGTCTTGGACGCGAAACCCATAAAAGCAGAGGCTTCCCGGAGACTGCATGCTGCCAAGAGTTTCTCACTCTCAAGCTTGTCCATGCTCATCAAATTACCATTTAAATGTTTCTGCCAGTTTATGACTCCAGTAGCTTCTGCTCTAGTTAATCCGATCTCTGCTGGGATTCTCTCTTTTGGCTTCTCTGTCCAGATTTTAGTGTGCAAGCTTGCCTTGCAACCTGAATTCTCTGTTGCGTCCAGGTAAAGTCTCTGATTTTCAGTTTATTCAGGGTTTTTTTTTTTTTCTTGCTGAAAGCATGGAGTGATGACCTACGGCTTTTTACAAGTTGGAGCTAGATGAGAGTTTCTTAATTGGCAATATCTAACTTTCTGGTCTGTTCCAGCCATAATCATCATGAGGTTGTAGGTAGTTATTCTACTTTGTCGTATTTATTAATTTACTTAATTCTTTAAGACTATTTAGGCTAAAAGCCTAGGGGAATGCCTTGATTGGAAGTATGTCACCGGAGATTTAAAATCAAGCTCAATATCATTCCCATTATCACTGGCCTCAGGAGTTTCATAAAAATCATTAATTTTAATAAACAGGGAGGAAAACAGTATTAGGGAACTTATTAACTGACATTATGAACATATTATTTAGTCACAGGGAGTAGTGTAAGAATTTTTGTGTGTCCTTCCTGGAGTTGGAATTTACACACATGCATGTGCACATGTGAACACACACACACACACACACACACACACACATTCATCCCCTGGGATATAACTGTTAAATTAATGACACTTAAAATCAATCAAGAAAAGTAGACTTGTGCATACAATATCATAAATCTACTCTCACTGCCCTTCTCGCTCTTTTTATGCCTTGTCTACATATCTCATTTAGATGGCTTGCCCATTAGAAAAAGGTGGTAAGTCACTTGTCACTTAGAAGACATTTAATAATTGGAAAAAGGGCTAAGTGAAACCTGCCAGCAACTGAGTGAAATTATTCTTAATGTACAGTAGATAGATATAAAAAGTATATATATTAAAGACAAATATGCATATATTTGTTTCCACCAAATAAACACACTAGCTTGGTGCCTTTCCTGGAATTAGTGGTTCAACCCAGAGACAATTCTCTCAACCAAAGGGATATTAGCTATGTCTACAAATTTGGTGTCATAATTGGAAGGTTTCTACTGGCAATTAGTGCATGGAGGTTCAAGATTCTGCTAACACTCTCACAATGCATGAAATAGTCACACAAAACAAAGATTATCTGACCAAATGTGTTAAAAGAGCCTCAGGTCGAATCCCTGACCTGGTTTAATATATTATCTTTATCAAAGGCCCTTTCACACTCCTCTTTACTGTCTCTATTCTCCCATCCAAGCACTAGCCAGGCCCAACCCTGCTTAGCTTCTGAGATCAGACGAGATCGGGCGCATTCAGGGTGGTATAGCCGTAGAGTACTCTCTCTATTCTCCTTCATGAAGTAACTCCCCATTGAGTCCCTTAGTGTGTAGACATTGAGACGTATACCCGTTTAGCACATCATCTTTTCTTTTTTTAAAAAAGTTTACTTAGTTATTTATTTTGAGAGGGAGAGAGAGAATGAGCATGTGTGTGAGGGCAACTGGGGGAGGGGCAGAGAGAGAGGACGAGAGAGAATCCCAGAAGACTCCATGCTGTCAGAACAGAGCCCGACACTGTACTTGATCCCAAAAATGTGAGATCATGACCTGAGCCAAAATCAGGAGCCCAGGGCTTAACTGACTGAGCCACCCAGGCACCCTTGTGTGTCAGTTTTTCTAAGATGATTTTGGATTTCCAAAGATATCTTTGAAGACAGAGATCCAAAAGAATACATTTGATAGTAGAACTCATGTACTCTGAGTCTGTACTCATGGTAGAGGATATTTCCTTTGTCCAAAGGTATGAGTAGGGGATGGCAGAGGAAATATTTGCAGTAGTTCATAGGGCCTCTCAAATTGCACTTTGGTTTTTACATTCTAATTTGTATGGAAATAAATTAATTTCTTCACTTTGAGCTATAGAAACCTTAATAAAACCATTCAACCACTTCTGTCATGTGAATATTGAAAACTTCAGTTTCCTTCAAACGTTTATAGTTTTTATCTGCATTGCTATGTACTGTTTATTTGAGGACAAAAATGTGATTTCAATCACATTCTATTTATACATGTTAGGGGTTATTTAGTACATGGAACTTCTTATTTATTTGTTCATTTAGCATGTGCACTCAAGCAGGGGAGGGACAGAGAAAGAATAGGAGAGAGAGAGTCCTGAACAGGCTTCACACTGTCAGTGCAGAGCTTGATGCAGAGTTTGAACCCAGCAATGCTGAGATCATGACCTGAGGCAAAAGCAAGAGTTGGATGCTTAACCAACTGAGCCACCCAGGCACCAGCGGTGCCTGGTATTCTAGTTGAAGAAAAGAAAACCTTGCTTCCTCAGGCTCTAAAACCTGCCTACTATGACTGATGAGAAATCCAGTATCACTGCCTTAGGATCCTTTTCCAACTATGGTATAAAAACATAGTCTTTTTGTGTAAATGGATATAAAAATAAGACCAGAAATTTAAGTAAATGGTCTATCACATGGCATTTATTGTCAGGAGTTAACAAAATAGCACTTCCTAGATAATCTATAAATGTTTTGGAATGAATGGATACATAAATGCATGAGTGATTTATGAAAAACATATAGAAATATCATAGAAATATTTTCTTCTTTGCCAAATAATTACTCCAGTATTTTGCCAGTATTTTCTTCAGAACATGAATTATTTTTCTATGATATTTAAGGACTGTTCAGAAGGTGCTTCTGACAGTAACTTACACAAGGAATATAGGGTCCACAAAAAATATGGAAAGCTATAAAGTTTTCTCAGGTTAACCAAGAAAAAAGAAGAAGATACAGATTGTCAATAGCTAAAGTGAAAGAAAGCCCATCACTACTTACCCCATGAATGTAAAAGGGGTAATAAAGGAATCCTATGACCTTCTAAGTACACAAATTTGATAATCTGGTCCTCATCCCTGATGAATATAAACTCTGACTGCCAACTATTCTTCTCAGGTAAATCTTCCCCAAGGACTCTGCCTTATTCTCAGAGTAAGGGTTCACATTGGTACAAGAACGAAATATAGTATGTATGTCACACTCTTATAAATAACCTCATCAACATGGTGCCCGCTTCCGAGATAATGCTTTTAAAGAACACAGGAGGTTCTACCATGTTTGTATACACACAAGGAACCATATAATATACACAAGGAACCATATAATATCTAAACCATATAATATGAACCATATAATATCTAAACTAAACTTTCTAGTTTGTTTTTCAAGTTTATTTATTTTTGAGAGAAAAAAAAGACAGAGTGTGAGTCGGGGAGGGACAGAGAGAAAGATAAACATAGAATGTGAAGCAGGCTCCAGGCTCTGAGCTGTCAGCACAGAGCGTGATGTGGGACTCAAACTCATGGACCTGAGCTGAAGTCAGATGCTTAACCTACAGAGCCACTCAGGTGCCCCCAAATTTCTGAGTTTTAAAAATGTGGACATTGAGATTAAGTAACAAACAGTTATAAAACCACTCATTTTTCAAGTACTTAAAACTAAATAGGAGAATATATTTCTCTATTGGATTGTGCCCAATTTTCCATTCTATGCGGAACATGTGATATAATTATGTGGTTAGGTGCTTAGTTCTATAATAAAAAGATACTCACATTTTACATTTTAAAATCAAGTAACAATTAAGCTATGAATTTCATGCTACTATTACCTCTAGTATAATTGCCAGACAATTTTCAGGCCATAAATAACCCTACAATTACTTAATGCTTTTTTATGGTCTATAGTCTACATGGCAACAACTACATTATTACAGAATAATTACATGAATTACTTTATTTGTAATTACCATAAAAAGACATTATTCCGGCACTTTATTCAAAGCACAAAGACTAAATACAATGTGGGTGATGCTGAGAATTTGATCCACTATTAGGAAATTACAGGATATTAAACCTGCGTGTTTTATCATATATTTGAAGAAACACATATGTGAGTCTCAGTGGGTCATTTGCAAACACTGTTCTTTTTGTGCTTTAAAATATACTTGGTTAAATAGGAAAAAGAAAATTTCTTCATCTATTTCCTCATAATTTTCCTCTGTGTGCCCCTTTGTAAGAAGGCTCTATAAAACCACTAAATGGCATGAATATAGTTTTAAGAACATAATAATTAGAGACTTTGTGCTATGACAAATAGGCTCCAAATGGTACATTTAAATGCTAACTAAATATAATTGCATTAAAAAATTACTCAAAAAGCTAATTTTATTGGAACCTAAGGATGCTTGAATGAAGCTAATTATTATGATTTGGGGATTAAATTCAACAAAAACCAGTAGTGTCATTAATTTTCTTGATTTTTAGAAATCAGTTGCCTCACATGAATTGTGGATATAATCAAATAATTAAGGTTCAATTAGAAGTGCTGCCTTCTCTTAGCAGGTGTCGTGATTCCTTTACCTATAGCACATCCTTAACAAGAGAATCGTTTGATGAAAATGTGTGTTTACCATCCAGTTTGGGCATCTATAAAATTTTGTGCTCAACGATGGAATAAAATGTGATTTATTTTGTTTTATTTATTTATTTAATTCATTTATGTTATTTTATTTTTTTAAGGAGAAGCCACAACCTCATTAATTATTAGAAAGACTAAAACTTACACTTTTGAGGAATGCCTGGGTGGTTCAGTCGTTTAAGCATCTGATGTCAGCTCAGGTCATTATCTCATGTGTGTCTCCTCTCTGCCATGCCCTCCCTTGCTCACCCTCTGTCTCTCTCTCAAAAATAAGTAAACATTTAAAAAATTAAAAACTAAATAAAACTTAACTCTTTTAAGACTACAATTACTTGAGACTCCAGAAGAATCCCCATTTTTAGTTGATTGTATCAGTCATTGCCTTCTGGCCTTTACAATTACAACCCTGTGGTTTTTCAGAACGCGGACCGCCTTCTGACACGTCCTCCTGAATCATAACCGGTGCGATTCCTGATCTTCACTTCTTTCTCATCAATCTCTTCCTCTTCCTTCTCCTTTTGTACAGTTAGAGGATGAGGTTTCCTTGGGATATTTGCAAGAACTTTATCCTGAAATTTCATTTTCTCAGTAGCTGCTACCTGATCTTAGATTCTGCAAAAGCTCCCTGAGTATTGGAAGCTGGGAACCTGCAGACACGTGGTTTTGTGAAAAAAGACAGGATTTTCTCAGATTCCCAGGCAGTGACTCTGATGACCTTTGGGTATAGACTTTTGTACACCCCCCCACCGCCCCCACCCTCTGATTCTAGTTTGCTTTACTGATTAGGTCTTCAGTGAGTCCAGCAGCTGGTCCCAGCTGGGTGGCCTGTCCAGTTAGCTGTGTGGAACCTGTTCCTAATGTTCCTAAAGCTGTGGTACTGATTCATTACTCTCGGATTCTGTTGCAGACTCTACTTTAAGTGGTGACTGTGGAAATCCTTCTTCTGTTTGATGGAGGGTTTCTATGGCTACATCTTATGGTGGAAAGGAAAATGCAGAATCGTAATATTGGCAGAAAGCAGTGGATTATTCTTTATAGAGAAAGACTTTGTAGCAAGTCAGGTACTTATTAGACTATTGATTTTCTCCCAAATTTGGAGGAATTTTGTTTTAAGACATTTAGATTAAAAATGCACATGTATACAAGCACCTGGGTGGCTCAGTTGTTTAAGCGTCCAACTCTTGATTTGGGCTCAGGTCATGATCTGACAGTTGTGAGATCGAGTCCCATGTTGGGCTCTGTCCTGGGCATGAATAGTGTTTAAGATTCTCTCTCTCTCTCTCTCTCTCTCTCTCTCTCTCTCTCTGTCTGTCTCCTTCTGTCCCTCCACCACTCATGCTCTCTCTCAAAAAGAAAAAAAATGCACATAAATATTATAATACAGAATACACAAATTATACTGATTTTTAATATGGAACAAACTTTTTATTCTTTTTGCAGGCCACCAAAATTTATGTTTATGGGTCCTAGGAATAGAATTTGTTGTTTTCAGTGTCTGTAGGGATATTTAGAAAGTGATAGAGATACCAAGAATATTTTAGATGTGAGGACACTGTCTTATGTCTTAAACATGCATTGTTACATTGAGGATACCATATCTCCTCTCTGGTGAAGTCTACCTGTGAAATTGTTGGAGGAGCTCATCAAGAGAACATTATTCCTGGTTGACCTATGAGTTGGCCCTTAGGATTCAGAGGCCCCTCATCCCTTCCTTGTCCTTAGAGGGTACACTCTGTCCACTGTTCCTACAGTAGGAGCTGTTCCAAGGATATGGCTTTGAGACAGGAAATTGTTTTGAGACCATCTGGACTGAATCTGTGACTGAACAAGGTTAAGGTCTCTAAATAAACTTTTAAGATTCCACTGGGCACATGCAGAGATCTATTCATCTTGCGACCCCCAAGACAATGCCCCAGATGTAAGTTTCTTTGCTGTAAAAACCTCCTGTCTACCAATCTGGAGTAGCCTGTCTCCTTCATTGGTTTTTCTTTGCCTTCTGTGTATGGGGTCCAGTTTCATATTTTGCTGGTGAAGCTCTTAAGGATACAGACCAGCAGAAATCAGTAGCACTGAATAACTTCTCAGCATGCTTCCATCCCTGATTGCCTCTTCTTAGGATACAGTGGTGGTACGGGACAGAAGGGCTCACCAGAGCAAGAAATGGGTCTTAGCCCATCTGGTATAAGATAGCTTCTGACTCTCTGGTGAGTAGGTAACTGTGACAATTTTATATGGCAACTTTACTGTAATGCCCAGATAATTGGTCAGATGTTATTTTGGATGTTTCTTTGAGAGTGCTTTTGGAAGAGATTTACAGAAAAAGCAGTGAACTCTGAATAAAGCAAATAATTCTCCAAAATGTGAATGGGCCTCATCCAATTGTTTGACAATTGGGTAGGACAAAATGCTGACCTCTTCCAACAAGAGGAATTTCTGTAAGTAGATGGCCTTCGGATTTCATCTGCAAAATTGATCCTGCCATCCTCCTCCATCAGATTTTGGACTCACCAAACCATCGCAATCATGTGAACCCATTCCTTAAACACACGCGCGCACACACACACACATTTTATCAGTAATGTGTCTTTGAAGAATCTTGACTAATATAGTAAACCAGTTTCAGTTCTCAGGGTTGAGACTATGTGTAAGCTGTTCGCTATGCCAGGCTTAAAGGAAAGGACAGCAGTATTATGTGAATTGAGTGGGTGTCTTGGGTTAAAGTCTAGAAAAGTCTGAAAGAGCCAAGTGTTAATGAATATGTGAGACTTGGGCTTAGAATGTTCCAATCAAGTCCTGGGGCTTCTGCTTACAGATCTAGCCTTGACTTGACCCAGACCAACCCTGATAAAGGCAAGACACTCCTGTAGAGGGACCTGAACCTGACTCTAACCAGAAGGAAGATCAAATTAAATTGAAGGACAGTCTGTAAAATAACCGGTATGTAATCTTTAAAGATATCTAAGTCAAAAAAAATCAAGGAAAAACTGAAAAAGGAGACCAAAGAAGCAAAGAATAATTAAGTGAAATGAAATATATGGTTTGGAATTGATTTCTTTTCTTACAAACGACATGACCAGAAGAACTGGCAAAGCATGAACAAGGCCTGAGGGTTAAAAGGTAATAATGATTCATTATTAAGTTCTCGGTTTTGAAAGCTAAGTTGAAGTGATCCAAGAAAAAAATTCTTTTTTGTAGGAAGATACATTAAAGTATTTGGTTTTAATGCGACATCATGCCAGCAGCCCGTTATCAGATGGTTCAGAGGGAAAAAAATAATTTTTACAGTACTTGTAACTTTTTAGTAAGTTTATAAGCATTTAATAAGCTAATTTTATTTAAAAATGTATTTATAGTACTATGAGACTAAAAGAAAAACAAATGAAAACACTCTAAGATACTTCTAACACTCTGAGATGGAAAAATATACCACCCAACGTTGTACAGTTCCAATCTTACTTTAGTAGCTGGCTTCTCTCAGCTCCAACTACTGGCCTGTGCATTGAAATCTGGTGTAAAGAGAAAATGTTTCTTCATGAAGAATTTCGATACTGCCCTTTGAATGAATCCAGTCGTGGAGATACATTTCAAAATGTAATTTCTACCTGGTCATTAGGTGATTTTTGATGACATCTCTTTCTGCTAGTGAGAATCTGAGTCACAGAGTGTAAGCTTTGGCACTCTGTGCCTCTGTGTCCTTGTCCAACATCTTCACGGCAAAGACATGAAATGATGCCATGCCCAGTTTGTGTAACAATTCAGTTATTTATCTTTTTAAGTGATCATATTGCAGTGTGGCTACAGAACAGTAAATAACAGAGTCCCTTCCATGTGGTACCCCACACTCAGTGTGATAGAGAGATATGCAGGCAGGAAAGGGCAAATTAGAGTGAAAGCACTGGGATAAATACAGGCAGGATGTCCTAGGCCAACTCAAGGTCAAACCAAAAACCCACCCGGTGAAAGACCTCAAAAGAAGCAGCTATTTGAGCTAGGTATTGAAAAGGGTTATAATGACTATGGATTTTAGGGACCTCAGTTCAGCCTTCACTTCTGAACTTATCACTTTGGTCACCTGAGGAGAGTAACTTTATTTCGCTGAAGCTCAGTCTAATGACCTGTAATGCAAAGTTAAAGACCTATTAGAACAGTTTCGAAGATTTTCTGAAATCATGCCTATGAAGAAGTTTCCAAATGAAATATACTTGCCAAATAAATTGTATTTTAATCTGCGGTGCCTGTGGGGAAAAATAAATGAAGCTTTTGCAAAGCGTTAAGCTTGAAAAAGATATTGGTAAAGCAAAAACCATTTTTGTAGCTGTCTTTAATCTAATGTGAATACAAACGTCTCTGTGGCTGTTTGTACGTATCTGCAGTCTTAGTAATGGCCATATCACTAGACACTGTGATTTCCAAGATGTGGGTCTGAATTTCAAAATACCCCACAGGTAATTTTGATATACAGTGATAATAATAGCTACATTTTTGAAAATCTATATGCTAGAGGCTTTGTGTACATGCATTACTAATAATTCTACACCCATCTTGTATGTTAGGCATGCTTATCTTCATTTAAAACATGAAAAGTATAGTCTCCAAGAGGCCAAGCACTTGTCTTTGGTCAGACAGATATTGATGGGGTTCCATTCTTGAGCCGTGTAACCACAAAGACTGTGCCAATTTTAATTCCACCTAACACTATCTAGTGATTAAATTGAACACATAATCCACAGAGAGGATTTTAAGTGAACCAGAATGGGAAGGAGAAAATAAATACTGACATTTCAATGGATACAAAATATTGATTATTAAGGATCTTTTTCTGTAGTTTCAGATGAGCTGTTATTTATGCCAACAGATGTTTCCTCTTTACAAACCACATCAAAGAGACTAAAGATAATGTACGCTAATTACTCTAGCTTCCTGTCTCACGGTTCCTGAAGGTGGAACTGTTAGTAGAACCCAAAATATATTCATTTTTAGGTATATGGTTAAAACATATTCAGATGGGATGCCTGGGTGGCTCAGTCAGTGAAGCTTCTGACTCTTGATTTTGGCTGTGGTCATGATCTCACTGTCCTCCTTTGAGCTCTGCACTGAGTGCAGGGCCTGTTTGGGTCTCTCTCTCTCTCTACCCGTCCCCTCCTCATTCTGTCTCTCAAAAATAAACAAACTTTAAAAATATATATATTTAGGAGCACCTCAGTGGCTCAGTTGGTTAAGCATCTGACTTCAGCTCAGGTCATGATCTCGTTGTTGGTAGGTTCAAGCCCCACACTGGTCCCCATGCTGGTGGTTCAGAGCTTTCTTGGGATTCTCTGTCTCTCTGCTCCTCCCCACTTGCACTCTCTCTCTCTCAAAAAAAAAAAAAAAAGAGAAACTTAAAAAAGATACATATATATGACAATATATTCAAATTAATATTTTTTGTAATAAAAAAGTCACACCTTATGTCTAAGAAATTGTTTAAATTTTTTTCAGTGCTCTGAAAACTGTATACTTACATTTTTGATTGATGCTGATAATCATGTTTGTTATGATTAATGTTTACACAAAATTATGGCATTTATATTTCTGATGATTTCTCATGGATAGATATGTAATTGAGTTTTCAAATAGAATTTAATAAATACTTACATTTTAAAATAATATTTTGTATTCTACAATAAGCTTTTATGAACTCTTTTATTTTAAAAGGTAAATTTTCTAAATTCCTTCTAGTATCCGCTATTCATTGTTATAAACAAAAATAGCCATACTATGTGCCAGTACTTACTAGCTAGACATTGCCACCCCGAGTTGAAGACCACCACCTCACAGGTTGACAGGTAAGGGTCTCTTATCTTCCCTGCCTCAACAGAGCCAAGTCTTATATCCTCACCCCTTAAAATTTCAAAATTTTAAGTATTTTAGGTCTAAAGATAGAAATTCCATGTAGCCAAGTTAGCACGCACTAAACTCCCTTACTGTTTAATTTTCTTTCCTATTTTGGGAACTTGGGTACTTCCATTCTTCTCTTGTAAACTCAGCTGTGTATCCAAATGAATGTTCAGTAGTTTAGCCAGCTTTTCAAATGTATTGCTCTGGACGTGTTTACACTATCTGGTCTGTCTCCATGGTATGACAGACGGAAGTACCCCTCAGTGTGGATCACTCCTCTACATGCACGCTTTCCCTCCCAGCCACACTCTGTGTTTCCCAAGTGTCTGCAGCCTCCAGCCAAGCAGTCCCCTCCCCGCAGACATTCATTGATTCCTTCTGTACTCCATGTGATATTTTTCCAAGGATGGATCTGAAGCACAGGTTTCCATGGAGACAGTGCAGCAAAATGTAGCACAGTAGAAAGAACATGCATTTTCTAGTTGGTAGAAAACGTGTGCAAGTTCTATATAAGTTGGTGTGATCTTGGGCAAGTTATGAGCACCATTGCAGGCTTGTTTGGAAAACTGGACATGATGTGTTTAAGGGGTGTCACAAAAACATAGTTTAGCATACTGATAAACAGGAAGAATGTAGTCCCTAGTTTGTCTGGATCAGATCTAGTTTTTACTGATGTCGAACCCTGCCCCACCTTCTACCTTCACAGGTGGTAAATTATGACTACTAATTTATTATAAGGCTACTGATAAAACACATCTTTTATCATAATTGTGTATGTTGTATTCGACCAAAGTAGTTTCTGGAAAAAATATTATTTTATTTTTTATAGTGGTTTCATTGCTCTCAACTAGTGGCACCATGGCCTGAAGATTTGCTTTAAAATTTTTTGTTTAAATATTATATTTATTTTTGAGAAAGAGAGAGTCAGCGTGAGCAGGGGAGGGTCAGAGAGAGAGGGAGACAGAATCTAAAGCAGGCTCCAGGCTCTGACCTGTCAGCACACAGTCTGACACGGGGCTTGAAACCACAAACCATGAGATGATCATGACCTGAGCCAAAGTCAGACGCTCAATCGACTGAGCCCCCCAGGTGCCCGAGGATTTGCTTCTTCAATGCTCATCTCACCAGACTGACTGACTAAAATTTCAGGGTATGAATTAAGTAATTACTAATTATGCTAGAAATTATTGTGACAAAATGTAATCAATTATACTTTCAGACTTTGTAATAAAGCTCCATGTTTTAAAAATTCATGAGCAAGTTTTTAGCAAAATACATATTGGTCCATTTTTATAAACCAGCTCTTAACAGATCCTCTGTCTTTGGTTGCATATTTAAAGAGCAGCAATAAGTCCATACTCTGCAGAAAACACAGAGCAGCATGGAGGTTCTGGGCTGTTGGGTAGAATGGGAGATGTTGCGAAAAAATCCACTGGAAGAAAGATAGAGCGAGGCCATGATCAGGTCTTTTGAAACTCTGATGCTCCTATTTCTAAAAGTGAGATATCAAGGTCAATAAAGAAAAGACATGTTGTTGCCCTAGCATTAAACAGAAAATAATTCATCCGATACATCATATTGACACAGGACATTTCGGGTCAGGAGCAGTGTGTCTCCTGGAGAGAAGTTGGGGGATAAATGTGTTTTATGCACAGATGACCTTATTTGATGATGACTTTATCTTATTCTTCAGTCATCCTAGAGTTATGATACACTGAATTTGGAACACTAATATTTCATTTCATTAGTCATTTTAGGAGCAGTGGTGTGCTAGAAACCAAAGCTGTGTTGAATCAGAAACTGTGCCCTTCAAGTACATGGAAATGATCTAATGCTTTCACTATATTTATTGAGAACCACTGACCTTCTTTCACCTTCAGGTAAAGTGGCATCTTTAAGGGTACTGACTACTTGATATAAATCTGTCTTACACATTTTATGAACCTTATATCAGAACCTCTTGGAGACAAAAGTCTCATGACCATATTCTAGATGAAGGAATTCTGTCTAAGAGGCATAAAAGAATTTTGTCTGTTTACATAGTTTTGAGGTGAAGTTGAATTCTGAATCCACGTTAATAAAAACTATGTCCATTAATTTATACTCTTAGATTATCTCTGGTCGGGAAAGAAAAGTGGTTTATAGTCCCTCAAGGAAATTAAGCACCAAGTACCTCCAAGTGAAAATGTTCAGATCTGTGTTGTAACTGTAATTGAATTATTACCTGAAGAGGCGGACCTGGAATGAGATGTTGACAGACTCCAATCTAACTGGATATGGACTGCAATGAAAGTGGGTTATTGCAACATCTGAAAGATTATAAAGATGTGTGTGTGTGTGTGTGTGTGTGTGTGTGTGTGTTTACACACACATAGGGTGGTTTCTAGATTGGATTAATCTACAGTTTTAT
Source organism: Suricata suricatta (assembly GCF_006229205.1). Classification (NCBI taxonomy): domain Eukaryota; kingdom Metazoa; phylum Chordata; class Mammalia; order Carnivora; family Herpestidae; genus Suricata; species Suricata suricatta. The sequence continues at coordinate 155,578,768 of NC_043703.1, forward strand.
AAGTTGAGAAACATGAGGTACAGAAGCTAATTGTTTTCTTTAGAAGCTAATCATTTTCTTTAGAGATACATAGTAGTTTTTACAAGTCAGAATTTGAATGCTTCTGTCTCTCTCTCTCTAATGTTTATTTAGTTTTGAGAGAGAAACAGTATGAGTAGGGAAGGAACAGGAAGAGGGAGACACAGAGTCCAATGCAGGCTCCAGGCCTCAAGCTGTCAGCACAGAGCCTGACATGGGGCTCGAACTCGGGAACAGTGAGATCATGTCCTGAGCTGCAGTCAGATGCTTAACCGACTGAGCCACCCAGGTGTCCCTGAGTGCCCATCTCTCTTACACAAAAATCCTTGGATCGTCAGCATTTATAAGTGCAAAATATTTCCTGAGCACTTAACTCATATAATGTATAAGCACCACAATGCAGCAGTTAGATAAGAAACCCTGCCCTTTTGGGGGGAACTAGAAAATATAAATAAATAAAGTAAGCAGTGGGTTAAACGGTGAGACACTGAGGGTCGTGTATATAATGATGGGGCAGGGGTGAGTGCTGAGCGGGGAGAGCAGCAGGTACAGAGAAGCTTGAACAGGATGCCTGGCGTGCTTGAAAATGGCAGAGGGGTAGAGCTGTGGTAAGTGACGGGTCACAGAGGCAGCACAGAACCATCCTTGTGAGGACATGCAGCCCATTGGAATGATGTTGTGGTTTCCTGAAAAATGGGAGGCTTCTGGAAGGTTTGGGTGTGAGTGCCAAGATCTGACTTAAGTCTTGAAAGAAAGGAGCACGGTGGAAGCTATGCTGAGCACAGGCTAAAGGGAGGGAAAGGCAAAAAACAAGTAAGACCAGTAACCAGTTATTACGATAATTTTAGTGAGAGATGGTAATGGCCAGGAGCAAAGCGATGACACCGTGTGTCCACTGTAATGCACCTTCCAGATCTCTGACCCCCTGAGAGCACTCTGAGACCCATCGCTGGTTGTCAGCAGGGCCATGTTTCCCATGGACTGGCCACCAGTGACCAAGTGTGGCAGAGATCCTAAGGCAAGCTCACTTCCGGTCAAGGCAGAAATCCCCTAGCAGGTAACTTTGGCCTAACGACCCTCCAGTGGCCTTGCCAAACTCCTTTTAGAATTTTTCTGCAGTCAGACCACATAGTCCCAACTTCTCATCATTTTTTCCTCCTTTGCATGGAGTCCGAACTGCAATTTTTTTCTGCTTGTCTCTCTAGCCTCCGTTCTCATTTTGTCTCAAGGACTTGTTCCCTAATTCATTAGCACGTTTATTCTTATCTTAGGATCTGATTCTCAGAGGACCCAAACTAACACATAATGAATATGCAAAATAGTGGAATATTGGGTGTATTTTAAATATGGTGACTGCATATAGAGTGTCAAAAAAAGAGAGAGTCAAGGATGAATCCAATTTTTTTTTTACTTGAGTACCTGGAAAGATAGAGTTGATATCAACTAAGATGATTAAGAATGAGAAGGGCATAATTAGAATGAAAACAAACAGATGTTCATGGTTTGAAAGGACTACAAAAAAGTCAAGTCAACATACTAGTTAAGGCAGTTGGAGATATAGTCTAGAGCTTGAGTTTGGAGATTGGACCTATATTGGAGGTATAAATATAGAAGTTAACATGTATGAGTGGTATTCAATAACATAATACTGGATGGGATCAAAGAGGAGCTGAGTTATGGAGTGTAGGAGAGAAAGAGAGATGGAGAGACATATGAGTTTCTAAAAAAATAAGCACTGGGGAAGTCCAAAGTTTAGCAATTAAGAATGTAAGGAAGAACTATCAAAGGAAATTAAAAAGGAGTGGCAGTGAGGTAGGAGGAAAACAAGAGTATATGAGGACCTAGAAGCTTCTAGCTTATTTCCCAGTCCAACATGCTGGGCTCTAAAAATGTAAAGATGTAGAGAATTCTTCAGAACAATTCCAGAGTTTAAAATATGTATGTATCTAACTTTACCTGGAGGCAAACAGTTTCCTTCCCAATTGGCAAAAATTGTGTCGAGCCAACAATTAGAGAATATAACGGAAGTGATTATGTGATATTTTAACTGGTGGACCTTATCTTGGATCATTCTCAGAAACTTGATACAGTTTACATTTGCCTCTGTCATGTGTGTGTACATTTGTGATTTTAACTATGTGAGGGAAGTTTTTTTAAACCCAAATGACAATGTACATCATTTGAATGCTGGCTCAAGAGACTCTTAAGAGACATTATTCAGGTAACCTGTTACTGAGAAGTATGATGATGATATTGTTTTTAGTTAACCATATCCCAAGAATTATAATAAGAAGTGAGTAGCATTGCTATCATCAGCTCTCGTCTTGGAAAATTGTACTGTTTTAGATAGACATATCTAAAGACGGATGGAGTCAGCTTCCTGGAAGTCTATTCTGTGAGAGACAAAGGGAAGTCCTAAAGAGAGGCAAACTTTAAGTAAGCCTCAATATGTAAAAGTTGGGTTGACAAGAATTATGCCAGCATGAGGAAGAACTGTCTGTTGGTTTCTCATATGTCCTGTGAACTTTTCTCCTCACAGAACTTTTCAATATGGTGTCTTCTGGGAAAAAAAAAAAGTTCTCTCATTCCATTCTTGTTAACGTAATTCTCACTGACCTTTCTGATATCGGATTTGTTAACACCTTATCAGAGAAATTTCCTCAATTCAATAGGGCTTTTGATTTTGAAGGATGGAAGAGACTGTCTTACCTTTTGTAGCATTTAACAAAACTGTATTTCACAGTTTTGTGTGAAAGAGTTGGATTGCTGTTGTGTCATCCACAAGGAAATAGACTCCATGGAGTCAGGAACGATATCCCTTTTCCTTCAAGATCTACTATAAAATAGACACTGCAAATATTTATTGAATCAATTTATGGGTCTTTTTTTAAGTTCAGATTGTTACCTTCACAAGAAGGAATCCCTGGACTAAAAGATATGCCCTAGAAAAAGCTATTGCTATAAAATTATTGGAAATCAAGGACTTTAAATTCCTTTTATGATCTATAGAACCTTCGGTGTGTAAGTTACCAGAAGCTCTAGCACCGATGAGAGGGGGTTTGGTGGTGGTGGAGGACACCTATTTTGGTGGTATGTGACGGACACCGAAGGTGGTTTTGATGTCTGCAGCTTCAGACTACTTTGTCACAGCCACGGATGGGAAGAAAGCACCAGTGCTGGCAATCCTGAAGGAGCTGTAACCTGTAGGTTCTGTACAACACAATGTGTGAAAAAAGTTGGATAAGATGTTCGCCAGAGTAACGTGTAGAGAGAAGAATTGCTGACTTGTAGCTACCTGCTACCTAGGAGAAGAAATATTATTCTTGTGCCTCCAAATGTGTGGAATCTGAAGCATCTATAAATACTGTATTCGTTTCCTAGGGTTTCCATGTAAAAAAAAAGTATCACAAATTGGCAAAAATAACAGAAATCTATTGTCTCATGGTTCTGGAAGCTAGGAATCAGAAGCCAAAGTGTTTGCAGAAATGTTCTCTGAAGACTCCAGGGAAGGATCTGATCCATGCCTTTCTCTTAGCTTCTGGAAGTTTCTTGGCTAGTGGAAGCATACCTTACATTTTCACATGGTATGTTCTTCCTGTGTGTGTGTGTGTGTGTGTGTGTGTGTGTGTGTGAAAATTTCTCCTTTTTACAAGACACTAGCCATCCTGGGTTAAGATCTCACCCTACCCAAATATGACCCCATTTTATCTAATTCTATCTGTAATGACCCTGTTTCCAAATAAGGTTACATTCTGAGGTACTGGGGGTAAGGACTTAAATATACAAGTTTGGGGGGAGGGCTGAGTTGAGGTAGCAGGGCACAATTCAACCCATCGCATGTAAGAAAGTAAACATTTCTTTAGAATTAAAAAAATAATAGTAGCTGAGAAAGCAAAAATATGTTAAAATCCAGAAAATAAGATAATAACCTTAAGTAACTACTTGGCATACCTCTATGATTTTCCTACTTTTTTTGCTGCAAAAATTTTGCTTAATAATATTACAAGGAAATGCTTAATATAATTTTTAAGAGAAATAGAAAGATAATTCCATCTTTTCTATAGCATGGTTGATAGTAAATATTTTTAATATGGGTAGTTTAATTTTTTCAGTAGTGATGAATTTTAAATATTAGTTGAATTGTTGATATGTATTCATTAGTTGGATGCTACTCTTCTCACTCTGGTGGCTTAATTAATATAGTATTTTGCTGGCACTATTTTATGTCAAATCAGCAAGAAATTTAAATCAGAAATTCTGATCTATTTCATTAGGTTGGCATGTAAAGAAAATATTTGCATGTGAAAGGGAATAGAATTTGCAACCCTGAAATATGCCTCTTTGGCATAAGGATTCATTTGAGGCTATTTATTTTTGAGAAATGCAGACACAGGAGAAGCTTTAAAGACCCAGTTGAAGTTATCCTTTTGTAAAAGAAATTTACATTTATGAAGGAAATCTTCATCTGTCTCTGTACAGTGGAGGAAAGGATGACTAGTTTCTAGAAATTCTTTATCAGCGGAGAAGGCAATGACTTAGATCTGCAAAACAACCATTCCTTTGTTACTTGTTACTGTGCCTTTCCTGGTAGTCTCTCATTAAGAGGACTTCCCCTGAGGTGCCTGGGTGGCTCAGTCAGTTGAGCATCAGACTCTCAGGTCTCTTGATTGCAGTTCTGTTCCTGGTGCTGCTGAGCTTAGAGCCTGCTTGGGTTTCTCTCTTTCTCTCTTCCTCCTACCCAACCACCCCCCATCCACTCTTATGCATGCACTCTCTTTCTATCTAATAAAAACTAAACTGAAATAAAAATAAATAACAGGACTTCTCCCAACCCCCACATCACCGTTCTTTTGTTATTAGATAAAGATGGTATTTAACGAGAAGGCTTGGGACCTTTACAGAATGACTCAGTTTTCCTCTCCCATGTAAACAGTAGGTATATGTGTTATTAAACTTGTTTGGTTTTCTTCTGTTATTCTGTCCTTTATTACAGGGGTCTCAGCCAAGGAACCTAGAAGTATAGAGGGGAAATTATTTTTCTCTCCTACACACACATACTAGTACATTTGTAATTTTATATGTTTTGTTATTGATATGTGTCGTGAGCATACTCCAAAGACACACCCCCAGGTTGTATCTCCAATGTCTGCTTTATTCAATCAGAAAGCAAAGTTAATCATAATTTATAAAGCAGGTTCAGG
>NC_043703.1:155584086-155586252 GCF_006229205.1 Suricata suricatta
TTGGGTAAATCCCTAGCAGGGCTATTGCTGGTTCACAGGGGAGTTCTATGGATAGTTTTTTGAGGAGCCTCCACACTGTTTTCCAGAGCGGCTGCACCAGTTTACATTCCCACCAACAGTGTAGGAGGGTGCCCATCTCTCCACACCCTTGCCAGCACCTATAAAATGAACAAATCAAGAGACTATAGGTGTTGTCCTTTTTTACGTGGTCAGACATAGAGAGGTCATGTCTGAAGAGTCTGAGAGTCTGCTGCCAAAATCCTCCCCTTAGTAAGGGGATTGAATTGTCCTTGGGCCCCTGCAGACCTCCAGAGGTTTCAGCTGATGCTGGGCCCGGTCATATCTCCTTGAGGTAGTACCTTTGACCACTTGGATCACTGCTTGACACAGACCCCTGCTTGACATGGGAGACTCCATTTTGCCCCCTATGGTATTCCTAAACCCTCACAAACAATAAAGAGAACAAAACACCTTTTCTTTGGGGCTAGATTTCAAATAAAATTGAACTCTGTAGTTTATAATTATACATGTCCTGTCATTGGATGGTTTTCTACAGACTAGCATCTGTCTCCGTATGTTTTTAGCTGTGTTCCTCTTCCACTGTCCACAACACGGTTGTGATGCCATGCACTGCATGCTGTGCTCATAGTGTAAGACCTCGGATTCTGGCCCCTTGTGTCAAATGCTGGGAAAGTGGACACCATGCATTGCCACTAGAGCATTCTGTTCTTATATCCAGTCTACTTGTGACAAGTTAACCATATACAAAAGTTATGATGAACCCCTTCATGAATTCTACTAAATCCAAACTAATTGTTACCCCAACTCATCACTTAGGGGACACCTCCAAAAGACCAAGAGCCATTCACATGCCTCAAGCACAGAGAGAAATGTGAAGGGAAATTGAGAGTCTTCTGAACCAGTTGTGATCAAGATCTATCACTTTGAAAGTTTGGCAATATCTGAACAACCATGTGAACACATTGCCGGGGTCCTTCTAGGGAGGAGACCCATTTAAGTGAAGGACTCAGGCCTAAATTTCATGATCCTTATGATCAAGCCAGTTCTCCTCCCTGCTAGGAAATGTGGATGACTTACAAAGTGTACTTTGGCTTCAGCTGAAATAATACCTTGTGAATCAAACATCATTAATATCCATATATTAATGTAAAAAAATAATGTCATAAATGGGTGAACACATTGCCAACATTTCCAAGGACAGCAGGTGAATAGCCTAGGTTCTGTGGTCTTTTCATCCTATCAGTGTATTTATTATTCTCAGCACTACCTCACTCATAATTCTGGAGTGGAGGTTGAGGAAGGGAAGGTACCTTCATTCTCCCAGAAGTTTACCAGCCAGAAGTGTTGAAACCTTTGACCAGCTATGTACAGATCTATGGAGATCCAGACCATAGCCACCTTGGTTATGTCTTTAAGCTGGTGACTCTTGACTACATGATGGAGCTAGGATGGGTTATGGAAACTTGAGAGCACATAAAGAATTATATCTCTTTCCCAGGAAAATGAGCATATGCATTAAATTTGCATATAGTTTTGAGGTATTCTTGAGTACCACTGAAGCCCATTTATTAAAATAGTGTTCAAGGACAGGGGCACCTGGGTGGCTCAGTTGGTTGAGCATCTGACTTAGGCTCAGGTCATGATCTCACAGCTCATGGTTTGAGCCCTACGTCAGGCTCTGTGCTGTCGGTCAGAGCCTGGAGCCTGCTTCAGTCTGTGTCTCCCTCTTTCTCTGCCTCTCCCTGCTCGCTCTCTCGCTCTCTCTCTCTCTCAAAAATAAATGTAAGAACAAAAAATATTTAAAATAGTGTTCAAGGATCTTTGATCAAGAACTTCTGCTTCTGATTTACACAAAAGATAGACTGGTTCTTCCCCATCACTAAGTCTTTGTCAGAGATAAGTGAATTTTCAGATGGATATATTTTTATCAAATTGTCTATCCATCCTTTTATTAAAGTTTATTTATTTTGAGAGAGACAGAGAATATGAGTGGGAGAGGGGCAGTGTTGGGGTCCATCCAGCCAGAAGTGCTGTGTGGCCTTTGGGACCCTGCTTCCCCTACTTGAAAATGTGTGTGCTTGACTGCTTGACCTAAGTGGAACAGAGACTGGGGTTAGTTCTCCTATTAATCATGCCACTTGGTAA
>NC_043703.1:155586352-155588708 GCF_006229205.1 Suricata suricatta
AAAATAGCCTTGTCATAAGCCTCAGTTAATATTACACTATGTACGCAAAATAAGACTCCTGCTGATGTATTTTTAGTGGTGAATTATGTTTTTTGATCCTCTGAATTGTACTCCATTTCTGTTTTTAACTTTCTGTTCTCTCTTCCATGAAAACAATGATCTATTCTGAGACATGTGATTCCTAAGAAATTGCAAACAATGTAATCATTAAAAGAAAGATGTGATCACCTATGGTATATAAGACACCAAGCTTCACAGTAAAGTGTGGTCTCTTCCACCATTCATGTTGTCTGTGTTCTTTCTTATAGATATTTCGCCGACACCAACCCCCTACTCAGAGACCCTTGGACTCTGGTGCGTGGGCTGGTCCCCCGCAGGGCAGAAAGAAGGAGAGAGAGAATCCCAAGCAGAATCCGTCTTGATCACCCCACATAGGGCTCCAACACACAAACTGTGAGATTATGACCCGAGCTGAAATCGAGTCAGATGCTCAACTGAATGACCACCTGGGTGGCCTCAGATGAACATTTTATAACTAATTTCAGTGTTGGCAAGTTTCCCCATTTTTCTTAACAATTTTCTTCTTGCTTTTTTTGGGCTCTTGTAACTGGCTTTTTTTTTTTTTAAGGAAATCTTCTTAAGATCCCTATTAGAAATCTAAAGAAAATGGTCTTACTATTGCTTAACTTTCTCCCCTAAATATAAGACAAACTCTAAGTTCCTAAACTATAAAACTTAGGGGAAAAAAACAATATATGACCTTATCTTTGTAAAGTACTGGCTGGTTTCATTGTAAGTCTTTATTATGACCAGAGTGGGTTGGAATTGACCTAAAGCATCATGGGGTCTCATTCCCTTTGCCAGTGAATGACATAGGAAGGGCATTTTGTTTTGTTTGGTCTGGTGTCAAAATGAGCCAAACAGAAGAAATCATCTTTTTTTTTTTTCTTTTCTTTCTCTTATTCTGCAGAATGTTGTATCTTCACTTCACAGAACAATACGAAGAACCCAAGATTTGGTAAGATTTGATGATGCCACTGACCCACCCAATTAACCAGTCCCACAATTGCTCTACCCCTGAAATTGTCCAAATGAGAGACATTATGTCATCATTTCAATTTCGGCCATTTTGGGGTTGAATTTTCTTTTATTTGATGACGAAAGCATCAGACCTAATGTCTCCTCACTGCTTCCTGAGAAAGGCAGAAAGTTCTTAGGGATGACAAATGGAACTTTACTGATTCGATAATAGTTAATGGTTGCTCTTTCTTGGTGGTTTATATACTTGGCTCAGTGGATTCCTTGTTCAATAGCTGAGAAGATGAAATGACTTTTCTAGAAGCCAAAAAATGATATCAAAGATATTATCACCTATGATGACATTTTTTGTGGCCTTCATTTTTCTCAGCTGCAAGTGGTAAAAAATCCTTTTCTAAAGGAGATAATCGTGGCCCGAATGGGTTGCAATTCCAGTGTCTGAATTGTCCAGTGATTTGTACAAAGAGCTGCAGTGAGGTGATCCCTCTTCTTAGTGGCGTCAGGAGGACTGTTTCAAATAGCTCCGTTATGATGGGTTTAATACATATTTGATTCAAGGCTCCCCTGGGTAAGGAAATGTTTCAGGTCAAAAGTTTATATTGAGCCCCACAGAAGCATAATGTGCCCCAGATGTATTCTGCATAATAGGTATTTGGATATCACTGACTTCTAGTCCAGATACCCCCACGTCATAGAAAGTGACTATCTTTTTGAATCTCAATATTTGCTTATATAATAGGAGGACTTTTCTAATTCATCTCAAAGTCCTTCATGCCTTTTCAAAAGCATTGTATCATTTAACATTTTCTACTAAGTGTGCCAGCTAAATGGATTTTTAAAGATAACTACATCTAGTATGGTATTTGCACAAAAACAGACGCATAGACCAATGGAATAGAATAGAGAACCCAGAACTAGGCCCAAAAATGTATGGCCAATTAATTTTTGACAAAGTAGGAAAGAGTATGCGGTGGAAAAATGACTGCCTCTTTAGCAGGTGGTGCTGGGAGAACTGGACAGCAACATGCAGAAGAATGAAACTAGACCACTTTCTTACACCATACACAAAAATAAACTCAAAATGGCTGAAGGACCTGAATGTGAGACAGGAAACCATCAAAACCCTTGAGGAGAAACTAGGAAAAAACCTCCTAGACCTCCACCACAACAATCTCTTACTCGACACATCCCCAAAGGCAAGGGAAATGAAAACAAAACTGAACTCTTGGGACTTCATCAAGATAAAGCTTCATCAAGCTTCTGCAAGGCAAAGGAAACAATCAAGAAAACTAATAGGCAACCGACAGAATGGGAAAAG
>NC_043703.1:155588808-155636529 GCF_006229205.1 Suricata suricatta
TTTTTTACTTTGCTTTTCTGTTTGGAGTGTCGTTGCAACTACTGTATTGTAAATGATGGAAAATAATTGCATATGTTAAAAAATATGAAACTTTATAAAGTAAAAAAAATAAATAAAATTTTTAAATTAAAAAAAGATAACTACATCTTATCAAATAATACAATGTACATCATATTAATACTTGCCTTGAAATCCCCCCAAAAGATTTTAATATATATATTTCCCTGGCACTGTAAAGCCTTCACAGTCATAATTATGTGAACATTTCATTTTATGCTATTTTGTAGCATGTCAATTAGGTTGGTACATGAGGAAATATTTACATATATATATTTATATATAATATTTATATACTTATGTATTTATACTTAAATATATTTATTTATATTAAATATTTGTATGTTTATAATATATAAAGATATATGTATACATAAAGGAGTAGATAGATATATCTGTATATAGATATGCATATTTTTATATAGATCGAGTTCCCTTTATTGTCTCTCTTCTTCGCTACTGTGGCACTGAGCTGCTGTCAGTGACTTCCTACTGCTGTTATAATCCATCAGTATGTTTCTAATCTGTTTTTGGTTTTTATGAATTAGAAAAGAAATAGTGTGGCTGGTCAAAGTCATATAGAAGTATGCAAAAACTGACATTTTTATTTATTTATTTATTTAAAAATTTTTTCTCAGTTTTTTATTTAATTTTGAGAGACAGAGACAGCACAAGCAGGAGAGGGTCAGAGAGAGAGGGAGACACAGAATCTGAAGACAGGCTCCAGGCTCTGAGCTGTCAGCACAGAGCCTGACACGGGGCTCAAACCCACAAACCATGAGATCATAACCTGAGTGGAATCCAGACACTTAACTGACTGAGGCACCCCATTGCCCCAAAACTGACATTTTTAAAAAGATGAAGTGAGCTGAAGGCTTTCAGGCCTACTACTGGCTGCTTCACCGAGTGGCCAGGTGGGAGACTGCTGGGCCAGATTCTACAGCTTCCTTTTAGAAACTGGGAAGCTTGCTAACACTTCCTCTTAAGATATAATCTTTAAAAACTAATTAACTGAACACTTTTCAGGGTTTTTGTCTGACTCAGTCGGTGGAGCATAAGAACCTTGATCTTGGGGTCATGAGTTCAAATCCCACATCGGGTGTAGAGGGGACTTAAAAAAATAAAAATCCTTAACTGTACACTTTTTAAAAATGCTTATTTTTGAGAGAGAGCATTGGTGGGAGGGGGCAGAGGAGGGGGAGAGAGGATCTGCAGGGGCTTCAAACCAATCATGAGATCGTGACCTGATCCGAAGTGGGATGGTCAACCAACTGAGCCATGCAGGTGCCCCTAACTGCACAATGTCTCTGGTGGTATAAGAATATTTAAGTTGAAATGGTTACATAATATAAAATGGTTAATTGGTATTTACCTTCGAGCTAGAGCATTGCTATTTATTTCTCTGTGTTTGTGATAGGAATACTCAGCCTCTACATTTCACACATATGTCATTTCAGGTCTCATTTCCCACATTTTCCATTGAGGTGGCCAACCAGCATCCCGACTGAACTTGTGTATCAGATGTTCTGTGATCCAGATTGTTTGGTATAATAGGTGCGTCAACAGTACGACCTTTTCAGGAGTAAAAGGAGTTGACTGTTTTCTTGTCTGTGTTCACACCTGCGTGCTGTGCTTAAAAAATTTATTTTAATGTTTATTTTTGAGAGACAGAGAGCGTGAACCGGTAAGTGGGCAGGAAGTGGAAGGGAGACAGAGAACCCGATCCCCATGTGGAGCCCAAACTCATGAACCATGGTGTACTTTAAAGGACAGTTATAGGGGCACCTGGCTGGCTCAGTCCATTAAGCGTCCGGCTTCAGCTCAGGTCACGATCTCAGTTTGTGGGTTCGAGTCCCGCATCGGGCTCTGTGCGGACAGCTCAGAGCCTGGAGCTGCTTCAAATTCTGTGTCTCCCTCGCTCTCTGCCCTTCCCCCGCTCACATTCTGTGTCTTTCTCTCTCAAAAATAAATAAACATTAAAAAAATAATAAAAGGGCAGTTCTAGTTACTTACTATAAAGGATAGTCATCTTTCTGATTTATTTATGGGTTAAGTGGGAGCACTGCTAAGTCTGTGTTTACATCTGACAATACTATGTAAGATCATAACAAGAGCTACAGAGAAGTCTCGGAGGGCTCTCCTGAACATACTGGCCTATTTCATGCAGTGATTAATAATACAGCTCAATGAAAACAAAAAATAAAACAAAACAAGACAAAAACTCGGGACAAATTCTGACTCCAATGGGGCTCCAGGGAAAGAGGCATGCATCTGAACTTCTCTGGTCCAAACAGACTTACAGCCACCTATTCATAGAAGCCTGTCCAAGGCAGGAAGGGGTTGGGAGGATAGGAGAGCAGCAATTTCATGCTTCTTGTCGAGAAGAGAATCCCGAACCAACTCAGGAATGTCTGGGCAACGCATGTCCTTTTCTTGGATCACACCCACTCCACTGGCTGCGTGACTGGCCTAGTCTCCACTAATCAGGAAGTCATTCCTTCTCACCTGCGAGTACGGAATGAGGTTCCAGAGCGAGCCCCGGCGTATCATTCTCAAGAAAGACATTCTATGTGGAAACATGAGTAGTGGAGCACAGCCTTCCTGCCCTTTCTGTCTTGTTGAAAATGGTAGCGACCTCATTTGTGTCTATTGAAAGTTACAGTGATGGAACAGTTTCATATGCATACATCGATGAAATATGAATTATAGTTAAGATCCCTTGAAATCATGGATGTGTTATTGTTACAGACACACGTATACTATACATGTCATATATATTTGTGTGTAGTGAGGAACTTGGCCCCTAACAAGAGGTCTCGTGTTTGTCCCAGCTCCTGCGAGGTAACCTCTATATCCTTGGAACTTCCCAAGTAAAGGGAAATTTTTGTTACCCACTTGGGTCCCTCGGCCACCCCTGATGGTGTTACTGTGAGGGGACTGGCCATAACAAAAGACCAACCATGTGATTAGAGGTTTGGGGGGGGGGGTATTAAGCCATATGATACCAGTTCAGTCTCCAGGCAGGGGTTTCCTAGAGACTTAATTCATCTACGTGGGAAGTATTTCAATTAACTTTGTCTCCACAGTGAAGCCTCAATGCAATCTCTAGACACCGTAACTGGGGTTAGCTTCCCCGACCTGCAGTACACTGTGGATTTTGTCACACAGCATGGCTAAGAGGAGGGAATACTGTCCATCATTTGACAGGGATCAGATGAACAGAAGCTCCACTTTAGACCCCTCCCAATCCTGCCTATGTCTGTCTTCTTTTAGATTCTTCTAATGCGTACCTTTTGCCTAGAATAAATTTTTCTGTATCATATCTATGATAGCTCATATCTGTGAGTCTCTCTGGTGAATTCTCAAATGTGAAGGTGGCTTGGCACTATCCCTGAACTTGCAGTTGATGTCAGAGATCTTGGGTACCCTGAGCCTTCTGGTGGACCATGCTCTTAACCTGGGGAATGCACAATATATACATGTATACTTATGTTATACCATACCCATCTCTATGATGGGTAGACCATAATGAACAGTAGGCAGGAGGTACTCAGAAGACATATCCTGGGTTTTTGTGTGTAATTTACCAGTTGTGTGATCACTTGGCAAAAGACTATTTCTGTGGCCTCAGTTTTTTTTCCCAAGTGAAGTGATGGTGGTATTGGTGCAGTAGATCTCTGAGGCTTCCTCCAAATTTGCTTTCTACGGGCACATAAAAAAATGTGAAAAGCATATCAAGTATAACATTTGTTTTTACTAGAAAAATATAGTCATATAAAATTTGATGAGATTTTACTGCATTCATAAACATATCAGGATTGTGTTGCTAATGGTTGTATGTGTTGAAGACTATTATTTCCTTCCGACATATTTTTTCGTAAATTGATAAATTTTAAGAGCCAGTTCCTCAGTACAAGTTTACATCTGCAAATTGGCTTTTCTTCTACGGCCCTAGTTTCTTAGGGTCCTGTCTAGCTGCTACTAAAGCAGTGTGTAACCACAGCTCAGGGGAGGGATGGGCACATCCTCGGTGGACCCCATGAAACCTATCCTGAGTCTTGAAAAACACGAAGAAATTTACAAGCTACCATGTATATTTGAAAAGGAGTTTTTGAGCCCAGGGAGGAGCAAAGTTGGGGCAAATGTGGTACATGCAGGGAACCCTCAGAAATGAATGACATCTAAGTATCGTGTGGAGATTAGAAAGGAATTCTCAGGAAAGAAAACAGAAAGTCCAATATTTGGAGAGTTATATATTCCATACTAAGGTGTTTGGATTTAATCTTGCAAGAAATGGGAAGCTATATAGCTCCTTGTAGAGTTAGTTTCACGTTCTTATTATCAACTACGTAGAGAGGCTGTCATCCAGGGGGTGTGTGTGTGTGTACATGTCAGTAAGCCTGGGGAGTAGTGTGGAGGGAATTAAAAAAAGAATCATAAGGACTCAGAAGTCTAGCTGTGCAAAGGCCTAGCAAAGTAGCCACAGGAACAGAGCACGTTGACATTCAAATCGTTGGTAATTGAAAGAATGCAGGTCATGACCACAATGACGTCCATCTCTTAAAAGATGCTCTGCCTCATTGTTGAACAAGGAACTCTGTCCTTTACAGTGTGGTAGGCCTCCACATTATATGGTTTCAGAAACCTCGGAGGCAGAAAAGAGAAAGGGAGGCTTTTTTGGCTTTTTATCACACTCCCATTATTAGTTCCTCCTGAAAAGTAAACCTAAATGCCACAGTGCTTTTAATCATTACCAGCTCCATGAGGGATATCATTAAGTTGTTTTTCCATTTCTTTTTGCAGCACAGAGGGAAATAATTTATTCTCTTCAGAACAGGGGGGAAAAGTATATATAATGACACATGTTTTACCCAATTCAATAGTGAAAAAATTGAGTACAGGATATATTTTCAATTTAATTGTATTTTTTAAATGTTTATTTATTTTTGAGAAAGAGAGAGAGAGAGAGCAGGCTGCGGAGGGGCTGAGAGAGGGAGACACAGAATCTGAAGCAGGCACCAGGCTTTACTGTCAGCACTGAGCCCGACTCAGGGCTTGCGCTCAGACTGCGTGATCATGACCTGAGCCAAAGTTGGATGCTTAACTGACTGAGCCACCCAGGTGTCCCTACAGGATTGTTTTTAAATGAGATCCGAGTTTTTGGTTTTGCAACACTTCAGTGTGGTATAGTGGAAGGATGTGCTTAAAAGATAATGTGTCAGAGAAGCCTGGGTATAAAACCCAGTTTGGCTACTCAATGGCCATGTCACCTGGCAGGTTACAGGTCTGCATATCTGCGAAAATGTTTCGCCATGAAGGTGGTTGTAAATTACACTTGTGATGTGCAGTCGGCATGATATGTGGCATATAATATGTGCTCAACAAATTCAAGCTCACATTGACTACTAAGGAATACAGATTCTTCATATTTGCTAAGTTTTCTGTTTTCCCCTCAAAAGGATTCACATCCATTTTTCTTGAGCATTGCCTTTAAAATAAAATACTAATGAGTTACTAATTATATTGAAAAATATAAATAAAAATTTATATGCTGACGATCATCACAGTCCTACTTATAGTCGTGAGTCTGTAAATAACATTAAAACCAAATGTTAGGAGAACATTTGCTTAAACTGTTGCATCTACGGGTTGGAAATTAAAGAACAATTTAAATACAAATATTGAAGACACAGCCTTGTATATAATCTAATTACAACTATACAAAATGATCATGGCTTAAATATTAACTGTAGTTTTTATTTTAAGTGGATGATTTTCCTCTCTTTGCTAGTGTATTAACAAAATTCCAAAATTCTACTTCTCTCCTTTTTCCTAATAAACTTTTGTCTCATTTGATATCTACTTAGAGAAACCCTTCCATACTCTTTTATAAATAATCACTTCTTTCTCTGTGACAATCAGATAAGTTTTACTTATTTTTATTGCTTTACTAAATGCATATTATTGATATGGTTTCTATAAGTTGCCTTGGTTAGAATATGAGACTGTTTCACTGCATGAAAAGGAAAAAAAAACATACACACTTAGTGGCAAAGAAGAATATGCATTCTTATGCCTAGAGTTTAGTAGTTCAAATGTGGATTGGCCGTATCATCTGACGTCTGAGCTCTTTGCTCCAAGCCGAGGGTTCTACTGGTCTAGGGTCCACATTGTGGGTCGAACGTGCAGTGACTTCGCATTTGTTCATTCTGGGCCCAAAATGAAAAGGGTGACAGTTCTCTGGGGAAGGATTGCCCCATGAAATATCACTGGCATCCAAGAAGGCAAACCCAACTTTACAAGCTAAATATCAAGCTTCTGCCCTCATCATATGCACTGTGAGGTCACATTCGCCCAGACAGTTCTGCAACCAAAGACAATGTCAAGGGGATAGAAATTATACTTTCCCCTTGGGAAAAGCAAGCAAGTGAATTCTTATCTATGTGAAGTGAACAAAGAATTGTGACAACTATTTCAATCTACCACAGAGATCCTGTGCGGCATATATTTGTTCTATATAAATCACATGTTATTAGTTATGAAGTCATTATACAGTAATCTACTGAGGACTCCAGTGAACACTGTGGAAGCAATTATATCTGTTTCTTTCAACAGCAGGAATCTATTTCTGTTCCCCTCATTAAGTTTAAATGTTCAATCCTGCCCCCAAAGAGGTCTTAAACTTATCCAGCATCTGTCATTGCCTCTTCTTGTTACTGTGTAAGCAGTTGGGAGTTTTGTTATTAAAATGATAAAAAAATGGCTTTACCTGGAAAACATGTACATAGTTATAATTGATAGAAATGATCTGTCTTCTTGTTTCATGATAAGTGATGGTTATTTTAACATATATGCAAATACCCCCTGGTTGGATCAAAATGCATACCAGTGTTTTTCCTCTGAAATTTTCTGTGTTTTGGTAAAATTAAACATTTTAGAAATTCATTCCACAAGGACTGACAGAGGTTTCCTTTAAAAAAAATTTTTTTTAATGTTTATTCATTTGTGTGTGAGAAAGACAGAATCTGAACAGGGAGGACCAGAGGGAAGAGGGAGACACAGAATCCAAAGCAGGCTCCAGGCTCTGAGTTATCAGCACAGATTCCGAGGGGGGCTCTAACCCATGAACTGTGGGATCATGACCTGTGCCGAAGTCAGATGCTTAACTGATGGAGCTACGCAGGTTCCCCCTTGACAGAGGTTTCCTTAAAATGATGAAGGAGAGAACAGAACCCCACCTTGAAGAAGAAAGCCTTGTTTTCCACCTTCATGTTAGCCCTAGACACAACATAAATAAATGCCATGTTGAAAGAACCTATGAACTGTGAGATCATGACCCAAGTGACCTGAGCTGAAGTCAGATGCTTAACCAACTGAGCCACTCAGGCGCCCCTGGTGTTGTCTTTTTTATTTCAAATTCCAGTTGTTCATTGCTCGTGTATAGGGAAGCAATTGACTTTTGCTTATTAACCTTGTATCTTGTAATAGTACTAAACTTTTGTAATGGATTGACTCTAGGAGGCGTTAATGACTGGTATTAAGTGATACTTGGAAGAACAGGATTGGATACAGAACAAATAATGCATGATTTATAAAATTCTCTGTGTGTCCATGGGCACCTGGGTGGCTCAGCTGGTTGAGTGCCAGATTTCAACTGAGATCATGATCTTGTGGTTTGCGAGTTTGAACCCCATGTCAGGCTCTGTGCTGACAGCTCAGAGCTTGTAGCCTGCTTAGGACTCTGTGTCTCCCTCTCTCTCTTTGGCCCTCCGCTGCTTGTGCTTTCTCCCTCATCCCCTCTCTGTCTCTTTCTCTCTCTCTCTCAAGAACAAATTAACATAAAAAATTAAATAAAAATTCTTTGTGTGTCCCATAGTACCTTGGAAACACACACCGAATGACATTCCCTTCTTCTTTCCCTCCTTATAATAATAATTATTATGATCATTATTACAACTACTACTACTTATATTTAAAGAAACATAATAGCAGTAAGTATAAGAGAAGATTTGTTATCTTGAACAAATGGTAGTCCCCAGTCCTCATTATGTAGCCCAAAACACTGAGGCTAGACTGCTCAGATACTTTGACCAAGGTCAGAGTGAAGGAAGTCAAATGGTAGGAATTGAAGGATGTTTTGGGAAGCACTTGGGCAAAGATACAGAAAGGTCTATAATCCTGTTTGTTAGGGAACAATTTGTCCAAATAGTGATGATGAGAATGTAACTAAACTAGAGTAGCTTTTTAAATTCTGCTCCCAACGGAATGTGGATTTTGGATGGATCTAAAAACTGAATCTCTATGTATTAGAATAGGGATGGAAAAGACACTTAATGCCCAAGAAGAAATCTTTTTTGCAACAGCAAGTAAGCAACATTGACACATTTTAGCCAGAACTGTTCTTAGACTCAGCAGCCATGTTACTTAGAGTCTCTAGCACCATAGACATCTCAGGAGGCAGAGATAATAAATATAAAAAGATGACTTCCTTTATAAGCATACAAAAACTGAATTCTTATAATATTTATTTTGTAACCTTGTGTTTATAGTGACAGATTCTGACCTCTTGTGTTTTCTGGGTTTTTATTGTTGTTTTGTTTTGTTTTTAACACTTTTTTTTTTGCAAATAGACTATTTTTTAGGGCAATTTTAGGTTTGCAGGGAATTGAGCCCAAAGTACAAAAAGTACTGTCTTGCTTGCCCTCACCTCCACCCCCCTTTACCCAAGGTATGGCTCCCTCTGTCATTATTATCTTGTTTGGTACATTTGTTAGAATTAATAAGTGAATATTAACATTTTTATTAAATGGAGACTGTAGTTTACATTAGGGTTCACTCTTTATGTTTTTAAAAGTTCTGTGGGTTTTAACAAATGCCTAATTTGTATATCCATCATTACAACATCATACAAAATAGTTTCATTGCTCTAAAAATCCACCTAGCCATCCCTCCTTCCCTACCAGAGCCGCTGATAACCTCTCAACTTTTTATTTTCTATAGAGACTATAGCTATTCTACTAGAACTCTACATTGATGAAATCATCCGGTGTGCACCCTTTTTAGCCATTTCAGGTTGGCTTCTTTCATCGGTTTCCCCATGCCTTTTATGGCTTGATAGTTCATTTCTTTCCATTCCTGAATCAAATTCCATCGTATAGATGTACTACAATTTTGTTTATCTATTCACTTTCTGATGAATATCTTGGTTGCTCCCAGTTTTTGGCAATTATGAATAAAGATCCCATATTTGGGATTTAAATGAAAATTTTAATGTTTATTTATTTTTGAGAGAAAGGAAGAGAGAGAGAGAGAGAATGAGAGAAAGAGAGAATGAGCAGGGGAGGGGCAGAGAGAGGGAGACACAGAATCTGAACCACCCTGCATGCTCTGAGCTGTCAGCACAGAGACTGACATGGGGCTCAAACTCACTAACCACATGATCATGACCTGAGCTGAAGTCGGATGCTCAACCCACTGAGCCACCCAGGCACCTCCCCTACTTGGTTTTTGAATGTTGAACCTGCCTTATATAACTACAATAAACCTCACTTAGGTGTGGTATATAATTATTTATATACATTGTTGGATTCAATATACTAATTTATTGTTGAGGTTTGTGTTCATGAGAGATACTGATGAGTATTTTTCTTCTAATAGCTTCATCTTGTTTTAGTATTGTCTCATATATTTATTTAGAAAGTATTCTCTCTGCTTCTGTTTCTTATAAGAGATGTTTATAACCATTATTTCTTTCTTGAATGTTTGATAGTCTCACCAGTGAGACTACCTTAGCCTTGTTGTTGACTCTTTTTTATTCTTTTTTAAATTAAATTTAATTTCATTTTAGAGAGAGTGTGTGAGTGGGAGAGGGGCAGAGGGAGAGAGAGAATCCTAAGCTGGCCAGAGGAGCCGAATGCAACGCTCCATTCCACAACCATGGGATCATGACGTGAGCCAAAATCAAAAGTCAGAGGCTCAAGTGATTGAGCCACCCGGTACCCCTATTTTTATTTTATTAACTTCATGTTAGAGTTATTGTACTTCTTTCATGTCTACCAACATTAATATGTACTGTGTTACTTCAAGAGAATACTACCATTGGACAAATGGTTTTACAAGAAATGCATTATAAGCTGAATTTCTAAGAGTAATCTAAATGTCTTAACTTCACTATTCCATGACTAAATATTAGGTTCTATGTTCTTCAATACACATATTACTGTGATTTCAAGCTTTCATCTGTTGAATTAGGCTTTTAGTTTTTGAAAGACACCAGTTTTATTTAAATATGTCCAGGAGTTTTTCCTTGTCACTCAAGTAGGACCACTTGAAGAAGAACGAAGAACAGAAATAGGATATCTTGAGGCAAGTTCTGTCTCTGATTTTTGTTTTTGTTTTTTCGAGCTGTAGTCCTTGTACCACCATAATCTGCTATGGCCAAAACAATGTCCAGAGTTCCAGGCAGAATTCCCACCAGTCCTGGTATGGTAAGATTGTGTAGACCATATCCCTACTCACAACTGCGTGTTTACTCTCCACATTTCTAGAATCTACCTCCTTTGGTCTTTCTGGACCTCTGTGGCCCTTACATTTATAAGGAATAACAGTCTTTTGTTCAATGTCATATCGGGTCATGAGTCACCCACAGAAACTACCATGAGCCCAGTGTCATGCCTTAGTAGTTAAGCTATATTAATTTACATATACATAGCCATTGTCCATAGAGTGTGTCTTGAGATGCAGAGTGGCCTATTCATGAGAAGTAAAGCCATCTCCAGAACATGTCCCCACAATTATTATTCTACTCCAGCTACCCAAGCATGGATGTCAGCTCAACTCATTAGTCTAGAAATCAACATTTCTTATGGTAGCATCTTTCAAGTCACTATAGGCTTTCCCTACCATTTGACCTCATGCTGAACCATACCACATCATCAAAACATATTTTCATATATGTTAATATTAATAAGATTCTCTTTCTGCATTAAAAAAATCATAAGAGGTGTATCTGATCCTATTAAATACCGAGGAGTAGTGTAATGGTTAATTTTATGTTTCAACTTGAGTGGGACCCAGGGTTTCCAGATATTTGGTTAAACATTGTTTCTGTGGGTGTCTCTGAGTGTTTTTTGATGAGATTGGCATATGAATCTGTAAAGTGTGTAAAGTTGATTGCCTTCTCCCATGTGAGTGGACATCATCCATTCTGTTGGAAGGCTGAATAGAACAAATGGTTGAGTAAGAAAGAATTCACTCTCTCTCTGCCTTGCTCCTGAGCTGCAATGTCAGTGCTCTCCTGCACTCACTAAGAATTATATCAACAGTTCTCCTGGTTCTCAGTCCTTCAAACTCAGACTCGGGCTCCACCACCAGCAATCCTGCATCTCTAGCTCGCTAGCTGCAGATCATGGGACTTCTCATCCTCTATAGTCATGTGGACCAATTCCTTATAAGTCTCCCTCCATCTCCCCCCACTCTGTCTCCCTCTCTCTCACTCTCTCCCTCCTTCTCTCTCTCATTCTCTCTTTCTCTAATCAGCCCCAACTAACATAGGTATTCCAACTTTCTGCATTTCCTACCTTGGTGGAAATTTGAGACTATATTTCCCTAAGCATATATTAGACCTGTGGATACTTAGAGCTAGAGGATATGTGAGAGCTCCTTTAGATCTAGGTGAATTAGACGTGGGAATGCTTAGAGACTTCCTCAGTCACATGAGTGCTGGAACACAAAGTCAAGTTTCTACACTCAGCTTGGTGCTGTATATTTTATCATTTTTACTACCAAAAGCAGTACCATAAATACTGTGTTAAATTGCGAATTGGATCTACCTATATCCCAACTCTTCCAAATTGTTAAAGTACTTCCATTGCTGAGCCTTCTTTTTGATGTATTAGTTCTTTATTTTGTTCAATGGTCCCCGGTGTTATTATCAAGTACATTACAGAGGCTTGAGAGAATTTATGTCTGTTTCATTGGTCCTTTCCTTATAGTGGTTATACCAAGTAGTGGAATTACTTACTTGAGATGATCCTGGGTTTATTAATCCACTCTTCACAACTACACTGCATCCTGAGATTGCCTTAAAGATTTTTCATTTTCCCTGACACTAAAATAAAAATATGACCAGGATTTAAAAGTTACTCTCTCATTTGCCTACATCCTCAAAACAAAACGGGCCACGTATCAACAGATGTTGAAATATATAAAACAGTTGGATATCCTTATTTGCCTGGCTGTCAGCTGCCTTCCATTAGATACAAGGCACTGTCGGCAGAATAAAGTCCAGGTTCTAAGGAAAGAGCTGATTCAGAAATGCTGCTTGCCAACACAATGCTGATGGCATGTAAAAAAAAAATAAATTCATGTCTCTCCTTTATGGCTTTAACTTTAAGGTCCATATTAATCGAGAATCATAAGATATCATAAAAGTGATCACCTGTTTCCTTTGTAAAATTGCTCAATACAATTGTATAACTGGAATGGAAATCATTGATTTTCTATTCTAAGCCATTACTTTTCCTCCAGAATTCAACTCTCTTTTTAATGGGGGGAAAAAATAACAAGCCTGGGAAACGTGAAATAACAGTTGGCCAGAATCATAGTTAGCTGTTAGCTACTTAGAGGTTACTGTTCCCAAATATTGGGACTGTTGTCTGTGTGAGAATTGTACAAATTACCTTGTGATGTCAAGCCTGGCTTTTGGCTGGTGAGCTGTATGGTGCCTTTTCTTCCTAGAACACTTGGAACCACTGCATGTCAGTCCGTGCTCTCTCTTTTCTGATTCTTGACTTGGAATCAGAGGTTGAAACAGAGGCACAGAGAGCCTAGTTTCCCTCGCCAAACAGTAAGGACTCAGCTGGAGCTAACGCATCTTGAAAGAGCTTCAAAGATCAATCTGGTCAGCATGGCTGAGACCACTGTTAACTCACACATGTGGAATCCTCAAGGCTTGCCTGCTTTTTAGTCATGCATGTGACTTGGCCATATGGCATTTACTAAACTCTCAGTGTCAAGGCTCTCCTTCCAAAAGACATTCCAATGTTTTCTTGGTGGCATTTACATCTTCCTCTCATTTGTTATGACAATGATCCACATATACACCATATTCCGAGTCTTAAAGGATGCTTGTCACAACCCTTGTGTGTCCTGGAGTTCCAGAAAAATAGATCCGTCATTTTCCTGATGCAGAGTGGCATTTTTGGGTTGCAAGTTAGCAATAAATGGCTTTTCCATATTGATAGGAGAATAAAGTGGGAAGGTTTTTAGTTGTAAAGAGCTTAGGCTTTGCAGTGAGATAAACCTGTTTTCCAGCTTCACCACGGCCACTAGTTATTCATTAATTAACCTCCGAGACTTCAGTTGCCTCTTACACAAGCCATGTCATTTCTCAGTATATGGTATAAAACTATTGGAAGACATGTAATGCACAAATGGATGTGAATAAATGAATGTTCTTTATGCATATTTGAGGGTTCTGGGAATAGAGGCACCTGGGTGGCTCATTCAATTGAGCGACCAGCTTTGGCTCAGATAATGATCTCACAGTTTGTGGGTTCGAGCCTCACATCAGGCTCAGTGCTGACAGCTCAGAGCCTGGAACCTGTCTTCAGATTCTGTGTCTCCCTTTCTCTCTGACCCTGCCCCACCCCCCTCACTCACACTATCTCTCTCTCTCAAAAATAAATAAAACATTAAAAAATCTTAGAAAGTTTTGGGAATAAATATAATTTGTTTACATTTTTATGTATTACATTTTTCAGTAAGAGGTACTATGCTTTTAACAGAATGTTCCATGTATGGTAGCAAGTGAGCTGCATGTACCATCTCTCGTGCTTACAACAGCCCTACAATATAGATCTTCCCATCATTTTACAGATAAGCAAAGTGAAGCCTACAGCCCCAGGGTCAAAACTCTGCAACATCCTAGATCTGTGAGTCAAGTCCAGGTTTCTTTGACATCAAAGCTCATTTTCTCTTTATTATCATATCTTCACTCTTCCCTGAGGCTTCCCTTAATTCTCTTTTACACCTTCTGAATGCAGACATTAGGCATATGTGAGGGGCTGCTGGTGGTATAATGACTTCCACATACATTTCCCTTAACCCCCCTAGCACCCATACAGGCTCATTTCTATTTCCATTTTTATATAAAGGGAGACTGAGGCTCAGACAGTTTCAATGATATTCTAAGATCATCCAGCTAGTAAGTGTCTGGGTAGGGTATACACGTGTGATGTGTAACCTAAAAGCATGTTCATTAAGTTGTTTCTCATCTCTCTCTGCTTCTATTTTCTTTTCTATTTATATCCATTCATGATTTCCTTCCTTTGGTCTTTATTATCCAGTTGCAATTTTATTTTTCTTTGACTTCTACTTGTCCTTCAATGATTTCTCCCAGTGGCTTCCTTTCCCTTGGGGACCAGATGACGTAAGTGGGCTAGTGCTGAGCGGGGACAGATTGAAGGTGGGCGGGCAGGGGGGCACCAAGTCTCCCGCGATGAGCCGCCCTCAGCAGGCTCCACTCTGGTCCGCTGGCACATCCATTAAGTGCAAGTTGCTTTTACATTCCTTCTACTCTTCTGGTGTGAGGGGCTTTTTTCATGCGCTGTTTAAAAATGTAGCATTCAAAGGCCTCTCATCCTATGAACACTGTTTTGCTTGGGTGTCAGATCTTTTTTAGGAACTAAAGATAAAAGAAGAATGTTTGCAGAGTGGGCACTTAAAGATGACAAGATCTATACCCAGATAGGACGTCAAATGTCAGGTCTGTGAAAACAAAGGATCCCAGTAGTCCTAGTTCTGCCCAGAGGACACATTTTATTAAGTACCTACTTGTATGTATCATAAGCTATGTTCATTATTATGCTAAATGTTTTAATTATATAATCATATTTCATCCCTGCCCCCCAACAAACCTGTTTCTTTTTTAAAGTTTTTTAATGTTTATTTTTGAGAGAGAGAGAGACCACAAGCAAGGGACAGTCAGAGAGAGAGGGAGCCACAGAATCCAAAGCAGGCTCTGGGCTCTGAGCTGTCAGCACAGAGCCCAGCGTGGGGCTGGAACTCATGAACTGCGAGAACATGACCTATGCCAAAGTCAGAAGCTTAACCGACTGAGCCACCTAGTTGCCCCTGCTTTGTTATTGTTCTCATTTTTAAAGATGGAGAAGTTGATAATGAGACTTTGTGTCAGTTGTAAGTGATATTCTTCTACATTCTAAAAAATCTAAACTTGGCTGCCATGAAAGAATGATAGCATTGGATTCATGGAGGTCAAAGGCCCAACAGGTTCTTCTAAAGTTTCATACCTACTAAACTCTATCTATCAAAAATTTAATATTATAGGGGCACCTGGGCGGATCAGTCTGTTAAGCATTTGACTTTGACGCATGTCATGATTTCACAGTTTGTGAGTTCCGGCCGTGCATTGGGCCTCTGCGTCAGCGCAGAGCCTGCTTTGGATCTTCTGTCCCCCTCTCCCTTAGCCTCTCCCCTACTTGTTCTCTCTTTCTCTCTCTCTCTTTTTCAATAAATACTTAAATAAATAAACTTTTAAAACGGTTTAATAGTATAAAACAGGGTGAAATACTGGCCCAGGGACTATTTTTTGCGGTACTGCCTCTCTCGTTGTTACTGGAATAAAAACAAGATGTCTTTCAAGCCTACCTCTTC
Source organism: Suricata suricatta (assembly GCF_006229205.1). Taxonomy (NCBI): domain Eukaryota; kingdom Metazoa; phylum Chordata; class Mammalia; order Carnivora; family Herpestidae; genus Suricata; species Suricata suricatta. The sequence goes on from NC_043703.1 coordinate 155,604,541, forward strand.
TGTGATTGTATTCGTCACTCAGATGGTTTCCTGACAGCTCCATGTTATCAGAAAAGACACTAAGTTTATAGCATACAAGTGGTCATTTTTCTTTATGAATGTGTCCTTCTGTTCATCTCATTACATGAATATTTAAATGTGGTTTGCAAACAAGAATTTTCCCTCTCAAATTCCAGAATGAACTGAGAAACAGATATTGATGTCAAACAAGAAGATGTGTTGCCAATAAATCTTGTATAAAGGACTAGTGTATATACTTGAAACCAGCACGGGGCTTGATTATTTTCCCTCTAAAGTAGGCTGGCCATTTATAGGGCCGAGAGACCTAGACCTGCAGGTTTTAAGTGGAGAAAAATGAGCTAATGTTCTTGTAGGCAGTCTGTGTCTGAAAGCGGAGGCCAAGAAAGTCTGTCTCGCCTCTACACGTGGCCTTAGGTCTAATTCTGTGTGCCAAACACGTGTTTTGGGACAGGAGATGAGATGGGATTCCTTTCCAGAAAAGAGGTCTGCAGGAGCGAGACCCAGCATGGCCAGTGGCCCCTTTCTAATCTCCCTGTTGCCTCAGGGAGTTTAAGTGTGTAAATAATAGGAAGACAGGTAGAATTGATATGCCTCATGCTTTGGGAACTATAAATGTGTTTTGGTATTGTATTTTTGTTTGTTAGGGGCTGACAGGAGCAAGGGGTGAAGAAATTAAGAAAGTCCAATCCTGGTCCTGTCCTCAAACAACTTCAAATTACATGAAAGCTCTGACCACAGTGAATTCAGAGCGTTGCGAGGGCATCTAAGGACTATCTTTTTATGGTGTCCAATAAACGGGAATGGCCGAATTGTTCACTCTGTAAGCACTTGGACTCAGTTTGGAATCCATAGAATATTCATTCAATGGTGGGTCTGTGGGAATAGAATCAGGGTTCACATGTGCCACATGAAGTAACACTGTTCATATAAGTGTGTTAGGAGAGACATCCAACTTCGTATCATCAGGAAAATCACACTGATATCCTTTGCAGATGAAGACAATGTTCTTTTTTCTTCCTTTTCCCCTTCTCTCCAACCACCAGCTGTGACTGGTGAGCCGCTGAGATGTGATCCAGTGGTTTTCCTGCCCCTGTGTAATGTCACCACTGGTACATGATGCAGCCGGTGTGGGGTCGGGGTGGCGTAGAATCACTGTGAGCTGGTGGGATTGGGGTGAGGAAACCTAAGTTTAAAGTCAGTTAACATAACTGATTTCTTCATTCCCTACTCCTCAGATAGTAGAAATGACACTAGAAATTCTTATTTTGTGCAGTTGAAATGATGATCAAATCCACAGAAATCATGCAATTAGTGATCTTTATCAGGTTTATTTGCTCCCATAATCAAAATGTGGAACATTCTTCCTCACTCCTCAAAATTTCCATATGTCATCTTGTTGTTAATGTTTATCCTCACCTAATGCTATGTCTCCGGTAACCACTGAGATGTTTTTTGCTTCTTTATTGCCGCTTTTTCCAGAATGTCTTACATATATGTGGTGTTTAATATATGTGGTATTTAAGAAACAAAACAGATTAAGTGGGGGAACAGAAAGAAAAATAAAATAAAATAAAAAAAGAGAGGGAGGCAAAACATAAGAGATTCTTAAATACAGGGACTCCTGGGTGGCTCAGTTGGTTAAACATCTGACTCTTGACTTTGACTCAGGTCATGATCTCATAAATTGTGGGTTTGAGGCCTGTGTTGGGCTCTGCATTGACAGTGAGGAATCTACTTGGATTTTCTCTGTCTTCCTCTCTCTCTCTGTCTCTCTCTCTCTCTCTTTCTCAAAGTAAATAAATAAACTTTAAAAAGGAGACTTTTAAATACAGAGAATAAGCTGAGGGTTTATGGAGGCAGGTGGGTGGGGGATGGGCTAGATGGATGATGGAGGAATTGAGGAGGACACTTGGGATGAGCACTGGGTATTGTACATAACTGATGAATCACTAAATTCTACTCCTGAAATCAATACTACACCATATGTTAACTGACTTAAATTTAAATTAAAAAAAATAAATACATCAGTTGAGAGACATGTAGTTTATTTCCAGTTTGGGACAATTGCCAATAAAGTCACATTATAAAATTTCATAATAAGGGTGTGTGTGAACATGTATTCATTTCTTTTAGATAAATCCTGAGAAGAGTGCTGGTTGGCCCCAATGGTAGCTATATGTTTCATGTCGTTACAAAGCATCGAATTGTTTTTTGAAGAAGCGCTACCATTTCGAATTTTCACCAGCAGTGTACTGAAGGATCCAGTATTCTGTCACCACCAGTACCCGATTGTATCACGTCATTAGAAAAAAGGTTTTAGCTATTTGTGGTGTGTTGAATTTGTGGCTATCCCAAATATATCTAGAACTTTAAAATGAGATTTTATTGAGAATAGGGGTCTTTGCAGTTGTAAATAAGGGCAGAATCTCAAGATGAGATCATCCTGGAATAGAATAGACTCTAAACCCTAACGAATCTTTATAAATGAGAAGTGGTAACAAACAGAGACACACAGGGAGATGGCCATGTGAGGTTGAAGGTAGTGGCACAAAGAGGCATCTATCATCTCTTAGATTCTCCCTTAAAGCCTCTAGTAGGATCCTGCTGACTCCTTGACTTTGGACTTCAGGCCTCCAGGACTACGAGATGATACGTTTCTGCTGTTTTAGGTCACCCAATTTATGCCAATCTGTTAAGGTAATCCTAGGAAACTGATATACCTTTCTCTTTTTTTTAATGTTTATTTTTGAGAGAGACAGAGAGAGACACAGAGTGTGAGTGGAGGAGGGGCAGAGAGAAGGAGGGACACAGAATCTGAAGCAGTCTCAAAGAAGGCTCTTAGCTGTCAGCACAGAGCCTACATGGGCCTTGAACTCATGGACCATGAGATCAGGACCTGAGCCGAATTTAGATGCTTAACCAACTAAGCTACCCAGGCACCCCCCTCCCCATACACCTTTCAAATTCAAATTGGTAGATAGGAGTATCTTATTGTGATTCTAAGTTACATTTCATTAATGACTGGAATTGAGTGCTCCTTTGTGCACCTGCACACAAGGTAGGGTCCGTTCAAAGTTTTGCCCATTTAAACTTTTTTTTAAAAAATTTTTGAGTTTGAGTGTTATTTATACCTTCTGCAGAGACCTTTACTGATTATATTTTTAATATCTCTTTCATTGCATTAATTGCTTTTTTATTTTCTTAACACTGGATTTTGGATAGTAGAAGTCTTGAATTTGTTGAAGTCCCATTTGCCAGCTTGTTGTGTATGTGTGTGTGTGTATGTGTGTGCACGTGCATGTATTATGTGCGTGCATGTGTGTGTATGTGCCAGTTTTGAGAAATTCTTATCTAAACCAAAGCCACAAAATATATTTTAGGTATTATCTTAGAAATTTTTTATTTTTATGTTTTACAAGTAGACTTGTAGGCAGTTTAAAGTTGATTTTGTTTTTATTACGGGTGGGAGTTGAAGTTCATGTTTAGTATGTGATGAAATTAAATTAGAAAATTATTCATTTAATACTATTTTTGGGCTAAAATCTACCATGTTGCTAGTTGTTCTTATTTTTCCCAAATTTTCTTTGTTGAATAGGTCCTCTTATCTGCCTGCTTTCAGATTAATTCTTTATGTTTTTGAGATTCCATTTTATCTTCATTCTTGGTGTTTTACTTCTATTTTTTCATGGCTGTTTTTTGTTTTATCTTATTTTGTTTAGTTTTGTAACAGCTGTTGGATTTATAATATGGCTTTTTTTTTAAATGTTTACTTATTTTTGAGAGAGAGACAGAGACAGAGTGTGAATGGGGGAGGGACAGAGAGACAGGGAGACACAGAACCTGAAACAGGCTACAGGCTCCTAGCTGTCAGCACAGAGCCCCATATGGGGCTTCAACTCACGAACCATTAGATCATGATCTGAGTCAAAGTCGGGTCAAACCCTCAACTGACTGAGCCACCCAGGTGCCCTCATTTATTATTTTTAAATTGTTGCCCAGTTTTCTTATTCTACTACCTATTATATGGGTCAGGTTTCTAAAAAACAGTTAGGTGAAGACTGTTTATTACTGTACTTGGCCCTGTGGGAGATACTACCATTTAAGGGAGAGCTTATACATTATCAATTCACTTTTATATATCCAATATATAGCATATGTTAGGTGTTAGATAAATATATGTATTTTTTTTAATTTTTCTGCAGTTTAGCAAGGAATGATTGACCTATAGTATGGTGCAAATATTTACCCTTAAATATTTGAGGACTTTTGACATATTTACCCCCAGAAAGTCATCAGTAAAATTACAATAAGGAATACACATCATCCTTGAAAGTTTCTTCATGTCTCTTTATAACCTATCCATCCCTAACCTCACCTACCTCCTTATTCCCAGGAATCCCTCATTCTGTTCTTTGTCAATACAGATTTATTTGCATTTTCTAGAGTTTTATGTAAAAAATCATGTACTGCATATTAATTATTATTTTTTAATGTTTATTAATTTTTTTGAGAAAGTGAGATAGAGCGTGAGTAGGGGAGAGGCAGAGAGAGAGAGGGAGACAGAATCTGAAGCAGGTTCCAGGCTCTGAGCTGTCAGTGCAGAGCCTGATGCAGGGCTCAAATGAAACATGAGATCATGACCTGGCTGAAGTCAGACCCTTAACCAACTGAACCACCCAGGTGCCCCTATTTTTTAACTCCTTCTTTTTGATCATTATTATTTTGATTTTCATACTTGATATTGTACTTATACATAGATATCTTTTTATTGCTGAGTAGTATGCATATACCACACTGCTGAAGGATATTTGGACTCTTTCCAATTTTAGCTATTGCAAGTAAAGCTACTATGAACATTCATGAACATTTTTTGTGTGGACATTAGATTTCATTTTCCTTTGGTGAATACTTAGGTGCCAAATACACGGTAATACAGTAAGAATATATTTAAATTTCTATTGACTTGTACTCCATTCACCATGTTGACCAATTTTGAAATACTCTTGGTTTTTGCTTAGTGTTAAAGAGCTTATCATCTTTTAATCCCTTTATTTTGCTGTTGCCCTGTCAACATATTCATTAAAAGCCATGCTCACAATATAAAAATAAGTGGGCAATCATTACAAGTGTTCATGCTCTCCTCTGGGAGAAAGTAGAGTCTGGATTTATTTGGCACTGAAGTAATTAATGACAAAGGATTTACATAATAATTTCACTGCTAATTGATTTGCTATGTCAATATGTCTTTGGTAACTACCTAAGTAACTACCAATGATGATTAAACAGATAGATGAGTGGCATTTATCTGCAGCATTAGTCTACTATGATATGTGTTGAGGAAACATAATTTCCAGGTTTTAGCACAATACAACAAGTGACATTGTTCTAAAATAATATTTCTTAACCACAACGAGACATCCATATGTCATCAACCACCCCTTCCTCCCTCCCTCCCTCCCTCCCTCCCTCTCATATTTGTCTTACACCATAGCTGGAGGGACATCATAATTTCCCTATTGATCCATTTGAATGTAAAATGTGGATTGAAGCAATAAAATTAAAGTAGCCATCTTTATGCATATTGGCTTTTCTTTCCTTTTCAGTGAGATCCCCTTTCCCAGGAAAGACATTGGCAAAGTAGTTAACATGAAGGACGAGTGGATATATTTGCACATGGATCTAATTGCGGAGTGGCTTATTGGGAAAGTGAGGTGGGGAAAGCAGTGGGAATGCTGAGGACTGTGTCCCAGCGTATTCACTCATTCTGTATCTCAACAGGTTACTTCTCTCTGGTCTTCCCTTTTCCTTCCTTCCTTCCTTCCTTCCTTCCTTCCTTCCTTCCTTCCTTCCTTCCTTCCTTCCTTCTCTGTAAATAAATGAGTTGGAGTAACAAGGCAGTTTTCCCTCAGGGTCAACATAGGTACTTCTATGGGACAACAAAATTATGACTTGAGTTTCATTTCTAAATTATGTTCAACTGTTAAAAAAAAAACTACACAAATCCTGAAAACTGCATGGTGAAATATATTACAAATACAATTTTTACACTTTGTGTCCATTGCAGAGCAAATACTGGGTTACCTCCTTGTTGAGTGTAACAGTAAAATCTCTTCTGCGTTCTTTGCTTAATTAAGCATTGTGCTTTGGATTGGTTTGTGTCCGACCAAAATTCACACTGAAACCTCATGCCCAGTGATGGGATTTGAGGATGGAACTAAGTCATGAGGGTAGGGCCTTTATGACCAGATCAGTGTCCCTATAAGAGGAGACCTCAGAGAGCCTGTGCACTTGTCTCTCTCACTCTGTCTCTCTTCCTGTCATGGGAAAGACACTGCAAAAATGCGGCCATCTGTGAGCCAGAAAGAGAGTTTTCACCAGAAACCAATTATGCTCGCACCTTGCATTTGAACTTCTAGCCTCCAAAATTGAGACCACATAAGTTTCCTTAGATTAAGCACCCAGTCTAGGTACTTTGTTATGTTAATTTAAACTCACTAAGATGCTCCTGTTTTGACTATAACAAATAAAATTTTTCTGCATTCTATTTTTTTAGGTTTATTTATTTATTTTGAAAGAGACCAAGTCAGTGCAAGCTGGGGAGGGGCAGAGAGAGAGAGAGGGAAGAGAGAATCCCAAGCAGGCTCCATGCTGTCAGAGCAGAGCCTGATGTAGGGCTCAAACTCATAAACCATGAGATCATGACCTAAACTGAAGTCAGGAGTCTGATGCTTAACCAAATGAGACACCTCTTCATCTGCATTCTTTATATATGTATAGTTATTTAAATGTGCAAATCAGTTTTATTGATACTGGGCAACTGAAATAAAACCAAGAAATAATTAGAATGTCACAGGCTTGTTAATACTGTAACACTAATAAATACCGTTCCCCCCATTCAAAATGACATATCACTAAAATGACCTTACTTTTCTATATGGTTTCTTATTAAATAAGTGTTATTTAACGTATCACTGCATATAATATTTTAGTTTAATTTAGTTTATGAGTAAATCCTCTATTAGGCATATTTATTTTATTTATTAAAAATCACCTTGTCTATTGTGCACATTTACATATAATATATGTAAAACTACATATAAGTAGCCTTTAACAAAAATATTCTACAATAAGAATGTGAAACCCATGGAGGTAGTTTATAGCTAAGATACTCAGAATTTTAATTTTGATTGATTTCCATGTCAGGGATAGAAAAAAAATTAACACTATACAAAGCATTATATATTCTCAGTGTGAGTTGCTGGTAAGTTTCTTATATAATGAGGTCAGTGGCACACTGAGTGTAGGAATTTGCAGCTTGAAGTTGTAGAACATGGTGATTTCATTTAGGAGGCTAAAGAAAAACTTGAAAAGAATACACAAGAACCCATGCTTAACAGAGAATTTATGGTAAAGCTGAATATTCTTAAAGTAAAATATTAAAATTCAAAACTACATATCAAATCTGTCAAGTTAGAGTTGATGCTTATGTAAAGTTGTGAGTAAGACAGGTCAAGGGCCCTTGGTACAAACAAGCATTGTTATAACGCGCACATTGGAGATCATGGAATAGTAGAGTGCAGAGATGTCGGTAAAGAAACTGGACATTCCCAAGTATCTACTCAATGCCTGAGACTTCATAAGGTTTAGTCACGTAAGTTATGCATGTGATCACATGGAAAGAAGACTAAGATTTTGGACACTTTGCTTCTAAAGTACTTCCGGCATCTACAAAGTTTTTCTAAGCTATGATTAACTGAAGCTTTGCATATCAGTGAGTATTGAGAGGTACAGCCTCACCTCACCTATTTAGCCATAATTAAGACTTATTTGGCAAAAGGGTTGGTTACTTCCTGCAAAACATAAGTTACATTCCTATTTCTTTTATTTGTGTTACTAAAGGCTCATTCTGGCAAGTTTACCAAAACAAAGGAAATATTTCCTAATTCTTTTCACTAAAAAGTACCCTAAACCCATAAAAGGCAGAACTAATAATGAATAAACTTGATGATCAATCAAAATAAATTGCCATTTCTTAGTAATTCTGGTGCAGAAAATTCCTATTTCCCTCTCTCAGTGCTTCCTAGATTCAGTTTGAACAGAACGTCTAACTTGATGTAGTAAAGTTGAGTTAGAAGGCAATCTACTGACAAAATTTGTTACCTGGTTTTCTGGAAAATGAACCTGTCCATTAACACAGATAATTTTCAAAATTACATATACTGAGATGAAGTATAAGCCTTGTGATAAAAATTATAATTATTTATTTTCTAATTATTTATTTTCTAATTGTAAAATCACAATTATTTATTTTGTAAACTGTATTTCTGCTCCTTACCAACTTTTCGAATTTCTTTGCACAATTGTCAGTGCCTTGGAGAAAGAATATAAATATCTGAATCACATTTTATAATAAGAGTAATGTATTGATGTTATTAATGACATCTTTTCAGCTTGTCTCACTTTTCAGGTGTGGTTTGGGTTAGATTCTCTAAAATCCAGACCAGTATTGCCATTAAGAATTGCAACCTTACTCTGGGCACAGAAACCGATCTCAAATGTATTACCAAATCCTCTTCTTAAATCTGTCTGTGTGACCTTTGGAAAGTCAAATAAAATCTATGGGATTTATCATCCACCTCTGGAAAAATAAGGAGTTAAGCTAGATTATCATTAGAGTTCTTTCTGGTCCTAATATTCTGCAAAATTGAGTTAGAGGAACATTTCCTCTTAACTTAAGAAGATATAGCTGACCTTTCTAGAGTGGCAAGTTTGTTCAAAGAGTATGTTGGGAATTTTGCATTCACTTTTTCACTGAATTTCTCTCTAAATGCCACAGAGGTTTTTTACGGATGACGACATTGAAGCTCAGAGAGCTGAAATAACTAACAATATACTCCAAAGTTGATGTATTTCCTACTGCATTGGAAATAACACATCCCCGCCCCCGCCCCCACCCCAGATCAGAGTCCACAGTAGAGCTGTGAGGGACACAGAGTATGTCAAAATTATTATTATAGCTAGTAGGATTTATACATGAAATGTTAAAAATGATTTGTACTTGGAAAATTCCTGTCATAAGTAATATCCACTTTGATCTTTATGCGGTCATTGTGGATAGCGGTGTTGAAGTAGAAAGAGCTTAAGGTTTGGACTCAGAAAACGCTCACTTAAAACTCCAATCCTGCTGTTCTCCAGATCTATAATTTGGTTAACCTGTTGTTTCCCTCAGCGAAGTTTGACCTGGCAGTGTTTGTTTGGAACTTCATCTATAATTCTATCGTGATGATCCTGTTTTGATTTGAGGTTCAGTTGTATATGTGACTGTCTACTCCACCAATATATTTTGAACGTTTATAATACAAAACGTTGTGTCACTGACAAATAATAACTTAATATAATTTGTTAAGCTATGTTGGGATTCTCTACATGACCGATGGGGAAACTAATGTCCAGAGAGAGCTAGCTGTAGTTAGTCACATAGAGAGTGTCAGAGGCAGATCTGGAAAACAAGGGTCCATTTGGTAATAAAGGAGAAATTACCTTGCCTCTTCCATGCCACATGTTCTTTTGACATGCTCTTAGTCTTCGTTGTTTTTGCATACTGGGCCTGAGGGAGAGGTATGGCTCCAGAACTGCCATTTGTGATTATCTGAGAATAAATAATAATTACGCGTGTCACTTCCGTGTGCACAAGTAGAGAGCGGCAATCCTCCTTGACGCAGAGTTTCATGACTGTGAGAGGAAGCATTTAAAGGTTTCCTTTCATTCTCATTATGCAAATATGAATTGAGTAGATAAACAATTGCTTAGGTGGAAGGATGTAATGGATTTGCTGTCTTTCGAAGAATGCCGCCCGCCATTCCCAACCACAGACTCTAGAGCGGAAGTGGACATATTACACTGGGGTGCAGGGACTTCCAGGAAGGAAGGGACCATGGTTCCAGTCCTCCTAGCTCCTCAGAATACAAGATTGGGAAAGCTGTTTATCTGCACTGAATGACCCTATTACTGATCTGCTGGAGGAAAATAAGAGGGGTCTGGGAAAAGAACTCCCTAAGAGTAAAATGTGGGTCGGCATCTATGCTAACCAAAAAGGCGCAACAAGACACTACCAGGAGGAATTTTTACTTGCAAATTATTAATAAAACAGAGGATATTTAGTCAACGGTGAGGAGCCAGTCCTCTGAATGGCACCTCTGGCAATAGCCAAAGCAGTTATGCTAATGGTAGATTTACCATCTCACTTGGAGAAGGAAGACTCCCTCTTAGTCATGGAAGATGGGTGTTTGAAAGTCATTTGTAATAATGTAGGAGATATGAAAGCATGTGCATTTTGAGGGAGTTGAACCTTTTCTTACATTTGGCCTTAGTTACTCCAGGGCAGGCGGTATAGGGACACAGGTGCCATTGGGATCACAGAAAGCTCATTGTTATCATTGTGAAATGGAAACCTCCTCTTTTCACAACTAGGTTGGGTGGAGGTCACTCTGAGGTTTTCCTTCTGGTGTAATTACACCGATCACCTCTGCACCTGGCGTGCACAAAATTGCACATTTCTGGTGCAGGGTGGACATAATCTCTGCCTTCAAGAGACCTACCTCTCTGGGGCTAAACTTTGCCCATTGAGAGTCAAGATTCATGATATATAAAGGCTGCTTGGAATAATCACTAGGAAAATGTATGAAGTTTTGAAGAAGAAATGATTCCATCCTGTCAGTATGATGGAAAGCCTCAATAGAGAGAGTCATGACAGAGAAAGCCTATGAATGAGGCCTTGAAGTCTAACAGAGAAAGAAAGCAAGACTCCTGTTCTTTTCTCTAGTCTTCATCTTGGGAACCAAAGAGAATACAGTAGTTCTATTTACTTTGCAAAAGTGCATTTACATATAAAAACCCAATGTTTATGTGGCAAAATAAATATGTACCATATATATTAATTCATGTATAGAGAAACATCCTTATTCTGCAGAAACTAAGGCACATTTTCTTTGCATATAGCAATTATTTTTTCCGGAAAAGCAAACGACTTTACAAAAATGAGGCAATACGTTTTAGTGGCATCTTAAGTTGAATATTATAGCTTTAAAAATGTCTCAAAATAAAATTCAAGGCTATGGTCTTCAGTAGTTTTTAATTTCACTTCACCAAAACTGGTTTTCATTATTATGGTGACATTGAAAGGAAACCCCCAGAAAGCGCTGGATGATATTTCGCCCATTGCTAAAGAGAGAGAGAACCATCCCTAGGTGCGAATTTATCTTGTGACTATTTGGACTCTCCTCCTGTTGAGTATTTATTCCTCTGATGGAATGTAGTTTTCCTTCAGAGTGTCAAGAATAACTCCATTTAAAAGCCCAGCCTAAAGAAAAGAAGTCGTTTTGTGTGTGCATGTTTTATCCCTTTTACTGATGCTGTAAAAGTGCAGTGATTGCGATGGTTACTTCCCTCCTTTTCTTTTTCTCGGAACCAGTTTTGTACTGTCTTTGCTTTTCAGAAGATAGCGCGGCACTATGCCAGTGTCATAAAGCACAGAAATGAACGCCTCTGTAATCATGTAATACTTTAGTTTAAGTATTCTGCATAACTGCTTTACATTGTTAACATTTTTGAATACATGTTTAATGCATACTTCTTTACTAATCTGAATCTCAATTCAAAATCATACAGTCTGTGAAATTCTAGTTTTCAGATTCAGGTGGAAGATGTTATTGCACTTTCTAACCACACATTAAAATAAAATAGAAAAAAAACTCGGTCAAAAAGTCAGTAGAAGTAATCACCAAAGAAAGCTGTTTGTCCACAGAGCCAATGGCAAAAACACCTGTTACATATTAAAGACTGAGTCATATTTGGAGTCTATTCTATTATTCTTTCTGCCCTTCCCCCTCCAAAAAATATTTCTCATGTGTACTATCATTTGCTTATTTCTCACAATTCTGATGAGAAAACAAATAATCTAATGTAGTTAGGACCTGAGATAACCCACATATCCCAGTTTGCAATTCTGTGGTCAGTAAATAAAAATTTAAAAAGAAACAAATAAAGGTAAATTGCAATAACAGATATGATTCCATTGGACTTTTTTTAAAGTTTCTTTAGTTATTTTGAGAGAGAGAGAGAGTGAGTGCACAGGCAGGGGAGGGGCAGAGAGGAAGAGAGAGAGAATCCCAAGCAGGCTCTGCACTGTCAGTACATAGCTTCATGTAGGGCTCCAACTCATGAACAGTGAGATGAAGAGCTTAGCCAAGATTAGGAGTTGGATGCCAACCAACCACACCACCCAGGTGCCCCCCATTGGATTTTATTTTTAAGTAGGGTTACACATCAAGACATTGTAAACTAGGACTCCTGAGTGGCTCAGCCGGTTGAGCGTCTGACTTCAGCTTAGGTCACTATCTCACGGTTGGTGGGTTTGAGCCCCGTGTTGGGCTCTGTGCTGACAGCTAGCTCAGAGCCTGGAGCCTGCTTTGTATCCTGTGTCTCCTTCTCTCTCTGATCCTCCCCGCTCATGCTCTGTCTCACTCTATCTCTCAAAAAAAATAAATGAAAAAAAATTTTACAAAAAGACATTGTAAACTATCTTAAGGCCTCAGTATAGGACATCCTGTATACAAAAATTATAGAGGAATTCTGAAATTTGCTTCTTCAAAACACTAAGAGCATTTTTCAACCGCTCTTAATAAAGAATGAGTTTTACCAGTGACCATGCCCTCCTTTTTCCCTTGTATCTTAGACTACCAAAAATTTAACACCTGTAGCAACTATGCAGATTCACGTAGACTTAGTTAAGATCACTGTTACTTTTCCTTGATCTAGAGTACAAGCTCTTGGTTAGCTTTTGCATGGAATAGGTTTGTTTCTTTTTTCTACCTTTATAAATCTGTGTGTGGTGGGGGGAGGTCGATGTGAATAAGCTAATTCAAATTAGTTTTTGGTGGGGGGGATGTGGGGAGAAGAGTAGTGATTTTACATAAATTAACTGCATTAACCCTTAGAGCAATACAATGACAACAGAGTTAAAAATGTTTTAACTGAGCAAGGAAAAGCCCAACTTTCAGAAAAATTAAATAATTTCTAATTGTCACATTGTTAGAGTGATTCAACCCAGATCTCCAAATACTTAATAGGATGTTACTATCAGAGCAGCCTTCGGGACTTAAGAGAGACAATCAAATAAATACACAAACCCAAATGCTCGCCAGAATAGTGTCCAAAAATACAGTGCCATAATTAACTCCACTCTTAATTCATATTAATGTTTCATAATGGCCTTTTTCTAAAGAGACAACTTGGATACATTTTTACTGTATCTGATCAACTCCATTTGACATGAAAATAAGCAGGAGAGGAAGAAAAGTAGTGGAAAAAATGATCAAAGTTACAGGAGGGAAATGAGCAATACGAGGGCAAATGATGGCAAATGCCCAGGCTGAGCCCAAGGTGGTCTGAGTTGAGTGCCAGGCTTGGGAGGAAGCATTGCCCCAGTTGAAGGAAATAATTGGTTTCCCTAACTGCTTCAGGCTTTCTCCATGGAAATCTACCTCTTGGGAAATCTTCCTTCCTTTCTCCTATATGTTATTACTACACTCTCTAGCTGGGGTCCTGGCCAATCAGGCCACCCAATGCCTGGAGCCCAGCAAGGTCATAAGGCTGGAAAGGGAGCAAAGTCTCACCTCATTTGTCATCTTGGAGACTAATTACTATGCAAAATGGTCATTACTGTTTTCACTATATTTGGAATGACAAAACAACTCAAGGAAGTGAACTCTGTTTGATACTCATAGATAAGATGTAAGAACAATGTGCATTTCCCCAAGGTCATTTTAGCTAGCTGGCAGGCATAGTAGAGGGCAGCTCACTTATGTGAATATAAACAGTATAGAATGGTAAAATTATAAAAAGCTTCTAAACATTAAAAAAATAAATAAAAAAAGGGGGGGCGCCTGGGTGGCTCAGTCAGTTAAGCCTCCGACTTCAGCTCGGGTCAGATCTCACGTTTGTGGGTTTGAGTTCTGCATCAGGCTCTGTGCTGACAGCTAGCTCAGAACCTGGAGCCTGCTTCCGGTTCTGTGTCTCCTTCTCTCTCTGCCCCTCCCTCTCTCATGCCTGTCTCTCTCTGTATCAAAAATAAATAAAACATTAAAAAAATTAGAAAAGCTTCTATAACTTGGTATGAAAATAAAACATTTCTCTAACACTGGCCCAGAAAAACTATGGAATTGATTGGGGGGAGGGGGCAGGGGTACAGAAGGTTTGTGATTAATACTAAAACATTTGCATATTTGAAAATTTAACATTAAAAACCTGGATTTCTAATCTCTCTTCAAAAACTGGATGATCTGAAAAAAACCAGGCCTACGTTTCAACATGATATCTTTCCACTTCAACTTGGACTTAACATTGGATGTCTCTTTAGGTTGGGCATGAGCTCTCCAATTCTTTAGTTTCTACCAAAGGCACATATAGTCATATCAGCTTATTTTATCTTCCCTCAGCTATGTTAAGTATCATCTCTTCTGGTTATTGGATTTTGTTAACTTTGCCTTGAAGCCAAATGCCAAAAGTGGATTAAAACCTTAGGGTGGAAATGCTAAATAGTGCAATTTAAGGGATTTTGAATAGGAGGGATAATCTAATTGTTCTTCTCTCTTCTTCACTCTTCTCTTTTCTCTCTTTTTCTTTTCTTTCTTTCTCTCAAACAACTTCTGATGGTTAGACATTGTACTAGGCAATATAAATGTGTTCTCTCATTTAATTTTCATACAAACACTTCAGAATTTGTCTATTATGCACATTTTATGATGGAGATATAAGACCTGGGAAAGTCTGTGGGCTCCCAGAGTCAGATGTTGACTAGAGCTCAGTCACAGGTGACTCTGGTGCTCGTGATATAGCCTGAAGACCTAAACTGGGTGCAGATCTAAGCATTTACTAGGAGGAAACATACTCTTTATGGAGGGCATTATGGAGGTCTGAGTACAAGACAATGAGCCCCCCCCCCACTAGGGACTATGAGTTACCCTCCTCAGAAACTCAGTTTTCTCATCTATACCCTTCCAGAGTAATAATCTGTGTTTATCTCACCTCCTTTCCAATATTCAACACATATGGCTAAGTGTTTTCTCCCAAAAATGTGCTAAACATTTATGATTCTTTATTTATAGTCATACTTTTCCTTCATCCGGACCAGATTTTTTTCTCCCTTTGTTCCATGGCCCCTCCTCTCTGAAGTCCTCTCTGCACTGTATAGTTGGAATGAGCTGTTCCTCCTCTTTGGTACCCTGATTGCTCTGCTACAGGATATATTATATTTTTTTCAAGCTGGTTGTTGATATCCCTGTGAATTAACTAAATTTTAAATTACTGACAGTAAGCATTTGATACTACTTTGATTTCCCAGGAACTACAATGGCATATGACAATTAAAAGACTTTTAATTAAAGTAGTAGACTGAATCAAGGAACATATCAATGAAATAATATTTGCAGTTCTATGTTAATCTTGAGATAGTTAATAGTCAAATATTTTTAGAGACAATTTCTTGGTTTTGTTTAGATGTTTTGTAGCTGACTGTCATAAATAAACAAATAATTTATTATATTTGAATAAATATATTTAAATATATATTTAAAATAATCAAATTTTAGATTGTTTAATAAGACAAAAATTGGCTAGATTAAGATCAATATGGATCAGTGTTGATATTCTGACATTTATGAAACATGAGTATCTAATGAAATATGAATTGTTTCAAAGAGTAGGTGTCCAGAGGCAAGAAGACAACCCATTTTTCTATCAAATTAGTGGACAAATTAAATGTTGTATTTTGTATCATGTGACTATAGGAATTATTTTTTCAAATGTATCTTGATGTGACAAAGAACCAAACCTGAATTCCCATGAATACCTGTATGAACTTTTTAATAAGCTAAGGAGACATTTATTGAGCACACACAATGACCCCTGTCAAGACTAGGAGTTGAAAGACCCTGATCACTGAGCACACGTGATCCTTGTTATTCAATAATCTAAGTTGACAAGTCAATAGTATATTGTAATAAAACATCACAAGTGGTATAACAGTGATTATTATATTAATTAGTTCTGTGTCCTTTAGCGAGCCTAATCTTATAATCTACTTGTCCCAATGTTTTCATCCATGAAGCAGGTTAATTGAATTAGATACAATTTAGGGCTTTTAGTTCTGGTTTTTACAAAATTTTATGGAAGGATCTTCTAATGTCTTTAAACATGCCTCCAAAGAGCTGAATAGATATTAGCTTTCTAATTATTTCTAGATATGTTATGTAAATCCATGGTTCCAACTATGCATTGAGGCATCGTGGGGGACCACATAGAGGACTGTGAGGGACAGTTTAATTTTTTTGAGTAAAAGGGAGAGTATTCAGTATCTTTTAGGAACTGTGCAAACATGACCTTGAGATATTTCAGTTTCAACATTAGATCCCATTACATATCTTTCAATGATGTCATTATGAAGCTGGGTTTCTGTTGGTTGCCATAATAAAATGCAAGTAGCAAACCAAGCAAGAAAATCAGGACAGTATAGGAAATGAAGATTGTGGTGTCCAATCTGCTTCAAGGTTTAAGAGGTGGTAGAGATCCCAAAAGGAAGTTTTAGTATCAGAAATCATGACTATTTAAGAGTAAAACAAAGTTATTTTTTATCTCATTTGGCATAAACTATTCTTTCAAAACTCTATTATGTTATTAGGATAATACTTCTTAAGTTGCTTGAAATATTTTAATAAATAAATGGAATTGTTAGAGACTTCTTTGATGTATGGTGTGCCAGGGGAGACACCCATGACTGAGATGTTAAATGAACCATTCACTAAGATAACTGGGAAACAACTGGTATAAGTCATTCCAAATAGATTACTCAGTTATCATATAGAAAGTGAGTGCATCATTGTTTATAATAGCTGTATTGACATCAAACATTTATTTAACAAATCAAAATATTTACATTGAGAAAGGATGTATTTTTCCCTTTGGGTTAGGTGGCTAGTTAATAACTGGCTGTCTTCATTGTCTCGACTGATGGTCCAAAGATAGACTAATTATTATTCTCAAATTCTTATGCAAAATACATATTTCTATAGAAAGGTTAAAAAGAAAAGAAATAGCAGCTGCTAAACAATTTCTATAATTATGGAAATTAGGTGTGATCTCCATTCTCTTGGTGGATTGCCAGTGTGTCCAGCTGGTAGAAACAATTGGTCAGCGAGGCATGAAGAGGGGCACTGTTGATTTTTACAAAAGACTTAGAAATGAAGCTTTCATGTATTTAAGGCATTCTTCCATGCAGTTATTCTATTGTCCAATTTCTTTTTCATCATGAAAGTATTATCCACCCATTGCAGTAAACACAGAGAATACAAAAATGAGAAGTGATTGTAAGCAATTTATAGTTTTAGCACTCCTATACATTGTTAACATCTTGGAATGTACCATTGAATTCTTATTACTTTTTTATTCACAAGCATGTAAAAATATTATTGGAATCACTCTAAATGTAGAATTGATTATTATCCTTTCCTCATCATAAGCATTTTCCGTGGAAGTATGTGGCCTTTCTAAAAATTATTTTAATGATGGCCTGCTGTTCTAACTAGCTACTTTACCATAAATTACTAAACTCTTTTTTTTAAAAAAATATTGAACATTAAGGTTTTTTTAACTTCACTCTAGTAATTAATGCTAATATCCAGTTAAACATGATGGATACATAGATGTATTTAATTGCCTCCCCAGAATCCACACAAAACTGACAATAAGACTAAAAATTCATGGGCTCAAAGTAAAAGAAAAGAAGAAGAGAATGAGATAGGTGATGACAAGAGACAGAAGATGTCATGAATGTTTTGGAACCTGTAAGATGAATGGATGGTTTGTTTTGTGTATGACGTTGGAGAAAGCAGGATTCTAAATGTTCAGGAAGGAGCCACTCATTCCACAGGAAATTTGGAAATGTATGTTCTCAATATTCTGAATAAGACTAGTGATAAGAGGCCACACAAAAGGCAGTGGGAATGTATCTAAGCAAAATCTGACTTACTGGTACAAACCATGCAGCCTCAGTAATTGATACAATATGACTGGTACAATGGAGTATTAACTGACTGACCATATCACGTTCTGCATAATACACCACCACCCATAGCGGGGTTACTGATATCAGTAATGCACCCTCAGTAATCAATACAATAAGGCTAATACAACTGACTTTGAACCCGTTTGACCCTATTTCATTCTGCAGTACACTCCACCACCAAGAGCAGAATGAATTTTATTTTCAAATCAAAGTGAAACAATCATCAATATAGACGAAACACTGGGGCATGAAAGGACTCTCCATAAACTGAAAATGATTGAAAACGTAGTTTGTTTTACTATCACAGAATAATTGAACTAGAAATCAGTAACAAATTAGTATCTCTAAAATCTCCAAATATTTAATGTTTTATTTATTTATTTATTTATTTATTTATTTATTTATTTATTTAATACAGAGAGAGACAGAGCATGAGAGGGGGAGGGGCAGAGAGAGGAGACACAGAACAGGAAGGAGGCTCCAGGCTCTGGGCTAGCTGTTAGCACAGAGGCTCACGCGGGGCTTGAACCCACAAATGTGTGATCTGACCTGAGCCGAAGCCGGAGGCTTAACCGACTGAGCCACTCAGGTGCCCCTAAAATCTCCAAATATTTAAAAAACTACCCATAAGTAACTGAAAGCCAAAGAAATCAAAAGGGAAATTTAAAAAAATATTTTGAACAGAGGGAACATTTGTGAGATGTTACTAAAAAAGTGATTAAAGGGAAATTTAATGCTTTCAATTATTGTATTAGTGCAATATTTAGTGTTTTCAATGATTGTATTAAAAGAGAGAAAAGTCTGATACTAAGGACTCAAGCTTCTGCCTTCAGAAGCTATGAATATGAAAAGAAAGAAACAAAAAAGAAAGGAAACAAAGTAAACAGGGGGGGGGAAACAAAATGAAAGCAAAAAGAAATGAAAGAGAAAAATGCACAAACAGCAAAAAACAAACAAAGAAAGAAACTCAAATGATAGCAAAAAGTGGTTGTTTACTAACTTTACCTAAAATTTGTAAACCTCCGGCTAGGCTGATCAAAGAAATCAGAAAGAAAACACAAATTACCAATCTATGGAATGAAAGAGGCTCCATCGCAGGCTCCACTTCTGAAATCTTGGGTGAGAAGTACAGCATGTTCCCAACGACATATATATTTAACTGGAGAAAATTACCAAAAATGATAGTTTAAAAATGTATGGAACTTTTTTCTAAAGGATACAGCAAATGTAAAGACATCCATTCTAGATTTCTAATTATTCTCAGTAAGAACAGCAAGAATCATTGGTGTTTGAGCTACAACTCCCTCTGAAGACCCATCTTACAGAAACTACTTTGGGGCCCTACTGTAGGAGAGGGTAACCAAGAAAATGGACGGGCATGGATGGGGGTGCAGTCCATCTCCTTCCAGCTCCCAGCCCAGAGCCCTCTCTATGGGAAAGCAGGCTTTTAGTACTTCTGCTCCCTCACAGCCCCTTGCTGCCAAAGTGCTTTTCCTAGCAGCTTCCACTCAGGGGACTGACAGACTGACACACAGATCCTCTCCTCCACCCACCCCCTGGTCGTCGGTGGAGATTTTCCTTCAGGCTAAGAATACTGAGCCTCTTTCAGCCCTGTTCCGGCTCACTCCCTGCCTAAATGGACAAGCCAAGAGGGGCAAAAGCTACCACTCGCCTGCCCCCAAGTATCCACTCAAAGAGCAGTGGTGTCCCTCCAGAAATAGTAGGCCACTGTTGTGAACCCTGCCCAGGCACATGGTTATGGCGGTTTCCATGAGAAGTCCTCACTGGCCAAAAGCCCTCAAGCTTTGCCTGATGGTACAAGCCTTATTTGGAACACAACATGGAAGGGTGTTAAAAAATAAGACAAGCAAATAAACCAAAATCAAAACTTGCAAGAGAGCGCTGAGAAGGCACTTCAAGCCTTCATAATACGAGCGGCCAGAAGTGAAAGAGCAAAGCACCTCAAAGTGTAACCAATAATTAGGGAGAGAGAAAGCTAGGAAGAGCCTTCTTGGAATTACAGTCAGCAAGGTTATGTACATTGGACCAGGCTGCATGAACCAAATAGGACTTGGGATGAACTTGGGAACATTCCATAAACCACACACAGTTCTTTCAACAGGAGGAGGAAACCTCACTGAGACTAGGGACTTATGCACAAAGTCTGACCAAACACTGGCTGGACAATAAGGTACTCCTAAGCAGGGGCAGTGACTCCTAGGAAGCCAAGCTGGGGAGCACAGCCACAGGCACTGATGACAGCCTGGAGGAGATTGTGCGTGCCTCAAGATGCACTCTTTATATTCAAAAGTGTATGCTGCCTGATTTATTATTATGTTTCAGTATGAAGCTGGAGGAATAAAAAACAAACTAAAAGAAAAAAAAAAAAAACGAGAAGAAGCGGAACTCATCTACAGTGGAAAAAATCTGAATATTGATTCCCATTAGCTGTTAAGGTTCCAAAAAGAACCTTCTTGGAATGATCTCAGTGTTTTAATTCTTTACAGGGAATGTTCTGCCAGCATTTTTCAAAACTCAGCAAAGGTACATTTACATTTGTGCAGTTAACGGTATTTAAAATTCATCTCAGAATTAAAAATATATTTAAAAATGCTGAAGTCTGTTTAATAATGATTTGAATGTTGAAGTTTTCGGAAAGGGTGCACGTGTGTCTGCAATTAACTTTGAGGTGCACCAATAATTAGTTGAATTAATGGATACGTAGAAAAATAGATATTTGATATATATAAATGCTTATTTTTGAGAGAAAGAGAGAGACAGCATGAGCAGGGGAGGGACAGAGAGAGAGAGGGAGACACAGAATCTGAAGTAGGCTCCAGGCTCTGAGCTGTCAGCACAAGGCCCAACGCAGGGCTTGAATCCACAAATTGTGAGACCATGACCTGAGCCGCAGTCAGATGGATAACTGATTGAGCCACCCAGGTGCCCCTCTGATAAAAGAATATGTTAATAATACAGTCTAGGGGGTAGAAGACAGATGTTCATAGAACATTTTTTCAACTTTGTTTTATGCTTGATTTTTTTCTTAATTATGGGGGGATAAAACTGACAACAAAGTTTTTTGGACAACTTAGAGCAACTGGCATTCATAGTGATAGAGTGGAATGTGAGATAATTAACATTTCAAAAACCATTTTGTCAGCTCAGTTAACATAGTTAACACATACCTACCATACCCATAATTCCATTCATTTCTATGCATTTACCAAAGAGAATTGAAAACACAAGATCAAAGGCCAGGGTCAATCAGCTTTTGCTGTGATAACAAAATAAGCCTCCTATAGTTGGGTGGCTTGAACAACAGAAATGTATTGTTCAGGATTCTGGAGGCTGGAAGTCTATCAGGATGCCAGTGTGGCCCCATTCTGGTGAGAGCTCATTCTTGGCCTGCAGGTAGACACTTTCCTACTGTGTTCTCACATGGCAAAGGGAAAGAGTGAGCATGGGGTTGTTTCTTAGAAGACCACTAATCCCATCATGGGGGCCCTACCCTCATGAACTCCTCTAAACTTGATTACATCCCTGAATCCCCATCTCCAAATTCCATCATACTGGGATTAGGGCTTTAACATGTGAATCTGGTTGGTTGGGGGACACAAGTCAGTTCATAGCAGCAAGTGTGAAAATACTCATGGAAACTTTATCCATAAAAGTCCATGAAAACAACCCAATGTCCATCAACAGGTGAATGGATAAACAAATTGTGATATATACATACCATGGATAGTCTCCAGTAGTAGAGAAGGCTGAATTAATGCAACAACATTGTTGGATCTTAAAACACTATGTTATGCCAAAGAAGCTATATGACAATATACTCTGTGTGATCCCATTTATGTGGAAGCCTAGAAAATATATAATGACAACAAATCATTGACTGTGTTGGCCTTAGTTAGGATAAATAGGTGATAAGGTTCTTTATCTTGATTATGGTGTTGGTTACATAAGTATATGCATTTGTCTCAATTTACTGAATGTACATTTATGTGACTTATCTCACCTAAATTACATTTTAATAAAATTAAAAAGGATAATATGGGTAATAAGTTTGTTAGGAGTTTTCTGATCATTTAGACTTGAACTTTAACTGGAGAGGGAGGGTATTTTAGTTTCTGCAAGACTTTCACTTGGTCACGGTGAACCTCATAGCTGTTCAGAGAATGATGGGAATCATAGAATTGTAAACAATTTAATAGAAAGCAGACTTTGAAGATAGTGGGTGACCAGAGTTTTCATAGTTAAAAGTTAGGATTTTTACATAGGGAAATGGTTAATGAGCAATCAGTAATAATAATTCGCATTTACATGGCACTTTAAAGTTTAGAAAAGTCTTTGTATAATGATGTAATTTAATACTTAGTATAACTTTTATATTAAAGACAAGGAGAGATGCTCATATAGTTATATGTCTTGTCTAACGAAATTTTAAAGACAGAGAATTAGAGCCAAGTCTGACTGGATCCATGGGTAATTGATCAAGATAACTGTTGTGCTCTTGCTGTTAAACCTTTTTCCCCCCTTGCCAATGATTGAGAGGTGCTTTTTCTCCCCCATTGCTTCTGAAATATTTGTGTTTTGCAGTCAAAAAAATAATATATGCTCTTATCTAGGATATGATGTTTGGAAGCCTAGTATCATTGAGGGGAAATAAACTAATGTACCCCTTTGTAGAGAGGTTGGAGTTGGGCACTTCGAGTGAAACACAACACTGATATTTGGTTTTAGAGGTCAATAGGCATGCAAGTGTGTGGTTTGCATGTATGCATGCATGTGTACATGTATGTGCATGTGTATGAGTGCACAGGGCACAATGTGTGTGCATGTGTGTGGAAGTATATATGGGGGTGTGTGTGTGTGTGTGTGTATGTGCACACATGTATGCACATGCACTCTGTGTGAGAAAGTACACTTGTGCCACAGTGTGAATTGTGAGTTTTGATTCTTTTGTTGTCTTCACATTGTCTCCAACAAAAGAACATGGAAACGCAATGTTGTAGAACAATTCCCATGCTAGGTAGCACTTCCTGAATGTTACTGTCAATATTTGAGTGATGGTTACAGGAAAAACAAATAAAATGGCTAATTCAGAATACTTTGCTTAAGTTTTATCTTATGTATATATTTTATTTATTTACTCCCACGGATTCCTCGTTCTATCATTGAGGGGTGAAAACCATGATTAGTTTCTATACACACACACACTCCTATAAGAGAAGAGAAGATAATGCACATGTATATTTAATCTTTGATGGAAGTACATGTCTTTCAAGTTTAATTACTACTGTTCTCACAACTTGACTACAGTGATGACAAAAATATTTGGCAATGGAAATCTTTTTCAAGTAAGTGAAGTAATCAGAAAGCAAACAATAGAGGTGAAAAGAGTCAATCATTCTCACTTTCTAAATAAATGCCAGGTCTGCCCACAGGAAGGATTGCTGTGTCTGTGAAGATCACTAAGCATACTGGCCCAAATCTACCTTTCTACTGTGTTCTGACTGCTCGCATTCTTCAGTAGAAATCCAGGAAAAAATGAGTGATCAGCCTGTTAACAAGTGTGCTTATCCAACAATCCACAATTTACCTAAGCTGAATTAGTCTCTTGTTCAGAAAACAGGAATTTTGCTCACAAGTTTAAATAGTTCTATTTTTTTAAATCTCCCCTTGGTATGAAGTGTTCACAGGCAAGAACAACTTCTCTTATGCTCCAAACCTGCAATGCCCAAGAGGGTAGGCATGTGTTTTTAATTAAGCTAAACAACCTTCAGGTTGTTATTTATTTCAAGTATTTAAGAACCAATGCCTTATCATAAAGCATCAGTCTCAAGCTTAGCTGGAGAGACGTAGAATCTTTTATTATTTAAGACAATACACTTTCACTCATAATCAGTAGGCCAGACCTATTCTTCCTATAAAACAACCACAAGACAGTAAGACAGTATCATAGTATCTCTATAGCCGTTCACATTTCTGAGACCTTAATGTGGGCAAAGTATGGTGCTAAAGACATCTACGTATGCTCTTATTCAAGTCTGACGAATCCAGTTGATAGTAGAGACTCCCAATATCCCCATTTTTTAATTAAAGGAACTGAAACTCAGAGAAGTTTAGTAGCTTGTCCAAAGACACAGAGCAAGAGACTTTTAAGGAAGGATTGGAGCTCAGAAATTCAGACACTGGAGTCCACATTCCTAATCCATTCAGTATCCCGCTGAACTGATTTCTTCTCCTACTGGCGACAGAAACATACTTCACAGCAAAATGTCCACTCTTCCCGATCTCACTTTTCTGTCAATGCCCCACTTTAATTGTGGAACCTAGGTTTATTTTAAATGCTTGAAATTCATTCATTCACTCATTTATTCATTCACTCGCTCATTTGTTTATTTTAATCATTTATCAGTTACTGTATTTCTTCTACATACCATACGTTATTCTCAAACTTAAGAAATTAAGAATGTGATAAAATAAGTTCCTTGTCCCATAGGAGCTCAGTCCTAATTGGAGAGACAGTTGATAAATAGACATATTCCAATATACCCAAAGAAGTAGTTGTAGCCAACCTGGCCTCGGGTGTTAGTGAAAATATTACCACTAATATTGCCAGAAGAGAGAATAGTCTCAGCTGAAGACCCGAGTATGTTGCATAAGGTAATTAGAGGTGTTGGGGTGTGGCATCCCGGAAGTTCTATGTGGGTTAAGTACTGGGTGAGTAGGTTCGGTAGGAGATGGTAGTTGAAGTGGAAGGTCACAGTTACAGTCACGGCCCTTCATGTTGTAGCCTTTCTGCAGGCAGAGGCATACTGCAATGGCCCCAAACACAAAATACACATCTTTGTGCTTTGTTCTCAACTGAGATATAAAGCAAGCATTCTCACCCCGTCCCTAATGCGCACACTGCCTTCAATCTCAAGAAATGACAATCAGGACTAGAATAGAAGATGAGAATATAAATTTCCTGTGTCACAGTTGCATATTTTGAAGAGCTGTTGAATATGCACCACTAAGCATTCATGTTGTTGATGCTACATGCAGCAAGGTCCAGCCCCCTCTTTTAGGAGCTGAAAATACTGTCTCTGCAGCCAAAATGCCATTCTGTCCCCACAGTGGAGCACTCTGTGTTCTAAGTGCTATCAGTCTGTCTGTTCTCTGCCAATCTGTATCTTGTTGATGTGGGAGCCTTCACAAGTGCTCTTCTTACAGAGAGGAACAGAACCAACTGTCATAACTATAGGATCTGTGAGGTCAACTCCAGAAGCCATAAGCAATTCTCTTCAGGGAAGATGTCAGGCTGTAATGAACACTTATGGGAAATTAGATATTAAATACAGATCCTTCAAAAAACACCATCAAATTAAATTGACTTTTAAATAAATCACCTAAAGTTTGTGTCAGACTCAGACCAATTAAACACAGGGAGGAATGTGTTTGAATATCAAAGTGGAATAAAATGAAATAAAAATTTTATAAGTAGATGTGATTTATGTGGTGACTAATATAGATCAGTTAAATTAGGACTCTGATCTGAAAGGCAGCTGTGTGGGTAAATGGTATGGGTTTTGGAGTCAGACAGACTTGCATTTTAGTTAGTGGGCCCTCTTTTATGTTGATGACCATTGGTAAGTGGCCAAGTAACTGGTAAATTAACTTCATTCAGTCTCAGTTACTATTTCTGTAAAATGGTGAAAACAGTACATAATATAACAATCACGTTGAGTATAGATTGAAATAATGTATCTAAAGCAGAGTGTTTGTTATACAGAAGTTCAATGAAAAGTCACTGTTATCAAAATGTTTATTTTTTTTATTTTTTTTACATTTTTAAATTTATTTTTGAGAGACAGAGAGACACAGTGGGAGCAGGGGAGGGTCAGAGAGAGGGGGAAAGCATAGAATCTGAAGCAGGCTCCAGGCTTGGAGCTAGCTGTCAGAACAGAGCTCGACGTGGGGCTCAAAACCATGAACTGTGAGATAATGACCTGAGCCAAAGTCAGACGCTCAACCGACTGAGCCACCCAGGCCCCCCTCAAAATGTTTATTAACCTTTTAAATAGCATCGCATATTTCTAACATATATTTTAGATAAGACTTCACACAAATATATATAGAACTAGTCAATAAACCATAAAGTTATTTACGATATAAAATACCTGATAAAATACAATACACAGTCATATCTGCTCATTAGATAAATATTTATCTAATACCCACTATGTGCCAGGCAGTTTTGTAAGAATCTAGGGAAACACTGATAAACAAAGAAATCACTTCCTGCCACACAAGACCTAATATTCTAATGGGAAGATATGAAATAAATAATTTTAATATAAAATTGTTAAGTTCTAGGAAATTTACAATTTCCTAAAATATAGTTGTAAGTTTAAGGGAAATATATATGTGTATTAGAAAGTATTTTAGGTAAAATACATAGGGAAGGCCTCTGAGAAGGAAAACTTTGAGGAGAGAACTAAAGGGCAAAAGTAACCGAGTTGTGCAAAAATCTGCAATCATTTCAAGAAGAGCAAGTGCAAAGGCCCAGAGGTTGAGCTGTGCTTGAGGAAGAACAGTGGAACCAGAGTGGTCAAAGTATTCATTATTTAATGAATGAAGAAGCAAGTGATCGACAGTGGGTTTGCAGCGTAAGACAGGACCTGGTCATATCAGGTCATGTAGGCTACAGTACATTTAATTCCAAGTTTGCCAGTAAATCACTGGAGGAATTTAACCAGACCCTCCCACCCTACCCTGTTGCACGTGAAATCTTTTGAATTCTTTGAAATTACACACAAGAGGTCTTTATATCCTTCTCTGCTTTTGTGTTCATTTTTTTTACTCTTAAAAGTTTATTTATTTTGAGAGATACACAGATAGCATGAGTAGGGGAGGGACAGAGAGAGAGGGAAACAGAATACCAAACAGCTTCTGCAGTGTCAGTGCAGAGCCTGATGTGGGGCTTGAACTCACGAAACTGCAAGATCATGAACTGAATCGAAATCAAGAGTCAGATGCTTAACCAATTGAGCCACCCAGGTGCCCCATATCCTTCTCTGCGGTCAAACTGTGTTTTATCTAGGGTCAGTTTAGTTTTGATTTCTTAACTCTCAATCTTTTCCTATTTCACAATTATTTTTGGATCCTTCCTTTTTCTATTCATATTCAAGAACAATAAGATAAAAAGTGTGGTTGTCATCTCTGTATATGAAATAGAAATTATCAACTCAAAGACTTTATTTTAAGATGAAATTTTATTATGCCATCATTCCTGGAGAAACCTTATGTTTGTGAATAATAGTTTTCTTACAAGTTGCCATATTTCTTCTCAGATAATTTGTTTTTTTCTAGGGAGACTCCTTGCATCCATTTAGTTTACCTCCCATGTTGTTTCTTAAGAAGTTACATAAGGAAAAGCCCAGAAAGAAATGTAGAATAAACCCCAAAAGGAAAAGATATAGGACCCAGAAAATGTAAGAAAAACATTGAAGAGAAATTGCAGGAGTTGGTAGCCTCCAGTCAACTGGTCAACCATCAGTGATGACAGTGAAAGTGCCAAAGAAAGAGAGCAAATGAAAGATTCTAGACCTAGAACGCATGACTGACACATTTGTGTACACTTGTATAATAAAGGTAGAGAATATTGCAAAAGTGGGCAACAGGAAGCTCCTTTCTTAGCTTTACGTTTCCAGGAGAAGCAACATTATTTCAAGCAATACTTTTGTCTTCTTATCCTTTCACTTTCTCTACTCTAAAGGAATTATCTGACCGGTAGAGAAGGAATTAAGTTACTGTCTCTTTTCCTTCTTTCTCATTGAGTTAGTCTACAAACTGAAGCATGAGCTACAGTGCACTATCAGCACAGGATACACGTACTGGTAAAATGCCCAGGTAGGAATTGCCTACCACTGCCCAAGAATGGCTGAATATGTGTATCTAATTAAAAGGTTTAGGGGGCGCCTGGGTGGCTCAGTTGATTGAGTGTCTAACTTTGGCTCAGGTCATGATCTCATGATTCATGGGTTCAAGCCCTGCATCGGGCTCTGTGCTGACCACTGGCTCAGAGCCTGGAGCCTGCTCCTGATTCTGTGTCCCTTCCTCTCTCTACCCTTTCCCTGTTAATGTTCTCTTTCTCTGTCTCTCAAAAGTAAATAAATGTAAAAAAAATTTTTTTAAATAAAAGGTTTATTATATGCCCATTCAGCTAAAACACTAAAGCCACATGAAGAACTCCAACAATGATAATTACTAAGTCCCCCCTTTCTCAATACTACAGTCAGGTGGTTAGAAGTGTGTCATGAAGAGACATATTTAGAGATATGCAGGTGTGGTTCTACTGCAGTAGAGTATCACAATGAAGTGAGTCAAATGAATTTTTTGGTTTCCCAGTGTATCTAAAAGTTATGTTTACACTATAGTAAGTGTATAGCAGCATTATTTATAAAAATATAATGTGCGTATCTTAATTAAAACCACTTTATTGCTAACAAACAGTAACCATGATCTGAACTGTCACTGAGTTATAGTCACTGATCGGTGTTCACCATAATAAATATAATAATAGAATTTGAAATATTGAAAATGTGACACAGAGACACAAGTCAACAAAAACTATTGAAAAAATGGCACCCATAGACGCATTCAATGCAGGATTGCCACAGACCTGTAGTTGTAAAAAGCACATTTATCTGAAAAACACAATTAATTGCAGTAAAATGAGGTATGCCTATATTAGGACTCCCAAACACCAACACCGAGGAACAAATGTAATTAAAAACTTCACATGAGAAGTATAGATACCATATGTTTGCACTCCTAGGTCTAACAGGAGAGACCTAACAGATGACCATAGGGAGAGGAAGGGGGAAAGAGAGCTGGGGAGAGTGAGGGACACAAATCATAAAAGACTATTAAATACTGAAAAGGAACCATGGACTGAAGGGGGAAGGGAAGGGAGGGAAGGGGGTGATGGTCATGGTCGGGGGCACTTGTGGGGAGAAGCACTGGGTGTATTATGGAAACCAATTTGAAAATAAACTATTAAAAAAAAAACTTCACATGAAGCAAAGCCTACAGAGGAAATAATATCTAAATGTAAGACACTATTTGGCTATGAGGAGAACAAAACTGGTGGTCATAATGTGGTCCTTGTTTCTTTGCCAGTGTTGTGGATTTGTTCTCAAATTATGAAAGCCTGATCATTCTAGAATAGATGAAAATTTTATCAACATTAACAATCAAAGATAAAGTTTTGTTTAGAAAGTCTAAAGTTGATAAATCATAACAACAATAAATATAGCCGTTTGAGATAGATACAGGAGAAAAATTAACCACGGAAGTAATTACATGTATTTTCTTTTGGAAGGAAAGAAAGTGAAGAATGACAGAAAAGGGGAACATTGCACTTGGTTTTGAGTTCCTTACTGCTATTTAATATTTTGCAAACGTAGTTTGAGGCTAAAAACCATGAAAAATAGAAATGAAAGTTTTGGAAGGGCAAACTTTATTTTGAAGACATTTGTGTCTGACTTACAAAACGGCTTGCTTTGTTTTTATGCTTCTGACAGAGAAGTCCAAGAGAAATAAATCTAAATTCCCGCAGAAATCAGGTATGTAGAAGTGCTCTAAGAGACCAGGTGCTTCAAAAACCCAGAAAAGACTCAAAGAGAAAGCTCTGGGCGGGGCCTCCAGGAAAGACCCCACAGCAGCTCAGGGCTCTCCGCTTCTGTGAATGATGTTTTGAGGCCACTCCTCGTCTCTGCCAAGATTACGACTCTGCTGCGCCTCACAACTCGGGTAGACTGAGGATGTGTACTCGTGGCTATGATCCAAGAGAAAAAACGCTAGAATCAAGCAGCTGGCTCTTTTTCCGTGGCTGCCATCAAATATGTCTATTGTACCAGGAAACCTAATGATGAACCGTGGAATACTAATTCAACAAAGCCTCACTTTTTTTTTTTTTTTTTTTTACCACTTTAGAAATACCGATATCAGACTCCTGGGCATCTAAAATAAATGCTAGACGGGTGTCTGGGTAGCTAAATTGGTTAAGCGTCTGACTTAAGCTCAGGTCATGATCTCACAGTTTGTGGGTTTGAGCCCCATATCAGGCTCTGTGCTGACAGCTCAGAACCTGGAGCCTGCTTCAGATTCTGCCTCCCTCTCTTTGCCCCTCCCCTGCTTGTGCTTTGTTGCTCTGTCTCAATAATAAATAAACATTAAAAAATTAAAAAATAAAATAAATGCTAGAAATGGAATATAAAAAATATTAAGTAGCTAAATTTAATAAGTTATGACATAAGAAAATAATTCAACTGATTTTAAAAAGATTGAATGGCAATCCTGAATATGAACAGTATCTCCCCTGCTAATTGATGTACCTGAAATGCTGGAGTCTGCAAGAAACATCCAAAAGACAGTGTCGTTTTCACTGGTGATGGTTGGAACACATTAAGAAACAAAGAAAGACTGAGTGTCAGATGAGCCTTCAGTCTATCCTCAGGCTTAGGCAATTTGACTTCCTTTGTCACAGCAGTGTGGGACCCAGCCAGGCTTCAGGAAGGAGGATCACCTGAGTCCCCTTCTTCTAAGTCAGTTGAACCCACATGGCAGAACGAGTGTACAATTGTCAGCTTTGCTTCTTTTACCAAGTTATTTCCCATGGAATTTACTGTTTCTTTCCTCTGTGACAGTGCCAGCAAGGTGATAGAGAAATAACAGCATGAAATGACAAGAGATGCCCATCAATGGGAAAAGAATCAGGAATGGAGAACAGGTTTTTCCTCCCTCAACAAGTATATGTATTGTAGTAGAGAAAAAAGGGGGTAGCAATATTTGAATAGAGTATGGCCGAGAAATTTCTGGAGTTAGAGAAAGACATGCATCTTCAGCACTTGGAGGCACAAATAATTCCACATATAATAAACAGAAATAATTCTGCATTTGTTAGGGAAACTTCAGAATGTTAAATATGGAGATATTAAAAACCGAGAGGAAGGGGAGATTCACAAAAATAGTTATTAGACCAACCAATCCCACTGAAGCAATCAAAGCCTAAAAATCCTCAAGGAAGTTATTTATAATTGTTGAGAGGCAAAAACAAAAAGAAATTTTAAAAAACCCTCTCAATTTAGATTTTTCAAAAAAAATTTAAGTTTATTTATTTGAGAGACAGAGAAAGCACCAGTGGGGGAGGGGCAGAGAGAAAGGGGAAGAGGTAGAATTCCAGCAGGCTCAGTGATGTCAGCATAGAGCCCAACCTGGGGCTGGAACTCACGAACCTGAGATCATGACCTGAGCCGAAGTTAAATGCTTAACCAACTGAGCCACATAGGCACCCCTCAACTGAGAATTTAGACCCAGATATATATTGAATGTATGAATAGATTGTAAAACTCCATAGTAATCATGAAGATTAAGACAAAAATAAGGTACCTCCTTACAATAATAAAATTAAGGCTTACAATGGGACAAGATAGACCATCAAATCTAACAGCCCTAATTTCTGTATAAAGGAAGGTCCTGGAAAATCAGCTTTGTGACAATCATAAAGGTTTTCATTTGCATGAAAACAAAGGCATTTTGAAAACATGAACAAGAATTATGTACAAATCTCTTTGAGTTCTCAGTAGAGTTTAAACTTTTGGATATTTTAATTTTTTAGTTAGTGATTTGAATTTAAATTGGAAGTGTTTATTGAGAAATACATGTCTATTAACTTAGAATACTGACTTAAGTAACCTCATTTGCATAATAGTATACTGTGGGCCAGTGGGGCCCACATGTGCCCTGATTCAGAATTTTTCTCTTTGGCTTATAAGGAAACTGTCCTAACACAA
>NC_043703.1:155636629-155638425 GCF_006229205.1 Suricata suricatta
GATTATGGCCTGAGCTGAAATCAAGAGTCACTGCTTGACTGACTGAGCCACCTGGGTGCCCTGCATGTTTTAATTTTTATAGTTGAAGTGAACTTTGGAATCCCACTTTCCCGTTTTACTAGGAAATGGAGTTCCAATTCACTGTTCATTCAACAAAAACTCATTAAGTCGGTTATTCATCATTGTATAAACTAGGCATGAAAAATGAAATAAATGTGGTCCCTGTTGTATGTCTGTGTTAGGAGGGATTTCTAGGTTATATGCAAACAATAAATGGTGATGTAGGGAAGTGTATCAATATTATTTGGTATGGACTAGGCACAATGAAAGCATGAAAAAATGGTAAACCATTCTAACACAGGGCTTTTGGAAAGATCCATGGAGAAGTACGGCATCTGTGTTAGGTAATAACTAATGCCTAGAAGTTAGGAAAATAGGCAAAGGGTGTGATTAAAGCAATTCTATCAGGAAAATTTTTTTTAAATACTCAGAGACATCCCAGGGAGTTTATTAGGATGCGAAAATGGAGGGTGTTGTGAGGTAGAAATGAGGACACCCTATAGAGGTAGAATTGAATGGTACAGTCTTCCAAGGCTTTGGATGTTATGCTGAGGATTTGTTTGTTTGTTTGTTTGTTTATGTGATCTCTACACCCAATATAGGGCTTGAACTCAGGACCTTAGGATCAAGAGTCATGAGCTATACTGACAGCCCAGCCTTCCCTGTGCTGAAGATTTTTATATCCTCATTCTGTTTATGAGTGAATGAAATAAATGAAGGAGATCATGTCAGATATTATACAATTATTTCAGAAACAGCAATAACACTAAGACTTTTTATCTCCATTCCAATGGATTTTTCGCTATTCCACAAAACAACTGTTAAGTTTTGCCAGGAGTCAGAAAGATAGATCATAATTAAAATTTCCAAGAGAGCACAATTACTTTTTATAAACTCTGGCCTTTAAATCTTGCATCCTTTATCCTGACTTTGAACACTTTCCAACCACTAGGGCCTGGATTGAGCTGGACATGTTTCTGAGGTTTGAGGAAATAGCCTATTGCCCTGCCTGATTGATTGTAGGAATAAACAGAAGGCAATTTGTTCTTTCCTTGGAGAGCCAGACAGTAGCCACCATAATGTGCAATTTAAGGTGAGGGAGATGCCAGCGACAGGACAATGGATGGGGAGAGCCAACAACTTTCCCAATGGCAGGAGGGAAATTGTAAAAGCACTTATTGCTCATTTGCTGTGCAACTAGAAAGACCATTTTCACATCTGCCTTTGATGCATGTTAGTCCTTTCCAAATAAAATTAAATTACATATATTATTAATTATGCCATGCATGTTTTTTTCTTTCTTTTCACTAATTTTTCCATGTTTAAGGAATAGTATGTTGTGATATATTTAACCTTGTATCCTATACTAAGTTCTGAGCTATTTTTTATATCCCATATTGGGATACATTTTTTAGAGAATGCAATGTATCAATACTTATTGATACACTTCCCTACATCACCATTTATTGTTTGCATATAACCTAGAAATCCCTCCTAACACAGACATACAACAGGGACCACATTTATTTCATTTTTCATGCCTAGTTTATACAATGATGAATAACCGACTTAATGAGTTTTTGTTGAATGAACAGTGAATTGGAACTCCATTTCCTAGTAAAACGGGAAAGTGGGATTCCAAAGTTCACTTCAACTATAAAAATTAAAACATGCAGGGCACCCAGGTGGCTCAGTCAGTCAAGCAGTGACTCTTGATTTCAGCTCAGGCCATAATC
>NC_043703.1:155638525-155640771 GCF_006229205.1 Suricata suricatta
ACACACACACATGTATATGATATTTTAAAACTCATTCCATTTCTAATATATATGTCTATGTGTGTGTGTGTATCCACAGAGAGAGAGAGACACACA
This sequence comes from Suricata suricatta, assembly GCF_006229205.1. Taxonomy (NCBI): domain Eukaryota; kingdom Metazoa; phylum Chordata; class Mammalia; order Carnivora; family Herpestidae; genus Suricata; species Suricata suricatta. Next base: position 155,638,622 of record NC_043703.1, read on the forward strand.
CAGAGAAAAGATATACATATATACATGTATATTTTTACAACTCATTCCATTCTGTTAACTATTTGTTAGGTACTTTCTAAGACCCTAAGTGAATTACATAATTTAATTGTCACAATAATCCACTGAAACTCTTACTAGTAACCTATAGGGCTCCTGGGTGTCTCATCAGTTAAGCATCTGACTCTTGATTTTGTCTCAGGTCATTAAATCATAGTCATAAGATTGAGTCCCATGTCTGGCTCAGCATGGAGCACTGAGCCTGCTAGGGATTCTCTCTCTGCCCCTCCTCCACTCATTCTCTCTTCTTCTCAAAATAAATAAGTAATTAAAAAAAACACCTCTTATGACTAAATAATATATTTTGGAGAAGAGGTCACATACAATCAGCAATGTATCTAGAGAGATTGGCTTGTCCAAGGTAGTAATGACAGCGAGGGTATTCTATATCTAAAAATTGCATCTTTGGATACAACATTTAACTGATTTTTATTTAGTTAGTTAGTTATTGAGAGAGAGAGAGAGAGAGAGAGAGAGAGAGAGAGAGAGAACAGAGGAAGGGAGAATCCCAAGCAAGCTTCACACTCAGCACAGAGCCCCTGAAGGGGACTGAATCCTGTGAACATAAGATCATGACCTGAGTTCATGACCTGAGCTAAAACCAAAAGTTGGATGCTTCAACAAATGAGCCACCCAGGTGCCTCACCATTTAGCTGGTTTTGAAAAGCTTGAAATTTTAGGGTGCCTGGGTGGCTCAGTGGGTTAAGTGTCCAACTCTTGGTTTCAGCTCAGATCATGATCTTAGGGTTTTGTGAGATTGAGCCCCAAGTCAGACTCCCCACTGACAGTCCAGAGCCTGCTTGCCATCCTCTCTCTCTTTCTCTCTCTCTGGTCCTTCTCTGTTCATGGTCTCTCTCAAAAATAAATTTTAAAAACTTCGTAAGTAAAAGGTTGGAATTTAAAGATACATTAGGACAGCTAGTCAAACACATTTTGGTGTCTGTAATTTTCAGATAGTCACAAAATTTATTGAGAGCCAGAAATAAAATCCTGGTCTCCTAACCTTGGGTCAATGATTTTTTTAATTCTGTATGGTATCACTGTTTACTTAATATATGCATATATTCATGGACACATCCACATCTGCAGTTAATGTAGCTGTTTATATGTGGCAATGACACTCAATAGGAAGGTATCTCAGGCTTAATAAATTCATTTCTTCCCTTAAGAGAAATAATAGAATATTTTGTGTTAATTAAGAGTATTTTGAAAACAAAGAGACAAGTATAATAAATAAGATCTAGGAAAAAAATGATACTGTGGTTGGGTAAAATACAACTTAGAAAACAATCTCCATTGTTTACCCTTATGAGTGTACACAGACACACACACACATACACCCCAAACTTAGATATATATTCCCCCAATACGTGTGTGTATATATACATATATACTTTTACTTAAACAGTTATATCTTCTCTGGTGGGATATGTGAATATATGTGTATGCATGCTTGTGTATGTGTTTTTATGTATGTATCTGTATATACTGTGTGAGTATGTGTGGACGTATGTGTGTGTATATTTGTGTATACATGAAAGTGGCAGTAGATTTACTGAGGAAAAACTCCTCTTTAGAAACAGTGATATTTGTCTACACCTAAGACATGAACCATGAGGCAGGAAAGAAAATAGGTTTTTGTAATCAGAAAAACATGAATGCATGTCTTGATTATTTTGTTTATATTACCTCACAAAAGTCACCTAGCCACTACGCCTGTTTTCCTCATTCCTGGACAAGGGGAATTAATACCTATATCAAGATTTCATTGAAATTATATAGATAGACACCATGGAATGAGTTGTAAAAATATACATGTATATATGTATATCTTTTCTCTGTGTGTGTGTCTCTCTCTCTGTGGATACACACACACACATAGACATATATATTAGAAATGGAATGAGTTTTAAAATATCATATACATGTGTGTGTGTGTATATATATATATATATATATATATATATATATATATATAGAGAGAGAGAGAGAGAGAGAGAGAGAGAGAGAGGAGTTAGCAAGATGATTATCAAACAAAAGACCTAAGTTAATATGTTTTTACTTATTTATTTATTTATTTATTTATTTATTTA
>NC_043703.1:155640871-155649358 GCF_006229205.1 Suricata suricatta
GAAATGGAATGAGTTTTAAAATATCATATACATGTGTGTGTGTGTATATATATATATATATATATATATATATATATATATATAGAGAGAGAGAGAGAGAGAGAGAGAGAGAGAGAGGAGTTAGCAAGATGATTATCAAACAAAAGACCTAAGTTAATATGTTTTTACTTATTTATTTATTTATTTATTTATTTATTTAGAGAAAGAGAGAGCACGAGAGCACAGAGGAAAGGGAGAGAGAATCTCAAGTAGGCTCCACACCCAGCTCGGAACCCGTGGGGCTCAAACTCACAAACTGTGAGATGATGACTTGAACCAAAATCAAGAATCAGACGCTTAAATGACTGAGCCACCTAGGCTCCCAAATATGTATTAAATAATTTAAAATTGACCACAAGGACGATGCGGGCAACGCGTGTGCATTAGTTGCTGATTGCTTATCCAGCCCGGGCTCCTGCCGACCGCCAGTGCATGCACATATCCGCTTGTACAGCTGAGTTTCTTGGGTTCTTCGTTTTCAGTATATTACACCTAAATGTTGACATAAGAAAGACCTGCACACCCATGGTATTTATATTTATACATGGTAAGGTTTTTAAGTAAATGGCAGAATATTAGTGATGAAATGCTAAGCATATTTTAGTAACAGAAGAGGATTTTGGTCATCTGGGCTTTATATTTCTCCTGAAAACTCTGCAGAATAATTGATTCTTCCCTCTTATAAATTAGAGGGTACAAAACTCTGTTGCTCACAGGACTCTATGGAAGCAGAGGGACAGAGCCCTTTATCCACTTCGGAAATAAGACCATGGAGGTTCAGCAAGGGCTTCTAGAAGGAGTGAGTACTTGGTTAGCCCCACTCAGTGCTGCTATAAACTTGCTTGTCTTCTCCACTGGCCTGGGCAGTCTTTCAGGCTGCGTAAGTATGTGAAACCTCAGTATTTATTATGGTGTTAGAGCCATTAGAAATCATACATTTAGGGGTGCCTAGGTGGCTCAGTAAGTTAAGCATCTGACTCTTGACTTCAGCTAGATCATGGGATCAAGCCGCACGTCAAGCTGTGTGCTGACAGCATGAAGCCTGCTTGGGATTTTCTCTCTGCCTCTCTCTCTGCCCCTCCCCTGCTTGTACATTTTTTTTTCTCCCTCCCTTTCTCTCTGAAAATAAATAAACTTTAACAAAGTTAAAAAAAGAAATTATACACTTGGGTTCTATTTTGTTTTAGTCAGTAGCCTATATATAGAGATATATATGTAAATTACCCTGCAACCCAGCATTTCCACTAATAAATATGTCCCTAAGTGGCATTGCACATGTGACCACATTGAAATTTTCAATGATGTTCTGAGCAGATATTTTTTGGTAATACATAAATCGTGAAGTGCATAAACATGTACAAGGAAAGGAGAATGCGTATGCATTCTGGCTCATTTATACTACGATATATGGAAGTCTTGTGCGGAAGACTACATTAAAAAGGAATGAACTAGAACCACTGTGTCAACGATCTCACAAGCAGGTGAGAACAAAAACAGAATTATAGAAGAATAAATACATTATATCTCCTTTTATTATATATTTAAAAAGTATTAAAATTCGCATACATAAATACATGCATACTAATGATTTGTGTGTATATATAGTCAAACTATGAGTATAATCAAAAGAATTCTTTTAAAAGCTCAGGCTCATGGTATCATCTAGGTTTTGTTTTTTGTTCTTTTTTTAAGTTTTTTTAATGTTGGTTTATGTTTTGAGAGAGAGGGCAGAGAGCAGGCCACACAGATTCTTAAGCAGACTTCAGGCTCCAAGCTGTCAGCACAGAACCCGATGTGGGGCTTGAACTCATGAGCAGTGAGACCATGATCTGAGCCGGAGTCTGATGCTTAACTGACGGAGCCACCCAGGCGCCCCAGTATCATCTAGGCTCTCGTGAGGGAATGGATCAGGTAGAGGTGGAGGTATTTTAACAGTCTTGATGATGCTCTTTGTTTAAAAAGAAGTATATTGGGTACATAGGCATTTGCTTTCTCATGCTTTTTATATAAAATATGCTTTACCTATTTCCGTATCACTGAAATCATCTGTAGTAACAATAAAATAGTAATATATGTAAAGTATGTACTACTGTGCTTGACACATAGTAAATTCCCCCAAAAGGTCATTTCTTTTATGACTTAGATTCTATAAAAGTACAAAATTATGAGGTGTCATATCCAGATGCAGTGTGCACACAAAATAGCTCACTGGACAGAACAAACGCCCTGTAGAGACCGAAGCTCATCATGATGCATTAATGTGTTCAGTACCTGGAACATTCCGTGTTAAACCACATGACGATTGGTAGTATGCCCACTCCACCGTGTCCTACATCATATTCACCTCTGTGCTTTTCTTTTCTGTCTCCCCAGGGCATAGCACTTTTCTGGACATAGAAAACACACTCAGTAAATGCTCATTGAATGAATTCACCGGCTAGCGAGTGAATAAAGTGATATATATATATATTTTTTTTTTCTTCAGCCAGGTCTATTAACTTGAACAGGGCAGTTTTTCCCTTTTAGCATTGTTTCTTGACCGTTAAAATTAATAGAATCCACGCCACGGTCTGCAAAGTGCCACTAACATTGAGATGCATTGTATTGTTACACTTCCAGGGGCTCTCCAAAGAAAATATGTTTCTTTCATTATAGAATGAACATTTTAATTTCTTCTCAAAATTACAGAATTATTTGAATTGTCCTGAAAGAAGAATCCTTAATTAATATCACTAATTGCAGACACCACAATAGCACTGTCCATTCTTACACTCACATTAGGAAAAATGGTCTAAGGTGCATGACCAGACGCAGGGAATTTGTAGCCAGCTTCTTGGGGGCGTGTCAGTATACCTTGTGATGCATTTTAATTCAACCTCCACTTAGTGAACGTTACATGACAAGTATTGTAAGGAGGAGGTGTGGGGACGGTGAGATTCTGAGCAGTGAATTCATGGAGCCAGACGCCATCTTTTAAGCTAATATAACCAGGGCTCATTTTGCAGAAGAATTTTAAAGGGTGACTGCAGGGCTGTACTGGCTTTCTAGACTCAGCTAGTTGCCTTCTGCCTGGCTGTAAATCACTTAGCATTTCTGTTCATCCATTTCTTTGGAAATTAAAATGAAAGACCTACTCTTGACCTCTCATTTTCCTTCATGAACAATTTCAGGTTTACCATCTGTGAAATGGAAAAAACAATGTCTTACACACTAATTGTGAAGATGAAGAAAGAATATTCTGTGGGAAGCCCGTGATACATTGCTTCGCCATTGCAGATAGGGCCACTGTGGTTGTTGTTTTAATTGTTATTTGTGGGAGCTGTGATAGCACACATGGCATCATTTTTCTTAGCACTAGATGCGGTGAGAACAAGATTGTGCATATTCATAAAAGTGTCACTTTCCCAGGCCAACTCTATATCCACATTTTCTTTATGACACACACATGCAGGTACCTCACAGAAAATCACTACAAAAGTTAATGATCTTCCATGATTTCATACCCAGTATTTTACATATTGTATTGGTGACTCATCAGCATTCTTGCTTCAGACTCTCCATCTTACCCTGAAGGATGTACAGGACTTGCTATCTCCGGGTGTGATTTGGCACATGGGTTAAGCATTAGAAATAAGTGTGATGACCTCAAAGAAGAAAAAACATACTTGATATGAACTGAATGTTCTCATCCCACAAAAGCCATATGTTTAAATTGAATTTCCATCATGATGATAGTTGTAGATAGATTTGGGACATGATTAGGTCATGAATGTGGGGTCTCCTGAATGGCATTAGTGCTCCTATAAGAACATACTGGAGAGCTAGCTCCCTGTCTTTGCCTTGTGAGGATACAGTGAATACTCAGCAGTCTTCAACCGGGAAGAGAACTCTCACCAGACCCTGACCGTGCTGGCACCATGATCTTGGACTTCGAGCATCTAGAACAGTGACAAGTAAATTTCTGTTGTTGATAAGTTACCTGGTTTACAGCAGTTTGTTCTAACCAGCTGAGATAAGTCAACACTTGAGTACAAATCTACAGAATTACTTCCCTACATACATAATGTATGGTCTGGTGGGTCTCCAGCCTGCCATTATGGCCTATTGTTTCATGAGTGATTCTGATATATTTCCCAAGACTACTTTCTCTGATTTCTTGATTGTTATCTTACAAAAAAATTTTTTTAATATATCTCACAGGCATCTCAGGGGTCAGTAGCTAAAGAAAGGGCAGAATAATCTTCAATGATCCCACTCTTCCTAATTTACCAAAGCACGACATTGGTCTCCTCCAGGACACGAAATATCTGGGATACCCAGGTCTGGCCTTCTGTCTGCTTAGCCTGGGGTGGACAGGAGTGAACACCAGAGAAATCTCTTTAAAAGAAAGCTAGTTGTGCCAGAAAGGAACTTTCACTTAGGGTTTAAGTGAAAGCCATGTAATTCCAACAGAGAAATCACCAGAATCACGTAAATAAGGAATATGCCCACCCATCATTCAGAGGCCTCAACTCACCTGCTGTAGACACTTGACAATCAATGAGAGTCTGAGTAGAATAGAAACTTGTATGAAGATACATGAAGGTTCCATAGTCAATATAGAATTGTGCATTAAAATGGAAAAGTGGGGTACCTGGGTGGCTCAGTCGGTTGAGTACGGGGACTCTTGATTTTGGTTCAGGTCATGGTCCCAGGGTCATGGGATTGAGCCCCGCCTTAGCCTCTGTACTGAGCATGGAGTCTGCTTCGGATTCTCTCTCTCTCCTTCTGCCGCTCTCCCGAGACTTGTGCTCTCTAAAAAACTAAAGAAAACAAAAACAAAGCAAAACCAAACAAAAACTACCACCACCACCACCAAAACAAAACAAAACTGAAAAGTAATGAGGCGAGTCTTGAATTTTCCCTTTTTTTAGTTTTATCAAATTAGCCTTTTACAAAATTATTTGTGTTTAAGATTAGAATATGCTCCTGGCACAAAGTGGGAAGGTAGAATATAGAAAATAGTGATCCGAAGTTTGCCACAGAAATTGACCACCTAAGAATTTTTCCTGGTGTGCTATAGAGATGGAGAAAGAGGAGGGAAGGGGGTAGGGAAGAAGAGCCGGTGGGAAATCCCAGATGAAAGCAGGTACCATAAAGAAAAAAAGACAGTTGCTCATACAATTCAGAATTAAGGAGGTGACACTGAAATATTTGAACACAATGAAGTAGATTTTGTTTGAAGGGTCAGAGTGCAATTTGTTTAGATGCTTGTTGCTTTACTTAACATCATATAATCAGTATCATCTGTTTAATATTAAGGAGTAGTGCTGGGAGCCCCAGGTGGCTCAGTTGGTTAAGCATCTGACTGTCCACCTTGGCTCAAGTCATGATCTCACAGTTTGTGAGTTTGAAGCCACATTGGGCTTTGCACTGACAGCCCAGAGCCTCCTTGGGATTCTGTCTCTCCCCCTCTCTGCCCCCTCCCTCCCTCTGTCTCTCTCTCAAAATAAATAAACTTTTAAAAAAAGGAGTAGTGCAGATATTTCTTTTTTTTTTTAATGTTTATTTATTATTGACAGACACAGAGAGACAGAGCATGAGCAGGGGAGAGGCAGAGAGAAAGAGAGACACAGAATCTGAAGCAGACTCCAGGCTCTGAGCTGTCAGCACAGAGCCCCATGTGGGGCTCGAACTCATGAACAGCAAGACCATGACCTGAGCCGAAGTCAGACACTTAACTGACTGAGCCACCCAGGCGCCCCACAGATATTTCTAAGAAGAAATCATTGTCATTTTGTTTTTGGCATCTGTTCCTTTTTCACTTGTATGTTTATTCTTGCTTAATAATGATGAACATTCACACAGATTATTTGAATTCTATTTTAAATCGTACTGTCTGCAGGACCTAATCCCAAGACTGAGGCTTTGGTGGCCTTCTAGCTTAGAAAACTTGCCTTAGTGGTATTTTCCAGATCCCTCTGCTGATTCCTGCCCTGGGCTGTTTGTCTGTGATATGTAGTTCAATTTTCTTGGTTCCCATATTTGTGTCAGCAGAGTCTCCATGGACACACCAGGGAGTATAATATATCATGAAAGAAGTATGGTAAATGGAATTCTTCAAGTTAACCTAATATAAGAGGTGTGTTTTTTCTCGATGACAAGAAACTGTACAAATTATTTTGTTATTGTTCTATGTGTTCCTGAGCCGACTCTAAAATAAATTATAGACAGAGAGGACGTGTTAGATGCCATGTTTTCACTAAATTGAGTAAATCACAATGTTATGCCCAGATTTTAATATCACCCCCAAAAACCAGAGATTACCTGGGAGACCGAATCACACATGCAAAAGCAAAGGGCTTTATTATGAATTTAGGCCCAGCCAGCCTAAACTTGGGCTCACAGACTTCAACAACTCACTGGATCCATGTGGAGTGAGCCCAGAACAAAGGCAGAGTAGGGCTTTTATGAGTTTGGGAAGGGGGAGTTACAGGAAATACAGTGATCCAATCATTATTATACAATATTATTGACAGCAGGTTTAACCATTCACATTGCCTAGAGTATTTGTTACTTTTGGCGGGACCCAATCACAAAATTTAGAATATTGACCAATCACAGAGCGGGCCCAGGACCCTCAGGTAGGGCGTGACTAGTCTTAGCCTCCATCTTTAGGCCTGCCCTTAGAATGTTACAAGGGTGGTCCCTTTTGCCTTGGGCAATGTGTGCCCTTCTATTGTTTCATGGAGTCAGTTTCAGACCTGCATCCTTACATTCCCCCCTCTGTCTTGTAACTGACCCAATCCTGGGTCAGCTATGTTACCATTGTTCTGGTTTAAGGCTACATATTCTTAAGACCATTACCAACAGAACATCCTATCAGGAACTTTTGCTGTTTCCCCAGCTTTCTGGGGCCACATTTGCCAGTCCGGTGGCAAAGAGACAAGACAGTTTATTTTACTGGACCAATGATTCCTCAGTCTTCTGCCCTGCTAGACCAGCCAGCTTCCGGGGTGTGGCTGGAGCAGGGCTGGAGATCCCTGGAGTCAAGAGTCTTTGACGATCAGTTCAAGCTGATCGACTGGATCTGGATCACCTCACCAGGTTGAGGGTTTTTTCTGAGTCGGTCCACTTAACTCCAGAGAGATACCTGAAACTTTAATAGGGGCTGACCCCCATCTTTAAATATCATCCTCACAGACTAACAAGCCTGAGATCTAACAACAAATATTTAAAAACACTTAGAACTAGAATTACACTTACAGTAGTGCATTGCTGAAATAGTTTTTCTCTCTAAAAACCCTCCATTAACAGAAATAGCCAAATTGAAACTAAAGCATTGGTGGAACGAGTCCATCCTAAACAACCCTGGCCTAATTATTTACATAAGCTCAGCAAGAATAAAGGTTGTTCATGAGGACTTTATAAGGCTTGCTTTGCTGGGTCTTTTTTATAAGGAATCTCCAGGTTGAACTCTTAGTAGCCGCTCTGAAGCGGAGCCAAGCCAGCACTTTCCATCAGATAGGCCTGCAGTACCTGTTAAATTGGGCAGACTCCTCTTCTTGAGGGCCCCAACATGTGCTGAGGTTCCTACACCTGCCAGGAAGTGACCTTCTTTACTCACCTGGGAAGGCTGCTTGGAACTCTGTGAGCAAGGTATCCAGCCAACATTTCCATGAGGCTTTATGGCTCCATGTTCCATAAAGTCAACCTTAGTTCCTTAAAGCTGTCAGGTCATCTATGAGCCTATGCAAGACTCTTGAATAGGACATTCCAGTCAAAGCCTTGGTAAAATAACCAGTATTTCCAATGGTGTCCTACTATAAAATGAACAGATTCTTATTGAACTTATGCAAACAATTGTAATGGCCATGAAAAAAGAATACTCACTGAGTTTTTGAATTTCAGACAGTTTAAGTAGAGAGAAAAGATAAATGCTCTAGACAAAAATACTTTATAATGGTTCTGAGTGTCACAGATTTCTCACCAGAAAGTTTTATGATCTCAATAAGCAAACATTAAAGGACCAACAATATTTCCAACAAGAGTTACAAAACTATAATTTTTATCAATTTACTTGGTCCCATGTTTTTAATTTTTGTTTAGCTTTGATGCACCTTCTAACTCTGGAAGTTTTTGCCCATTTTAGTACTAACCTAAAAGATGTCAAATACTGCATTTGTCCCAAAACTCCTTATTACAACTTCCCTTGAAGAAGAAACATGTTCTGTGACAGAATCTAAAGATCTGAGGAGAGTTCATTCTGATGCAATTTGACAAAGAAATTTAGTGACACTTAACATTTTGATTACTAAAGGTGTTAAGTAATGACCTTATACCCAAACATTAAAACTTTAGGGACTGCACATATATTTGAGCAGTTGCAGCATTTACCCATACAGTATAACCTATACAACAGTGCTTTTTAAGTGACTTGGCATCCTGAATGAAAGGGCCTAATTGGTC
>NC_043703.1:155649458-155650844 GCF_006229205.1 Suricata suricatta
TTATATTCCCCATCAGTCTGAACCTTTAGTCTCCAATTGAGGACTTAGTAACCAACTGAAAGATGTTTATAGCAGAACTTTTCTTAGATGGTAATCTTATGAATCAATGAAGTACAAAGCAGCTTTCTAACAGTTTTAAATATCCCCAGTTGTTTTGCCACAAGTCAAAAAGCACAAGCATCTACAGACCTCATCCTATGCCAATATACCAATCACTAGTTGTGGCTTGTAGTTTTTATCTTATTAGACAGCCAATGAATTTAATCTTAATTTATCAATGCAAAACCTTAATAATTAACCATGAAAACTGAGACAAACCAAATTAACTATTACTTAACAGGAACTTATTTGAACTGTATCAAACCCAGATACAAGCAAGCCAACAGACTTAGATTAATTCAAACACTGAATGAGCCATATGAGATACTTTGCTCCCTAGTTAATTTTGACCTGGAAATTTGATGCCAAAGCCTGACTTTGGAGTCCTTTGTTTCTTCTCACCTAAGGCAGAGGAAGAACCTGTTGCCTCAGGCAATTTATGCAAATTGGCCTCTCCCCACCCAGGTGCTACAGAAGAAAGAATGGGGAAGGAAGAGCCAGAGAAGGAGAGTTTCCAGTTTTAAACTTTTAGCTGTTGACCTGGGAAATGAGGGAGAAGCCCTCACTTCTACGAGGCAGAGGAACACAGAGAGTCGGTGTCCCCTATGATTTTATCTCAGACCAACAAGGTCTCCTTCTCTGCACAGTCGCGTAGGCTTTTCGGGATCTTAAGGATGCCCACCTGTGGAGCCACAGACTCGAACTCAGCAGGCGAGCCAGACCGAGCCGCCCACTCACACTCACATACACACCAGAGGTTACCACATTCCCTCCCATAGACTTTTCACAGACAAGACCAAAAACAATGACAATAACAACTGGACAAACAAGTACAGAAGTGGCCACAAAACAGGTGTTTACAGATTTACTAAAGGGCCTACCAACATCACGGTGTGGCCTTGGGGCAGAAAGTCTTGACTCCAGGCTTCCACTCAATACCCCAGACAAAAGCACATGTGCATTTAAAATTCAGATGATAAACTAGCTTACCTCCAGAGGTTCTAACAGGTGACTTTTACAGATTACTAGCGCCATTTTCAGGGTGGCAGAAAAAACAAGCTGCCTCCCCAGCTCCCAAAACCTAGCTGTCCTGGGAGTGCCTTTTGCTCTTAGCCCCTGAGGCTGGGAGAAGACAATGAGGCCTATCACACCCAAGTAGGTGCAGAAACAGAGAGAGGGGAAGCCAGAAATGTTAATGAAGAGCTCCAATACTTCTGGTTTCTCAGGCATCAGTAATTTTTGCTGCTAGGATCCTAGGAGAAAGAAAAGATTTTAAGAAAAGATTTC
>NC_043703.1:155650944-155700831 GCF_006229205.1 Suricata suricatta
AGGGCTTTATTACGAATTTAGGCCCAGCCAGCCTAAACTCGGGGCTCACTCCCCGTGGATCCAGTGTGTTGTTGAAGTCTGTGAGCCCGAGTTTAGGCTGGCTGGGCCTAAATTCGTAATAAAGCCCTTTGCTTTTGCATGTGTGATTCGGTCTCCCAGGTAATCTCTGGTTTTGGGGGGCGATATTAAAATCTGGGCATAACAACAATGATATTGCTTAAACGTACATCAGATATTCCTATCCTTGCATATTCATTATGAAATAAAAAAAATCAGAGCTCAAGGACCTAACTTAGACCAGGCATTTATTTTATTTTTAGTTGAAATAATATTTATGTAATTATTTCCCTTACGAGACTTACAGTTGTCTCATGCATTTGGGGATCCAAGGATATGGATGTATATTCTTTTTCTAGAATTCACTAGTTGTGGGGATTTTGGAATTATTTATTGACTTCTTAAAGGCATAATTACCTTAACTGTAAAATGAGGATCAAAATACATACCTTGAATGATAATTTCCAGGATTAGGGATAATGCATGTAAAGTATATAGCTCAGTTCCTCGCTCAAACTTTGGGTGCTTTTATTATGGTACTTTTAGTCATTAATCCTTTGACTAATAAAAGCTAATGATGGTTTGAGAAGAAAAGTACTGACATATGGATATCGTCAGCCAAAATTTTATTTCAAAGTAATGCAATACCATATTCACATGGAGGATTAGACAGTCTCCCTTGAAAAGATGTTGTCTGCCATGGATTCTGAAAGATGAGTTGAATTCAACATAGAGAAGTAAGAGGGAGTCCAGTAAACTGAATAACATCTGCAAAGGGAGGGACAAAGAGAAATTTGGAGAGTGGTTTGGGAACCACATCCATTATGTCTAAAGATACAATCCATGTGTCTAAAGATAAATAAAAAGAAACAATGGAAGTCTTTCATTTACTGGGCAGAGTAGAAATTATGGGAAAAGAATCTTGCTTCAAACACCTAGAAATACTATATTTTAATATACGAACAAAACTTTAAGAAGTAAATTGAATGGAGACAAAATGGAACAGGGACCTAAAAACTCAGTGTTAAACAGTAGGTTGCCTCAAGCATGTACAGTAACAAGTGTGAACTGGAGGTAGCATAGACCCCTGTGTGCTTGGGCCCAATGTATGGTCACGAGTCAGGTTTTTATTTATTTTTAATTATTTTTTAAATTTATTTTGTTTATTTATTTACATGGAGAAAGACAGCAAGTGTGAGTAGGGCGGGACAGAGAGAGAGGGAGCGAGAGAAGCCCAAGCAGGCTCCACGCTGTCAGCACAGAGCCCACTGTTGGCCTTGATCCCATGAAACACAAGATCAGGACCTAAGCTGAAACCAAGAGTTGGAAGCTAAACTGACAGAGCCACCCAGGTGTCCCAAGAGTCAGATTTTTAGACACATGTATAAGCTATGTCCCTCAAAATGCTATATACTCAGGGAAAGGATTCCATAGTAATAATTTCATTCTTTAGCAAATGTTTCAAAAAGTAAATTATTCTATCTTTTGGATTGAATCTAGATGGGAAAGAAAATCCCATCTAATAAATTGTAACCATCGAACTGTCCTCTACTAGGTCAGAATGAATCTATCTATATTCATATCCATGTTTGTACTGTATCTATATTCACAATCCATAAAGTCTGTGTATCCATACAGTCATCCATCCATCCATCCATCCATCCATCCACCACACGTATGTTAAGACAGCAAATTTGCTTCCTGATCAGATTAATAAAGATAATATTTTCCACTGGAGCTAAGATTGGGCAGTTTTGCTAGCAGTCATCTTTAAAAAAACTGGGGTTTCCAAAATTTAGGTTTATTATCTGTACCACGAACCTGTGTACGCAGCATCTCCTTAAACCTATCTCCACCTTTCTTGTGGGACTTAAGAGAGTAAGTGCATCCACTGTGAATGTGAAGCTCATTCACTCATGAGGGACACAAGTACACCCATCAAGGAGTTTCTTGTCTTCTGCCAGCATCTATGTAACAGTAACTTACGTGTAACTTAACTTACAAGTAAGGCAAAATTTCAAACCCTTTTCAGTTCTTGACAGTGATATTTGCTCACCAAGTCATGTTAGTTGACTTTAGAAGAAGTGATTTTCTTTTTCTAAGCCTGTGCTTCCTAATTTGCATAATTTGTGGGTAGGACTATACATAGGATTCCATTTAACACTGATATTTTAAAGGCTTAAGTGGTTTAATCATATCAGCACTACCTTCCAGGACAGCTAGATGGGGATTGTCATGCCCAAACAGAGAAGCTGATTATTCAGTGTACTTCAGGTGCTGATTGTAGATACATTGAGTGTGGCTATCCTAACCAATGGTACTTAAGAAGTAATTGTCTGCAAATGAAAGACCCTAAAAGCAACTCAATGCCTGGGGTTAATAACAGAAAAAGACAATTAACTTTGAAAGGGGAAATAATATTAATTCTCCAGACACCAGATCTTGGTATTGTCTGTTGGCTAAGGTAGGTGGCATCACTGGGTATATTTGCAAGGATAATAGTTTTAGCTTAAGAATTAGAAGATATTCCAAATCAATGAAATGTCCTGTGAAATGTTCTGTGAAATGTCCCTGGAGAATTGAAGCAAGTCCTAGATTGTAGGGGCCTTCTTTGAAGAAGTAAGAGTTAAGGAAGGCAAAATGAAGAACAGAGGCTTTTTATGCAGCCTTATTTTCATGAACATGCCTGTGATCTATTGACAAGGTCTTTTTGTTGTTGCTGTTATATTAATCAACTATAAATATGGTCAGTTTGCAAATAAACAGCTGTCATTTTTAAGCACTGAGAAGGCAGATTCAAAACACTTTTAAACTCACCATAAACTTTAACATAAACAGAACTTTACAATAAGGCATTCTCCCTGAGGGTAAGTGATAGTAAATGAGAAGTAAGGTCACATATCTAATTGGTGAGGATTATCTAACTATAGGTTTTAAACAAACACAATGTTGCTTCCTATTGTATGATTGTTTCCTCTTATTTTCCCTTTTCCCAGAATGTTCCCAGCATATGGGATATTCTAAGGATATAGAAATCAGGGCATTATTTTCTCTTTTGTACACTTGAAACAAGGGATTTGATTAACAAAATTAAAACAAAAGACAACCTTTTGGGGCACCTGGGTGGCTCAGTAGGTTGACTGTCTGACTCTTGGTTTTGGCTCAGGTCATGATCTCACAGTTTGTGAGTTCGAGCCCCACATCTGGCTCTGCTCAGAGAGTGTGGAACCTGCTTGGAATTCTCTCTCTCTCCCTGTCTCTCTGCCTCTCCCCTGCTTGTGCCCTCCCTCTCTCTGTGTCACTCTCTGTCTCAAAACAAATAAATAAACTTAAAAAAGAAAATAAAAGGGAAGGGGAGGGGAGGGAAGGCAAGACAAGGGTAGGAAAAAGAAAGAAAGGAAAAAGAAAAAAGACCTCTTAAGATATTGCTGAAGTGGGGCACCTGGGTGGCTCAGTCAGTTGGGCATCTGACTTTGGCTCAGGTCATATCTCATGGTTTGTGGGTTCGAGCCCTACGTCAGGCTCTGTGCTGACAGCTCAGAGCCTGAAGCCTCCTTCAGATTCTGTGTCTCTCTCTCTGCCCCTCCCCTGATTACATTGTCTCTTTCTGTGTCTCAAAAATAAATAAATATCAAAAAGAAAATTAAAAAAATATATATTGCTGAAGAGTGAAGGAACTGATTTCTTCTATCAGCTGTGCCATTGCTGAGGGATGATTTCAGAGCTTTGCCAGACCAGAGAGTCTCCCATATAGATCACCCAGAGCAAGTATTAAAATAACCTTATTTCATTATAATTTTACAGCTGATATTATTAAGACTGTTTTTCCAACTATACTTCTTGGACACAACAGGATATTTTCATATGGAGATGAAACCATTACATGGTTGAAAATTTCATGAATCATATGAGCACCTGTGGCGGGGGGTGGGTGTGGGGGAAAGCCTTTGAGACCTCAAGACCTGTTTCTTCCACAAGAATTACTTACTACTAATTTACTGCTTAGGGACTGGGTTTTTAAGATAGTTCCATTTCTCTAACTGTAAGAGAGAAAGCACAACTACAGTCTAATCTGTCTTTCTTTAAACTTACTATCTGGGATGCAGCTAACATATCACTGTCACCCTTAGAGTACAAAGATTGCAAAGGATTTATATGGGGTTCTTGGAGGGCTCAGTCCATTAAGTGCTGATTTCGGCTCAGGTCATGATCTCATGGTTCATGGGTTTGAGCCCTGCATGGGGCTCTGTGCTGACAGCTCAGAGCCCAGAGCCTGCTTCGGATTCTGTGTCTCCTTCCCTCTGCTCTTCCCTGACTTGCCCTCTCTCTGCCTTTCTGTCTGTCTCACAAAAAATAAACATTAAAAAAAAAAAGAAAATGCTTCATACAACCTGATATTACTGGATTTTCCATTAGCAGATGTAAGACATTAAACAATCCACCTATTATTTTTGAACTTTGCATTTTTTCACCCACAAAATTTGTCATTAACATCATCCAGTAATACATTTATTAAAGTTTCCTGGAAACCACAAGATATTATAGAATTCTAAGGTTTTAAATATTATCTTATGATATATAATAATCATATTTTATGGATGTTATAATAGCCATATTAGTTTATATAAATACATAATGATATATACCATTGTATATATAAAATATATTACATTTAATTATATGAGTTATCATCATTGTATTTTGTGTTTTATATAATTATTGTGCATAAGGAATTTTTATCCCCAAGAGTCTACAATTTCAAAAAATTGGTAGGTGAAAACAGAGTTTAAATGTTTGTATTACATGAAGGAGACTTTCATAACTTTTGTTTTATAGGTTCTTAAAAACAGGAATCTTTAAACTCGAATATTGACAGTTGATCATAAGAAACTGGTTTCCATCTCTGTAAAATGCATAATTAATTAGCAGAGACCATGAACTTAGTTTTGCTTCCATGTAATTATGATATATGTTTCTGGCCATTATCCATATCATACTGTTTTTTCACAGACTATTTTAAAACTCATGGCCACTAGTGGAAACTTAACCTATGAAATTATCTGAAACTAGGATTCTTTAAAATTTCATATATAATGCATCAAGATATTTATCTTAGCTGTGTTTAGGAGAGCAAATAATTGGGAAGGGGTCAAATTCACTAGAATAGTTGGAGGGATTCAGTACATTGTGATACATTCTTCTTTGGAATATTATGCATCCAGAGTGACAAGAGTTATAAGGAATTTCCCATGGCCCAAAGCAATGATGGCATTACTTCAAGTGAAAAAGTGATGAAAAATTACAGGACCCCAATGAGAATGAAGTCCACCTAGTATATAGGACTATAGATGTTCAATAGGCAAACCTGAACTTGAATTTGAATTTTATCAATTACTAATTATATCATTAAGAGTAAGTTAATATCTCTGATGCTATTTACTTCATCTGTGAAACAGAAATAATTTTTTTCAAAGGGATTTTATGAGGATTATAAAAAGAAAATACACAAAATGGCTAGCTCAATGCCTGGTTTACAAGCAATCATTTAAATACATGTTCATCATTTTCAATATTATCATTGTTATTATTATGCTGAATGCCGTGACAGGAACAAACAAAAGAAGATAAAACAAAAGCAAACAAAAAGTCCCAGCCTAAGAGACAGAGAAGAGAGAGAACTAACACCTGTTTTTCTGCAAAAGCATTTTCTTTAGATGACACCCCCACAGCCAATGAGCAAGACATCTTTATATAAGTGTTGTTTGGGAATACGGGACAAGTGCCAGGATGAATAGCTGACAAGAATTGTCAGTGCGAAAAGGTGGGTCGGGGTATTGCAGGTATTCATTATCAGCCTTGTAGTTTAATATGTATCCCATTGTACACGTATCACATTGATAACAATGATAAATTACATTTAAAAAGAGAAATGCATTAGATGGGAAAATGGAGCAAACTATAGTCAATTTCTTAATGCGCGCTAGCTGGGATAGTTTTTTAAAGCCCAGAATTGCCAAATTATAGCAGCTTGATAGGAGATGACTGTTGCATTTTCCGAGAAAGCCAGATTGAACCAACTACGTTCTTGCTTTCAGCTCTCTGTTATTAATTTTTTTTTTAATTTTGCATTTATTTTTGAGAGAGAGAAAGAGACAGAGCCCAAGTAGAGGTAGGAGCAGAGAGAGAATGAGACCCAGAATCTGAAGAAGGTTCCAGGCTCTGAGCTGTAGGCAAAGAGCGTGATGCAGGGCTTGAATTAACAAACCTTGAGATCATGACCTGAGCCGAAGTCAGATGCTTAACTGACTGAGCCCCTGCTCTGTTATTTTTATAAACTTTATCCCCAGACAATGTCTTCCCCTTCCGCTTCATCCTCTCCAGTGACTCCAGAAGTTAACTATCAATGGGGTGTTAAGGCACCTACTTTCAGATCTGTGCATGCATAAAGTATCAAAGGCACTGTTTCATGTTCTATAACTTTACATAAATTTTTCTATTACTTTTTTGAACTTTATCAGTGTTTCAACAATGATAAATATAGATCTAAGTCATAAATTAAACCCAAGTGTTTATCAGTACTGGTGGTAATAATCTGAGTGTTAGGTTTCTTGGGGTTTTTGGGTTTTTTTTGATGCTCTTCTTTATTATACAAAGTTTTCCAAATGGCACTGGCCCTTATTATGTCTTCATTTGTTATGGAAATCCCTCTGCAGCAATACAGCCATAAGTAAAGTGAAGGAACGAAGAGGTCATTTATTAGTTCATGGAATGGTGATTAGGGAAGACAGACATAGGCTAGTGTCTTCTCTTTAGCCTCGATGAGATAATTACCATCTCCTTAGCCAAAAGTTGTATAAAGAGACATATTCTGTGCAGATGAAAAGCTTGTCAATAGTCTGCTGGCATTAGTTGAGTCTCTTCGCACTGAGGGATGCACACTTCCAGAATCATTCATTAGAAGCCTAGCCAAGTCCGTATTATTCATTAACTGTCTCTTTACTGAATAGGAAAAATGAATGAAGCCCTTTAATCTGACATTAATAAATTGCGACCATTTGGGAAAGTATTCAAATGTAAAATGTTGAGCTTCATCATTGAAATTATATTTGATGACTTGGGTTTGTTCTGGCTCATTTAAATATATAATTTCCATAGGACTTGATCCCTGATGGTGGGTGATAACAGATACTGTAGCTAAATCAAAGGGTAAATTGAAGCAGGACTCAATGGGGCCAAGATGCAAATTCACAGAAATGACTCCTGGAAGTACTCCGGAGGGACATCAAGGCTAAGTAATTTTCAAACTTATAAAAACTCACCTTTTTTTTCTTTAAAGAAAAGTATAATTAAACAAATAGGCAAGTCTGCTGGCTCCCCTTTCACCTCATTTTATAAATCGGAAAATTGAAGATCAAGAAGAAAAAGCAAGGAAGTTACTACAGTTCTTCCTTTGGATTTTAATCATAAGTTCATAAGAAGAATGAGTTCTTCTCAGGTGCTTGTAGCATTTAGGAATGCTTTCTTTATAAGTAAATAGGGAAAGAAAAGAGAATATATAAATTTTACTTTGTTTCTCTGTATAAAGTGGTAAGCAAGCACATGCAATGTGTATATGATGTGGATGAAGATTAGGGACAGATGTTTTGCAAATACGGGAACAGTTGAAGTGGGCTTTGAAAGATAAGTGTTCATTGCATCAAAACTTCTTTTCACTATTTTCATTACAACAAGTCTATGACCTTCTTGAAGAAGCTGTAAGCTTTATTTATATTGGTATGTACAGTGCCTGAATGATGGATGCCTGCGTCAGACTATGTGTGTGTGTGTGTGTGTGTGTGTGTGTGTGTGTGTGCGTGTGTGTGTCTGTGTATATATATATATATATGGCTGGCATGTCTCAATTCAAGTTAAATTTGAGTACATACATTGAAAAGTCTAAACAAGAATTAGAAACATCCCATGTGTTTGGCTTCAGTAATGTTCCAGGTTTTTCTTTGTACTCATTGACTGCTAGATGAATTTTGACCTTGCTGTGGCTCTTTTTGATGGGATGATTTTTTGTTAAGAGTCTCTGTTACATTTCTCTGATACAATCACTTTTTCTGAAATGTGTTAGTGTGCTTTATGAAGTCCTGTATTCGTGTGATTTAAATGAACATTTGATGAACATTGGCACTCTCATGTAATACAGCATTCTACAATATTGCATATTTTAAATTAGTTATTTTTAAAATTTTTTAACATTTATTTTTTACTGAGAGACAGAGAGAGAGAGAGAGACAGGGCGTGAGCATGGGAGGGGCAGAGACATGGGGAGACACAGAATCCGAATCAGGCTCCAGGCCCTAGCTGTCAGCACAGAGCCCGACCTGAGGCTCGAACGCACAAACTGTGAGATCATGACCTGAGCTGAAGTCGGATGCTTAAACCACTGAGCCACCTAGGTGCCCTGTATGTTTTAAATTTTTGAAGTAGGGTATTTTGTTCACTGGTTTAGAAAGAGTAAATAGATGTTCAGCTAGCTCATATATAAGTATGTCATACTAGAATATAGGAATTATTCAGTAATAGAGGGAGATGGTTGAAGAATTTCATGGACAGATTAAAAGTATATTACACATGTTATTTCAGAAAATAACAGTCTGTGACAGGAATGAATATAAGCTGAACTCAAAGTAGTAAGATGTTTCTATGTAGAGATCCACAAGAATAAAATTATTAGTGGATTTCTTTGAAGAAGTAAGATAGTCATCCATTTGTTCATCTTTCCATCTATCCATTCATTTATTCCTTCATTTATGAAACATAGCTGAGAGCTTCCTCTATGCCAGCAGATGTGTAAACATCAAATACGGCTGTTCTCTTTTCATGAAATTTTCCTCAGACCCCCCAAATTACTATTATTCATAAACTTGAGGCAAAAGGACTGAAGTTCATGTGAACTCTTCTATGGCCTTCCCTTCTCCTTTTTCACACTCACCAGAATGTTGAGAGGCTGCTTCTGCTATTTCATCCCTTAAACAATAAGAGTAATTAAAATGGTATTGTCCATACCATTTGTGACCACTATGTAATTTTTTTGCTTGTACTAACCAAACACTAATTCATTTTTTTTAAAACAGATGTCAGTGTGAGTTGCCTACTCATCTGCAACTATGTGCCAGAAAATGTGGCAATGTAATAGGAAAACAAAAATAAATAAGACACATCTGATGTCCATAAGAGGTTTGGAGACTAATGGGTTTGGGGCACATATATAAACATAAAGTTTTCAAGAAAAACAGTTCCAGGTATGTGAGAGGTAAGGACTGGTAAAATGCAGCCCAAAGGTAAAACCAATTTTCCTTAAGATGTTGAGCATAAAGATTGGCTGATTAAAAGTCTCAATTCAACTACCAATCCTTCTAGGCAAAGGAGATATAACTGGTGCTTGGACTCTAAGATTTCTACACGTTTTCTGAGCATGTTTGCAGGATTTGACTTCACCAATTCTGCATCCTCATCATCATTTCCTTCCTATTGCAAACACTTCAGTCTAGTCCTAAGAATTACTAGAATTCTTAAAACATTCTGTTGACTTTTATAATCTTTTATGCTCTCACTGTTTAATTGCACATTAATGCCTCACAGACAAGTACCTTGAAGGAAGTTTAGGTACCTTTCAGTGTCGATTTCAAAAGCATTCAGATTGGTAAAACATTCAGCTACCAACTTCTCTCCTTAAGCACACATAAACACACACAGCATACATGTATATAATAATCATAATATCTATTCTTAAGAACCTATATATTTTCCACTGTATAGTAAGTTCTACAACATTATAGGAGAACCACCATTATTTTTATTCAAACCATAACTGGGAAGAAAATTCCTCATTGTTGCAAAAATGCAGGGATTTCACTTTCCTCTTTGATTTTCTTTAAGAGTTAGCATCGAAGGGATGCCTGGGGCTCATTCAGTACAACATGTGACTCTTGATCTTGGAGTCATGAGTTCACACCCCAGTTGTGTGTAGAACCTACTTAAAAATAAGCAAACAGGGCACTTGGATGGCTCAGTTCATTGTCGGCTCCAGTCATGATCTCGTAGTTCAGGCTCTCTTTCTGTCATCATAAAGCCCACTTCAGATCCTCTGTCCCCCTCTCTGTGTCCCTCCCCTGCTATGCTCTCTCAAAATTAATTCAACATTTAAAAAATAGAAAAAAAAACAAACAAAAAACTTAGGAAACTAATGTAAAGTTTCATGTTGAAAACTGCCGCACAAACTTAACCCAAATAATTACATGCAATGCCAGATTTGTGTTCTTAGAGCACAAATGATATTGTAAAGCTAAATATCTTCCAGGGATCCCATGTGAAAGGGGATATTTCAAAGTTGAGCAATTGTGTGATTATTTCAGATACCTCTATGAATACATCCAAGACATTAAATATAAAGGTTTAGCCACATACCTTTATTTATCTGAAATATACCAATTATATCCTCTCTTGCTTATTAGTTCCAGGAGTGTCTCTGTGAACTTTTTGGGATATTCTGTGGAGGCAGCCATGCTGTCTGTGGACAGATAGTGTCAGTGCTTACTTAGTCTTCGACTTTTGCACTAGCCATTACTTCAAGTATGATGCTGGAAAGGAATGGTAGAAGGGGACTCCTTGCCCATTCTGATTCTCAGGGGGAAAGCCTGTAATTTCCCATCATTAATTGTGATGACCGTCGTGAGTTTATTATAGATGTTCTTTATTACAGTGAGAATTTTGCCCTCTATTCCTGGCTCACTAAGCTTTTGCGGGTTTGTTTGTGGATGAATTTTGGATTGTGTGAAATGCTGCTTTTCCATCAATGTATATAATTATATGTTGTTGTTGTTGTTGCTTTCTCTTCAGCCTGTTGACATGGTAAATTACCTTAATTTTCATATGGTAAACTAGCTTTGTTGATCAGGCGTAAACCTCACTTGGTGGTGATGTACAAATCTTTATTTTTGTTTGTTTTTTTTAATTGTTGGGTTTGATTTGTGAATATTTTCTTGGAACACACAGCTTTTTCACTTTACTTTTAACATATAGGAGATGTTGGAATTTAAAGTTTTAGTTAACCTATGTAAGCTTAGATAACCTTTGATAAGAATAAATAAATACATATATTCATTAAATAAATAAATAAATATTAAAATGTGTAAATAATGTCTGTATCTGATATTTATGAGAATTAAGTAAAAATATAAATTTATGAAATGTTTACTTTGAATTCAATAAATTTGTTGATGCGTCAACTAGGCACCAATTCTTTTTAAAGAATTTTTATTACTGAAGTATAGTTGACACATGGTGTTATATTAGTTTCAGGTGCACACTATAATAGATTCAACAATTCTACTTATTATGCAGTTTTTATCATGATAAGTATAGTTATGCTCTGTCACCATAAAGAATTATTACAATAGTACTGTCTTATGTCCTATGCTATACATTTCATCCCTGTGACTTAATTGTTTTATAACTGGAAGTTTGTATCTATTAATCCCCTTCACCTTTCTTTCCCCACCCCCACCCCCCATACTCCACCCCTCTGGTCACCACCAGTTTGTTCTCTACTTATGAATCTGTTTCTGTTTGTTCATTTGTTTTGTTTTTTAGATTCCATATATAAGTGAAATCACATGGTATTTGTTTTTTTTTCTGTCTGACTCATTTCACTTAGCATAATACCCTCTATGTCCACCCATGTTGCTGTGAATGGTAAGATCTCATTCCCTTTTATGGTTGAGTGATCATAAAAATAATAATTATATCTGCTATTTATTGAGAACTTTGTCAGGCATTGTGCTTAAGTGTTTCAAAGGCATAATTTTACTTGTCATATAACTCCTTCAGCTTAGAGTTATTTTTTCTTATGTTATACAGATCAAGAAATATGGGGTTTAAACAGTCAAGTGACATCTATTGTGGTAAAGTTAATACCCAAAACCAAATGTTTCTGATTCCCAAGTCATGATCTCCTTGTTTTACCGTAGTGTCTGATACATTCAGCATTCTGCCTTATCTTTGGTAGTCTCTGGAAAGCCTCCATATATGGAACTCTGGTTTGGATAACTAAGACTTTGCATAGGTCTACAATTCTAAACATCATGTAAACACTATGGAGTGTAGCACATAAAGATTTATAACTTATATTAACCTATACCTTAGAATTCAGGTGACACACTCACTGAAAGCCCTTGATGGACGAGTACGTATTTAGTTGTATGAACTCTAATAAAGACTGTTTTTAGTGGAATACAACCTACAGTCGAGGAAAAAAAGAAAAAAGTTCTGGCAAAACTCTTATTAGTTTCTTTTTGTCTTGTGTGCCAGTGGGGATATAGAGACCTCACTGAAGATAGGGTAGGAAGAAACAAATAGTAAATGGCCCTTAATACAATGTTAAGGTTTCTTATTTTCCACAGTAGGTGGGGAGAATCTACTCATATTTCTGTGACAGAGTTGTGACAAGATCTGGGAAGAATCGCTACACTATTTTTTTTAATTTTTTCAAAGTTTATTTATTATTGAGAGACAAAGATAGAGCATGAGAAGAGGAGAGGAGAGGAGAGACAGACACAGAATCTGAAGCAGGCTCCAGGCTCTGAGCTGTCAGCACAGAGCCCGATGAGGGGCTTGAACCCATAAACTGTGAGATCATGACCTGAGGCAAAGCCAGATGCTCAACCAACTGAGCCACCGAGGCGCCCCTCGCTACACTATTTAACAGGAGTCACAAAGTGAAATACTCACTAGCCCCAGGACATACCACAAACTTATAATGGAAAAGGAAATCCTTTCCATGGAAAGGTCTCTGGAAAAGGAAATCCACGTCCCATCCAGTGAGGGCAGGGACTGTTGCTGCATTATAGAAATGCAGGTGTCCTGATGCCAGACAGAGATGCGAGAGATTAGACATCTGAACAACAATGTGGAACTTTATGAGTTTTAAAGATGGATAATAAATTCAAATGTAAAACTCAAACTCTCAGGTCTACTGGCAGGAATGGGTGTATGAATGCCCAAGTTTGGAAACTCTTGCTATAGATTCATAACATTCAAGAATAATATTTAGTGTCCACTAAAATAATAATCTATTAATAAGATATGATGGAGACTATCTATAAAATATTTAATGTTATAAAGCAGTTTTTGTATATTATTCTTTTTAAACTTCCAACATGTGTATATATAAATACATTTGTATAAATACACACATGTATATATGTACACATTAAATATATATATACACACGTATATACATACATATTACAAATATATGTGTGCATATATATAATCATATTCATATACATGCATCTTGTATCTTCTTCTCTACCCTCCTTCCCCTCTCCCTTTTTCCTTACTGTTTTCTTTCATTTCTTTTCTCTTTCTTTTTTCTTCTCTTTTCTTTTTTTCCTTCTTTCCTTCTTGTTTCCTTTCTACCTTTCTTCTTCCTTCCTTGTCTCTCCTCTTTCCTTTCTCTTTCTTTCTTTCTTTCTTTCTTTCTTTCTTTCTTTCTTTCTTTCTCTTTTTATTTCTCTCTCTTTCTTTCCTGCTTCCTTTCTCTTTCTGTCTTTCTCCCAAGTTACTTGTCTAAGGAATAATCTAAGTGGCTATCTTCTTTTGCAGTTAAGTCTACTATTATTAATCATGAAGTTACTGAATGTTTTTAATTGTCTCAGGCATACTTCAGATAACAAAGTTTGAGAAGTGGCTTAAAGATATTTCCACTGGAAGTAAGCTTTTAAATTTCTTAATTTTCCCCTCCCTTATGACCCAGCAATAGCACTACTAGGGATTTACCCAAGGGAAACAGAAGTGCTGATGCATAGGAGCACATGTACCCCAATGTTCATAGCAGCAATGTCAACAATAGCCAAAACATGGAAAGAGCCTAAATGTCCATCACCTGATGAGTGGATCAAGAAGATATCGTATATATACACAATGGAGTACTGTATGGCAATGAGGAAGAATGACATATGGCCATTTGTAGCAAAGTAGATGGACCTCAAGGGTGTCATGCTAAGTGAAGTAAGTCAGGCAGAGAAGGACAGATACCATATGTTTGCACTCATAGGTCTAACAGGAGAACAGGAGAAACCTAATGAAGGACCAGGGGGAGGGTAAGAGGGAAAGAGAGTTGGGGAGAGAGAGGGACGCAAAACTTGAGAGACTATTGAGTATTGAAAGCGAACTGTGGGTTGAAGGGG
Organism: Suricata suricatta; assembly: GCF_006229205.1. NCBI lineage: Eukaryota > Metazoa > Chordata > Mammalia > Carnivora > Herpestidae > Suricata > Suricata suricatta. The sequence continues at coordinate 155,665,239 of NC_043703.1, forward strand.
AAGGGAGATGGGGAAAAGAGGTGGTGGTGATGGAGGAGGGCACTTGTGGGGAAGAGCACTGGGTGTTGTATGGAAACCAATTTGACAACTATTTTAAAAAATAAATTTCTTAATTTATTATGGCATAAAAACTGGAAGGATTTGAGTGATAAAATACTTAAAACCAACATTGGATTATTACCTAAAGAATTAAATAAGTATCTTTGAATATATACTGACAAATTGAATATATAATTGACAAATGATAAATACAAATAGAAGAGAAAGGACAATTTTTACAGAAAACTATGATTAAGAAATGTGTTAATGAATGAATGAAAGGAAAATTGTTATTAGAATACTACAGTTTAAATTACTTCTGGCAACATCCACCAATAGTTGCTAAAATTGGTGGGCAGAAGTTTGAGAAGCTACAGGACAGGGCATTTGCATTGTCTCAATAGATCTCCCTCAAAAAGATTTAATTACATGGGTGCCTGTGTGGCTCAGTCCATTAACCATCTTATTTTGGCTCAAGTCATGATCTCATGGGTTGTGAGTTGGAACCCCACATAAGGCTCTGCGCGGACAGTGTGGAGCCTGCCTGGAATTATCTGTCTCTCTGCCCCTCCCCCCCCATAAATAAATGAACTTAAAAAATTTTTAATATTTAATTACAAAAGGAAAATACAAGTTTACAGTAGATAAATCTGCCAGATACTGCCTTAACCAGGTGAATAGGTCAACATCGGTAATAGTAAAACATATTGACGTCAGGTTCCCCCAATACATCACTTTTGTGGCATCCATCATAATAATATACAACTCAGGGTGCCTGAGTGGCTCAGTTGGATAAGTGTCCAGCTCTGGCTCAGGTCATGATCTCACAGTTGTGGGTTCAAGCCCTGCATCAGACTCTGTGCTGACAGCTCAGAGCCTGGAGTCTGCTTCCGATTCTGTATCTCCCTCTCTTTCTGACCCTCCCCTGATCACGCTGTCTCTGTCTGTCTCTCAAAAATAAATAAAAAACAATAAAAAAATTTTAAAAATAATATACAACTCAATTTAATAAAAAATAAACATCAGATACATTCAATTAAGAAGAACCCTATGAAGTAATTGGCCAATGCATTAAAAAAAAAACCTCAAGGTCATGAAAGACCAGGAAAGGTTGTGGAAGAGTGGCACAATAAGGGACTTGCAGACGTCGCTGAATGCAACGTGGGGACATGGATCAGGAAAAGGACATTACTGTAAAAAGTGGTAAAACCTAAATATCTATTGTTCAGTTTATAATTTTGTACCAATGTTAATTTTTTAATTTTGATAATTTTACTACAAGGAAACTGGCTGAAGTGTATAGGAAACTCTGTACTATTTTTGCTACTCTTCTGGAAATCTCAAATTATCTCAAAAAGTTAAAATATAAAATTAAAATGTACTCCCCCACACAGCTTCTGGCATAGGTTATAAATGACTAAAATTTAGAGCAAACATTAAAGTTTTAAATCCCATGTTCATTTTTAGATAGAGAGTAAGTAATTGAGATGCTAACCCCATCAACTCTGCTAACCACGCTCAACTTGTATTTGTGTTTTTTTCTCCTTAACAGAGAGATCAATGTTTCTGGAAGTTTAGTATGCACAGGAGTCATCTGTGGAGACTGACATATCTCCAATTCTTAGCTACCTCTAGAGATTCCTGGGGTTACGGAAACTTAATTTTTTAAGAGAAATAGGTGATTCCGAGGCAGGTGTTCTGCAACTACCTTTTAAAGGACATTGATACAGATCTAATCATAAGACTGGCTATGCCCGATGAATATTCTTGATGAGAGAATTTGTGACCTATTGAGCACAGGGTAACCACACGTTCATAATGACTGTAATGATTTTATCCAGCAGTAACCTAATCCAGGGAGTTTCAACCCTCATGAAACTTAAGAATCACTTGCTGGTCCTGATCTGTTACCTCATGTTTGTGACTCCTGTGTGCATGTCCACATGCACATACATGTGAGAGGTCAGATGTTTTACTGTCCATTTCTTAGTAAGCATTCTAGGCAAGTCAGGTACATATGTTTCTTGGAACAAACTAGGGAAAAGATATTAGAATGCATTTGTAGCTATCAATACATAAGGTATGTTAGTGAATGAGTTTATAAATTGACTTACAGATACAATTCAGTGACAGGGTTCTCAACCAAGGAAATAATTTATTACAATGTATTTCTGTCATTTTTAATAAATATATGCATATATATTCATATATGTATTCCTATTGTCACTGCATTTTTATGTTAGAAAATATATGTCTCAATACGAATTAGATTTTTTTGTCAAATTAAAAAAAATGTTTATTTATTAAAGGGAGAGAGAGAGAAGCAGAGAGAGGGGGAGAGAGAGAATCCCAAGCAGGCTGCACACTGTCAGGGCTGAGCCTGATGCAGTGCTTGATCCCATGAAATAGGAGATCATGATCTGAGCTGAAATGAAGAGTTGATTCTTAACTGACTGAGCCACACAGGTGCCCCTGGAATTACTCAGATTTCATACTTTCAATTTTAAAAGATTTGTTTATTATCATGAACAGTTTAAGTTATTTTTATGTATATTGTACAGTGTGCTTTTCAAATCATGTTAATGTATACTTAATTGAAGACAGTACCATATGATGAACAAGACCATAGGCTATGGATCAATAATTCACATTTTCATTTCTGTTGTCTTAAGTAAATTTGTTCACTTTTTTCTGCCTCAGTCTCTACATCTGCTGTGTATGATTAATAATTATACTCCTATAGTTTCTTTGAATATTAATTTGGTTAGCACCAATGACATCAATCTAACATATCACCAGTTGTAAGATAAATCACTGTGTTTGGTACCATTGAGAATGAAACAAGTGTATGCTGCCAATATTTAGGAAAAGATGCATCCAATTTTAGGAGACACCTGATTTCAGTGATGTTCAGATTTGTGGAGGAAAAAAAGGTGTATCTTAGAATTGATTATATGCATTATGTAAAAAGTGATAGGGTAATTCTAGAGCGATTTGCTGTTATTAGGTCAAATGTTTTTTGCCCATTGACAAATGAAGAATCTTTGATAAAAGGGAGTAAATACTTTGTTGAAGGCCAACAGCCAATCTGCAATTAATGTTTCCTGATTGCTACATTGGTGTAATTTCCCATTTCCATGCTTCAGAATATGAATTATTTATAGTAGAAATAACAAGTAGAAAATTTTGTCCCTTATTTGATATAAGGTATGCTAGTTTAATAGTTTGGCTTACACAATTTATTATAAACTAGTTGTATTTTGGTTTAGAAATGTAATTTAGGTGATATATTGGTATTAAGTCCTTTATCTCAGTGTAGCTTTTAATTTTTATTTATTTAAAAATTGTGTTTATTGTTTATTTATTTTTGAGAGAGAGAGAAGGACAGAGTGTGAGCGGGGAAGGGACAGAGAGAGAGAGGGAGACACAGAATTCAAAGCATTCTCCAGACTCTAAGCTGTCAGCAGAGCCCAACACACGGCTCAAAGCCATGAACCACAAGATCATGTCCTGAGACAAAACCAAGAGTCAATGCTCAACAAACTGAGCCACCCACGTGCCCCTCAATGCAGCTTTTTAAATGAGACTTCATTAAAATGATTGCATTTCGTTTGTCAACTTCAACACATAAAAATAAATTAACTACATTTAAATTATTTGAAATAGGGGTGCCTGGGTGGCTCAGTCAGTTGAGCGTCCGACTTCAGCTCAGGTCATGATCTCACAGTCCATGGGTTCAAGCCCCGAGTTGGGCTCTGTGCTGACAGCTCGCTCAGAGCCTGGAGCCTGTCTTTAGATTCTGTGTGTGTGTCTCTCTCTTTCTGACCCTCCCTTGCTCATGCTGTCTCTCTCTGTTTCTCAAAAATAAATAAAAAGCTAAAAAAATAAAAAAATAAGTTATTTGAAATAAAGTTGAAAATATAAATTTCAAAAATTTACATATACAAATTAACATTCCAATTTATGCATTGACATTTACCAGTGAGAAAAGACAGATACAAAAAAGTTATGCTACTTGCTAATTATTTGAATTAAATTTAAAATTGACATCAAATTTCCGTGTATCTTGAATGGGTTACTGCCACTGCTCCTGCACTGGGGTCCTGGGATCTATCTTTCCCAGTTCGAATCTACCCCTCAGGAGTCAAATTAATTTTGCTAAACATCTCTGTTTTGTTCTTTCATTTAGGTTTATTTTTGGTCCTCAAAATGTTAGCATAAAATACTCTATGTTTTTTCAGGCCAACTCAATTTTATAAGTGCATAATTTCACTAGAAATCTCTCACTAATAAAATGAGAAGGAAATCCTGCCACAACCTATCTTCATTCTGGGCAAGACTGGCCTGAGCCAGTTGACGGTCATTTATCTTTGCATTAGTGTGTTACACAACTTATTGAGTATAATGAGTATTTGATGAGACAAGCTATTAAAATGGATTCTGGCAAAGATCAAGACTAGTGGAAAACTCTTATTTATTTTCATTTTGGTCCCCATCTCCAGTTGCTGAGATACGCCTGCTAACATCTTGATCAACCAATGTAAGAATAGATATGATGGCCTCAGGGTATCATGAGTGAGTGAAAAGAGAAACTCACAGTGGAAGGGTCTGCGTGGTGCCCGGTACTTAAGTCAGTTTTAGTAGATCATCTGGTTTAAGCCTCTTAACTCAAAGAGTTAAAACACACTGATGGTTCTAGATGTAAAATTACTTATCCAAGCTCACATAGGTTGGAAGTAAACAATATGGTGTTCCAGAGTCTGGTTTGAGTGCCTATAGTTTTTTTTGCCACATTTTTTTAAATTTTGATTGTTTATTTTTGAGAGAGACAGAGTACAAGTGGGGGAGGAGCAGAGAGAGAGGGGGACAGAGAATCTGAAGCAGGTTCCAGGTTCCCAGCTGTCAGCACAGAGCCCGAGGTAGGGCTCGAACTCAAGCTGTGAGATTATGACCTCAGCTGAAGTCAGCTGCCCATCTGACTGAGCCACCCAGCTGCCCCCTTTCTGTCACATTTAAATACAGTAATTTTATTAAGGAAAAAGTAAGTCTTAAGTTTGTTACCAGGGCTTTCAGCATGGATAACATAGTGAGGCAGTTTATATATTTGTAGGTAATCTTTACAAATATCCTGAAGATTCTAAATCTTACTAGAGGGTTGAGTTCAATGTGGAGCTAACTAAAGGGTCACAGTGAACTTGGGTTGAGTCGGAATCTTAAGAATAGGTTCATAAAGTCAGGCTATTCCTGAAGGCCTTGGGAATCTTTGTTCATATAATGTAAGGGTTTGAATTGCTAATATCCCAAATTGTCTACTAGCTTCTATGCACGCCATACATCCAGTGACTTCCAACCATACAATCAGTTATTGGAATTCTCCATGAGTATTGATATTCAATGAGATGCAGTCACATAAGCTTTCATGAGAATTGGTTGAGCTCTTTTTTATTAGTGTGTAAGTTAGTAATTGACCAATACTTAGGGAAGGGTAATCACAGCCATACTTACATGGTAGACTTGTGAAAAACACATCACAATCTTTGTTTATGTCTACATCCTTCAAAGAAACCAGGGATATTACAAATTCCTTACAGCAACGCAGTAGGATTTGAGAGGGGCAGGAATTTGCGTTCTCATATGGCTGATGTATTTCCAAAAGCACTTACTTCTTCCTTTCCAATTCATTTTCTAATTTGTTCTAAGTTAATGTCACTATAGATGGAGGCAATACCTCAACCCACAGAGCACAAAACCTATTTGAGGTGCTTTAATTATGTGATATCCAATATCTAGGTTGATTTGTCTCAGCAAAATTAGTATAATTGTACCTTTTTTTTCTTTAAAAAAGCCAATAAATTTTAAGCAGTTCTTCTATTTGGGTGCAATTAAGTTGAATTAAGTTTTAACTTATGGAAACTTTATCAAATTAGGGTAAGTGAGGCAGAGTTTTCATAACATAGCTCAAATTAAAGTTATTAAAAGTATAGTCTAAGCAATGTATATTAAAGAAACTTATGGTAACTATTAAGAGGTCAAGTGGGAAAAACAAAACAAAACAAAATTTTCATCCCCTAAATGTATGGCCTATAGTTTGTTTTTTGACTTAAGCTACATCTTTTAAACAGTAGTGTCAGGATCACAAATCATTTTGAAATGTCATAAAAATGTTACAGGTTTGTAGTTGAAAGAGCTTAGAAGTTTCATATTTTCTTTGTTCAACAATCCACTTGCAGGTTATTCTGACCCTCCTTGGGAAAAAAAAATGAAAGTAGAATGGCATTTTGGAAATAATTCTTCATTCTGAAAACTTCTTGAATGATGAACTTAGCAAAGTGTACTTAAAATGAAAATGTCTTTGCCAATTCTGTCAAATTTCACATGCATTTTTATTGCCAGATTTTTTTTATTTCTTCTTTCACTAAAATCCCAATACATAGAGTGTCCACAGATGTAGGGTCTAATTCTGCATTATGATAATTCAATACATATTAAAAGTCTGAGAGCTATTAAGAAGAGAGTGCTTTTATTATTTTTTTTATGTTTATTCAGTTTTGAGAGAGACAGAGTGTGAGCAGGGGAGGGACAGAGAGAGATGGAGACACAGAACTTGAAGCAGGCTCCAGGCTCTGAGCTGTCAGCACAGAGTCCAACATGGGGCTCAGACTCATGAACTGTGAGATCATGACCTGAGCTGAAGTCGGACAATTAACTGACTGAGCTACACAGGTGCCCAAGAAAAGAATTCTAATAGATTTCTTAGGGGGGAAATATTACTAGAGGAAAAAAATAATAGTCTCTTTTTGATAGAGGGAAATGATATTTTGCTTTTTCTTAATTGATATATAAATGATTTATCATCAAAATCACAATAATTTTGTAGGGTACCTGGAGGATTCCTTGAGTTAGAATTTCTCATTTAGCAATATTTTGTGTAAATTTTGATGTAGATCATATACTTTCATGTTCCACTCATTTCTTGCTGTCTACTCCTTTGGCTTTGATTTGGGAGATTCTAAATGAGATAACCTTGTTGTTTAAAAATCAGTTACTCTAAAATAGAAGTATTATAATTAGATTACAGATCATTTGCTAAGAATTAAAAAAGAGTAATGTTGGATGGAAACATAAAAATCATTTAATCAAATGCCCACAGTTTTCCTCTAATGTCACTATAGGAACAGAACAGAACAACAAAAACAACACCCCATAAAACCCATAAAGCATGTTTTCTTTTATAAAAGATCACAAACATTTTAAAGGGTTATAAAATTGGAAACAATCTATAGAATTTTTCCAATCAGAACATATATTTGTATACATATTTCTATCCATAGAACTCTCTAGAACTATTCTCTTGAAAGTAAGAATGTGTGAAACAAGAAATTGATCTTGATACATTTTAAGATAGTTTAAATGGATCCTATCCAAATATCAAGATGCAAGTTAGGCAATGCTGACCATTTCAAGCTCCTTATATTTATTGAGATAAGAGCAAAAGGGTTAAACCTCTACTTGACAAATGCAGAAATAAAAGAAAGTTGTACTGTTTTGTAAAGAAAGGAGCTGTGTGTGACTAATACTTCCTCCTTTCACTTAACTAACATGGAGCATCGTCTCTGTATAAGCTGTAGGCAAGGGATTTGAACATATAGGATGAAATATACATCTGTGTTCATGTTTATGGGGATATGCAGATAATATAAAAGTTCTACAAGCTAAACTTGGTACAGGAGATACAGCCATTGAAAGACCTAAGAGAGGCGTTGAGATGCTGAGTAGAAGTCTTGCCATTTCTCCTTGCTTCCCCACACTAAGCACAAACATAAACACTGGGAATGGTGCAGGGGATCAGTAAAGAACCCAGAAGCCTGATAAGAATGAAGAGAGCTGGTATAGATCTCAGGATTTGAGCAATAGCACTGCATCAGGTTGGCTTGTGTCTTTCTACATAACAGAGAAAGACCATCCATACCTGGTATTTTTGCATCTGTGACAAAGCAGCAGAAGGTGGTCCAGGTAAGCTCCTTATTTTCCTAGATCACAGAGTCATGTAGATGAGATTGAAACAGGGGAAACAAGAGAAAATACTCCCCTTAACTGCCTGACCTGAAAGTGTGCTTTCCTGTTGCCCAGACATACCTGGGCTGGAAGGCAGAGCCTGCAGGAGAGAATCAGCTCCAGCTGTCAACCTGGAAGGAAATGGAAGACCTGCAGGACTAAGACCCACAGGACTATAACTTTCCAGTCCTACAGCCTAGGGGCACCAGCAAGAGGGTCCAAATACACTCCCCGCCCACAGTGGAGAACCCACTTTTGCTGCCTCAGGCAGTTCCATACAGGAGCCCCACCACCAGCTTAACCAAGGACACGAAAAGCACACTGTAAAGGCTGAAAATCAAACCACTATTGCAATCCCAGCCCACCAAAGTAGGACTAGATTCTCATGCTAAGACAAGGCACTGTGAACACCTGCTCACATAAAAGAATTCAAAAAATCATCAGCTAATGATGAAAAGATCAGTCTAGTAACCAGACATAGTAATTCCAAATGTGCACAGATTTGAAAAATACATGAAACAAAAACTGATAAGAGAGTTGTAGAGAGAAATCCACAACTGAAGGTGAAGGCTGGAACACGGTCATTTCAACAATGGATAGGATTACTAGAAAATCAGCAAAGATCTAGAATGTTTGAATGATACATTCAACTAAGAGGATCTGACAAATATATAGAACACTTTAGCCAGTAGTAACAACAGATAGGACTTTTTTCCTCAGACTTCTACGGAGCACTCACCAAGACAGCACTGTGGCCCCTAAGATAAGCCTCAACAGTGTTCAAAGAATTGAAATGGTATGAACTGTGTTCTCTGACCACAGTAACATCAAACTAGAAACAAGACAACAGAAGTAACACTACAGAGTAATAAGGATTCTCCAAAAAGGTGCGACATAGCACGCTTCTAAATAATCCATGGGTCAAAGATGAAATCTCAAAGGATTTAAAAATACTGCTACTCAGCACTTTCTCCAATAGCCAAATCATGGAAAGAGCCTAAATGTCCATCATCTGATGAATGGATCAAGAAGATGTGGTATATATATAGAGTGGAGTACTACATGGCAATGAGAAAGAATGAAATCTGGCCATGTGTAGCAAAGTGGATTGACCTGGAGGGTGTCATGCTAAGCAAAATAGGTCAGGCAGAGAGGGACAGATACCATATGTTTGCACTCATAGGTCTAACAGGAGTAACCTAACAGAGGACCATAGGGAGGGGAGGGGGGAAAGAGAGTTGGGGAGAGAGAGGGACACAAATCATGAGAAACCATTGAATACTGAAAACAAACTGAGGACTGAAGTTGGAGGTGGGGAGGGGAGGGGTGATAGTCATGGATGGGAGGGCACTTGTGAGGAGAAGCACTGGGTGTTATATGGAAACCAATTTGACAATAAACTATTGTAAATTTTAAAAATACTGCTATTAAGTTAACCTGAAAAGAACACATAGAAAGGAATTCTACACAATGACTAAGTGGGTTTTATTCCAGTGACACAGAGGTGGCTCAACATTACACAATCATTGTAACTGATAGCATCAACAGACTAAAGAAGAAAAATCATGTCATATCTATTGACATATAAAAATAATTAACCGAAGTCAACATCAGTGTAAGATAAAAACTCTCAGAACGCCAGGGACAGACAACGTCCTCAAGTTGATCAAGAGCATTTACCACAGACCGGAAACTAACATTGTACTTAAGGATGAAAGACTAATGTTAAGTTTGGAGGGTTAAAAAGAGATTAAAACTCAACCAGAGTCTGATATTTACACAGAAAAAGAGAATCAAAATAGCTGCACCAGATTGGAAGTCAGGTGTGCACCATGACTGTGACCTCTATAGCGTCCTGACTCTGCATAGCCAATCCTGGTAGAAAATTGGTCTGCAACCTCGTATCAGAGATGCATGTGTCAGGTACAAGGTAGATGGATTAAACAGAGCTGTTAACAGAATAAGAAAATAAAAAGTAACAGTGTTATAAGACAAAAACATGCCTTCCTCAGTCTATGAGTAATCGGAAATGTACTAGAATAATACAGTGTTTCTTAGTGATGGTATCAGAGCAATATATCACTGTGATTACAATATGTTGAGATGCTGCCTCACAGCTGTCCAAGAGCTGCAGCTTGTTTGGATGCCCCACAGCAATATTGCAATTTTAATTAACATTTGGGGAGCAGCAGATCAGTTCAACAGTCCTTCTCACTTAATTGATAGCCTTTTGAAAATTGAAACTGCTTGTTTCATGCATGGACCATTGCTTACCACCTGCAGGATTTATTTGGATGGCTACCTGTTAAATCTTATCTGTAATCATCATGAATTTGGATGCCCATCATTTTTGTTTTGAAATGCATTTCAAGGAATGAGCTCAAACGTTAAAGGAGTCGTCTTGTAACAGAAAAGAATACCTTTTCTATTTATTCTGATCCTTCATAGAGAAAATCTAAAGGATATCCTATTTTTTATACTGTTTTAATGTTTAAACAAGCACACGAGTATATTTCATAGATGCTGATATAGTTACTTGAGGTAGAAATGATATAATAATAATTCCATGCATATGTTTTCAGATATATTGTGGAAACTGTTGTGTGTCTATCCAATATCATTCTCTTCTTTCTCCTTCTCAACAAAGTCACAAAGTTCTTCAAATATTTACCTCACTGACAACTTTGCCAACCTCTTTCAGAAGATAATAAGCCTATTCACAGTTTCACTAAATAGTTTGAGAAAATCAGAATAACTATATCTTCCTCTTTGATATTTGAAGCAGGAATGGCTATGATGATCTAATGCAGATCAGTAAGAACCAGGAGTAATTTACCAAAGCTTCTGAGAAAGTACTCTCCTATAACTTCAAAGGGGTGAGGGTCCCCCTAAATCTCAGTTTTTGTTCTGAATCTTTAAGAAGACCATTCTGTCATCAAAATCTCATTCATGGTGTCCTGTAATCTAGTGATAAAGGTATCTCATGATTATAAATGTAGTCAATTCTGTGAAATGCTATTAATGATCAAACAAGATGTAGACTGAATTGACCATTTAATTTCATAATATGGAGACCAAAATGAGGACCTCGCTAACATCACTTACCCTGGGGTATTGGCACCCAAAGCTTGAATGGTGAGGGCTCAGAAAGATGTGGAAAAAAAATTACTGACAACTGGAGACAATGCAATTGTCCATCAACAGATGAAGGGATAAATGGAGAGTTACATATGCACATAACACATATAATATATATTTTGTAAAATAGATGCTTCACATATATTTTATATATTATATATAACACATATATAATATATATCATGTATACCTTCCATGTATATGTGAAACAATATTATTCAGCCACATAAAAGAATGTATGCTACAATAGGAATGAACCTTGGATATCTTATGCTAAGTGAAAGAAACAAGTTGCAAAGGAATAAGTATTGTTTTTATGATTTCACTTACATGAAATATTCAGATTAGGCAGATTTATTGTGAAGTTACCAGGGGCTGGCGGAGTAGAAAATGGGGAGTTATTGGTTACCAAGTATGAAATTTCTGGTTGAAGTGGAAGGTTTTGGATAGATCATTGTGATGTTTACACAACGTTGTGTTTTAAAATACCACTGAGTTATACACTTAAAAATAGTCAAAATGGCACACTTTGTGCTCTCTCTCTCTCTCTCTCACTCTCTGTATGTATATATATATATATGTATATACACATACACATATATATACATATATAATATCTTGCCACAATAAAACTTAAATATTAGAAATAATCAGTATAGACAAATCTTAAATAGAATTTTTATAAAATAAGTAGAGATACTGAGTGCTAGCTGGACGAGTCAGTATGAGGAAAAACAGTCTGGAAAACCACAAAAATCAAGAGTATTGTGATTATCATAACTTATGACACTTAAGGACAGAAAGAAAATTTTCAATAATGACATTTTAAATGTAATGGTGGAAACATTTTAAAGATAAACTAAAAGAAAAGTGAGAAAAAGGCTTTCCCCTTGAAAATCAAGATCGTAACGTGGCATCTTTTGAAAAGGACATGGTTGGCTGTTTGGAAGTCATGAAGAGTGGATCTGACTGTGTTATATACACGTCATTGTGAAGGACAGGAGGTGTGGAGCGCATGTTCAATCATCCCATGGACTCTATTGACAAGTGTTTTTATGTGGAGTGAATATATTATTAGGCTTGCAGTTATTAAACTAAAAATGCTGTGAAAGGTTATTCTAATTAAAAACTCTTCCAAAGGTGAGAAAGAAGTCATTGATGAAGCACTTGCTCAAATCAGTAGTTTAATTCAGATTAATGAATCTACAATGTAGTTATGGATTGAATAGGATATAAAACAGTAGAAGGCATCATCTTTACCACATTCTCGATAATCAGAAGACAAACTTTTTTAGATGAAAACTGTCAACAAATTTATTCATTTAATTATAATAAATTAAAACCCAAAATCAAGACAAAAATATTAAGTTCAGGGCCTAAATGTATTACGGACACATTTTATTTTCATAAATTACATGTTTATGCTTTTGCATGTAGAATCAACCTGGTTTTCATATATACTTGTTATTTTTCTACCAACTTATGTTGCTCTCCTCAAATCAGGGATAGAGATATTTGAATATCTGATGCAAAACAGTATAGAAATGGCAGCTAACATAGAGATGGGCATAAGACAGAGAAGAGAAGTTAAATCAGTATGTGAACTAAGGAAGGTTTTTTATGAGAAGGTTATATTCATCTCATCTTAAAAGATGAATGTAAAACAACCCAGATATAACCTGCGCTGAAGAAGGATGTACATAGCTGAGGGAAATTATGAAAACATCATCTATGAGTAGTAAGTGCCATGTGCTAACTATGGCGTAATTGTAATTATAGTAGGAGAAAAAAGATCAAACTAGATGACTCACATTTTCTTTTGATTTATGATATACTTTTTTTATCTGACAAGGTTTTGAGAGAATTAAATGAGATAATGTACATGAGCAAAATTATTCTTTCTTAATGGTTACATTGGATTTTGCAGTAGTTCATTCATTAAAGAACAACTCACTAAGCATCTACTATGTCCAAGGCCCCATGCTAAGATTTAATGACACATCAAGAACTAAAATTAACAGAATTTAGTTCCTATTCTTGAAATAGGTTATCTTTTCTTCAGTCCTTGCCTTGTTCCCATGTCTCTTTATGAAACGGTAATAAAGATCCTCAAATGACCCCCTTCGTTATTTATAAGACTCAAGGACATGCTTGTAGAGATGATTCCTTGTTACATTTCCACAAACTATAGACAGAATATGGAACAACTTCCCTGTTAAGTAAGGTTTGCAAAACAAAACAAGACAAACAAACAGATGAGGAGGATTAACAGACTGCTCTTTAGGTTAGGCTAAGTGAGACATCTTTTATACTTTGATAATAATGGCAATAGGGATACATAGCACTTTCAAATGTTTATTATGTGCCAGTGCAGGACCATTAAGCACTATACATGCATAATTTTCTTCAGTCCTCACAGCTCTATGCCATTTAACATTTTTTATATTCATTTTTTATTTATTTTCCTAAGCTACAAAGTAGCAAACATAGATTTAATTTTTTACTTTATGTTTAGAGAGAGAGGGGATGGTGGAGGGGCAGAGGGAGAAGGAGAGAGAGAGAGCTCCACGCCCAAAGAGCACAACAGGGTAATCAATCTCAGGACCCTGAGATCATGACCTTGAGCTGAAATCAAGAGTTGGACACTTAACCAGTTGAGCCACCCAGGTGCCCCAAAACGTAGATTTTAAGTCCAGGTGTCCTCTTGAGCTTCCACTGTTCTAGCCTCTGAGACTTACTTTTTTTTTTTAATGTCTTTTATTTATTTTTGAGAAACAGAGAGAGACAGTGTGAGCAAGGGAGGGCCTGAGAGAGAGGGAGATACAGAATCCAAAGCAGGCTCCAGGCTCTGAGCTAGCTGTTAGCACAGAGCCCGACACCGGGCTTCAAACCACAAACCATGAAATCATGACCTGAGCCGAAGCCGGATGCTTATCAACTGAGCCACCCAGGCACCCCAAGACTTACTTTTCTAATTCTTTCTGATTCTGAACTTTGATGTTAAACATGGCCCAGACAAATGCAGACTCTGTATCTCAAGCAGTTGCCTGATCAGCCAGTGAAATAAATAAAATATACTATTGCCATCCTTGAATAACATAGATTGTTCTCTGGGAGGTGGGAGGATTTGTAGTAAATAGATTATAATATAATTTTCAAATCAAATTAAACATAAAGAAGACTGAAAACATCCACATGTAACTAAATAAATGTTAGTAAAATATTTGTCATGTTAATATTTAAGATTTTTATTTGTATTGACATTTATATATAACTACACATTATAAAATAATTGTACACATGTAACACTTATGATATGCATATATGTATTCATCTTTCTTCCTCACTTTGTCATAAATTTTATACTTACTTTGAACCTTAGAAGGACTTTGTTATTATCAAATATATACTCACCACCAAAACTCCCATACTCTTTGCCGCAGTGGAAATCAAGAATATTTTCTCTCCCCAAATCTTATGTACAAGTATATATTCTACATATAAAATAAAGAATATCTGATAAACCAGGAAAGATAAAGTGCAGATTAGTTTTTGACTGAGCCAGGTTAAGTGCTGAATTATTTCAGCATAAGAAGGCATCCATTTGTTATGTTTTACAAAAATAGTTGGTATTATTAATTCTACTTATACTATTACCACTATTAATATTAAACAAGTTTTGTTATCAATACCACCTGTTATTTTTAGTGGGGTTTTTTTGACCATATAAGTGTGTTTACATAGATCATATAATCATCATTCAACATTTAGCAGATAAGGGGACCGAGATAGAATAAACAATGTGTTCAGCACCATACAACTTATGAGTCCCATTTTCTCTTCAGTTTTATTTACACAATGTTCATCTATCACCATTACTAAAGACCCACTGTTGGCCATGTGCTGTGTTTTACAAATATTATTAATTTCTTAGTAAATCACTTACATTTTTAGGCAATGGCAGTCAATGATAATGGTAAATGCTTTCACAGTGCTTTAAAATAATCTACAGAGCATATCAGGTTTACAATCACAAGTAAATTTCTAGAAATTTTTAAGGGATAGACCTGTTTGTTATCCCAGGTTTACAAGCAGGAAACTCAAACTCAGAGTAATAAAATGATTCGTAAAATGCCAGGCATCTGGGAATGCCAGTTAAGAATAGAAGAAGCTAGGTGTTGTGAATTGTGACACTGCTTACTGTCATTATACCTCACTGACATTTACTAGCCTTACTGAGCTCTCTGCTCAAAGCCTTCCACTATTCTGCCTCCCCTGTTTACCTGATTAATGTTTACAGAATTTAGACAGCTATTCATTTTGTCTTTAAGTATTATGTTATATGCCAAAGCTAGTAAATTAATGAGAGCTTTAGGATGGATTGAAGTGTTTATCATCTTTGAGAATTTGACTTTCAATAAAATAAAATCCATTCCAAAATGTATGTGGGTGGAAGGTCTTTTTAGTGTCAATTTCCAATTGATAATTTTAGGTGGTCTGGTAGCCAACACTTCCACTAAGAGTTTTTAAACAGGATAGGCACTACTAAAAAGAATTTCATTGTGATCCACAAAAACTGAGATCATTTCTGTCTTCAACAATAAATAATTGCTACCATGTGTTTTCCCCTAGGGCAAAGAAGTATCTGTAAGGGAACAACACTTGCTTTTGTCATGATTCTGGTCCTTTGACATTGCCACTCCCTCCTAGATTAGCTTTCTCCTTGTGCTCATAGAAAGCAGAACACTACCTTGGCCATGCGGGGTGTTACGTCCTCCTGGTATTCATGACCACAGAACGAGAGCCCCCGGTTTGTGAAATCAAGATGTCTGAGAGTTGATGTGCCCAAGGTTTTCTCTTTAATCAGCTGCAGTGAGCTGCACCCTGAACCTAAATTATCCCTGCACCAGGAGTAATCAGGGCAGAATAAAACCTGGGCGATTCTCCTTGGCCCAGTTTATCTCCTCACAGCCACAGGGAAGGTTGCTGCATCAATCAAAGCTCCAAGTAAAAAGGTAATTATTTCTTGATTTCTCTGGAGCAGATGCAATGAGAACAAGGTTGCTTCCACTGAGAGCCCCTACTGTGTTGCCAAACAGCCGTGGTTATCTTAGAAGACAGAAGTAATTACTTGCAAGATGTTCTTGTCTTTTTAGGTAGGGCTGAGAGCACCTCATTAAGATTCACTTGGCATTTGAGCAACTACCATGGGTCAGGCAGAATACTAGATATTTTCACGTGCATTTAGTAATTTAATTGCACTTAAACTTCAGACATGCACGCACATGTACCTGCATCTATGAACACTGTAAAGTAGGCATCATCCTCTTACTAAAGTGAGGGAACAGGTCAAGTGACCAAGTGACAAAACCAAGGACACAGCTTGCAGGAGGCTCAGGGGTAGTTCAAACTTGTGTTACCACATCCCATGCTCTTTCCTACCCTTTCACTATGAACATGTAGTAGTTTACAAAGCTGCTTTCTAATGCAGAGCACACACATCTATGCATACACCATAACAGCCTATCATTGCCATTTTAAGTGTTTATGACAACAGTTCTAATCTCTTTTTCCTCAGTTGGGTCACAAGAAATGGGAAGAACACCCTGGGTTTTATCTTTTATCCTAAAGGGATATTTTGAGAAGTACTTAAAAGATTTTTTAAAATACCTGTATTATTCTTTCAAGCTTTTTAAAGTCATGATGTCTTATAGCCAAATATGAAATATTTTGTGAAATATAGTAATTACCTATAGTCAGCATTCCATTTCTTATACATTCTTATACATTATATATTTGGACTAACCATTGAATTAGTGGCTAGACTATTTTGCCTTAAATCTGTAAGTCTTGTAGAAGATTGGAAACTGAGATGATTTTCTAATGAAAATTTAACTTTCTAATGACTAGAATCAAGGCATTCTCAGTATTGTAAGAGAAAAAATATATAATTTCTGAGGTAAAGTGTATGATTTTGGCTAAAAGTAATGAATTTCCTCTTTTTAGGGAAGAAATCATCTTGCACTGTTATTTTTATAATCAATACATTAATAAAGACAAATGAAAAGGAGCGTCAGACTTCAAGCCAAGCATTCTCAACTTCGGCACTGCCAGTATTTTATGAAATATAATTCTTTGTTGTCCTATTTTATGCATTCATTGTAAGATGCTTAGAAGCATCTCTATCCAACACCCATTGGATGCCAGTAGCACCCTCCACCAGTAGTCACACACACGCATGCACATGCACACACACACACACACACACACACACACTCCAGACATTGCCAAATGTCCTATAAGGGCAAAATTACTCTCAGTTGAGAACCAATGACTAATGATCAACTCTTTGGTCCAGACCCATCAATTTGCAGTTGGACCATGAACTGACCAAGTACACTCTTACTCTTTTAAATATGTGTTTCTACAGTGCATGCTATGATAAGCTATCTAGGTTCCAATTGGTTTGCACACATGCTGGAAATACTGCCGGCAGCAAGCTTTCAGTTTGCAGTCCCCATTGGAGTTCTTCAGATGAAAAGTGTGATCTTGCTCAATGTCACTTTGCCCTTCTGGGGCAGCATGTATCCAATAGCTGGTCCATGTAAGCAATAAAGACCCAGTTTGTTGGTTTGTTTGTTTTTATCAGATTCTAAACATCTCTGAGGGACCCTCCAGATTTAGATCTTTCCAAGAGTTGGAGGAAGCTTTCATTGAGACTGTAAATTGCTGCTGCTGCTCCTTCTTGTTTTCTTTCCTTCCCTTCCACAGGCAGTATTCCCAGAATAAATAATTCCCTGATGAATTTTCTGCATGTTAATCTTCACATCAGGCCCTTCTTCCCAGGGAACCTGAACAAAAAGGGCTGGTATCTAAATTGGTCTGAGAAAAATGTTTTGCAGTCGGATTTTGCTCTTAGATTACCTACTGACCCAAAGGGGACGTCATCACTGATGGTGGGTGGAATGCAGGTAACCCTGGTACAAGGTAGAGAGTTATTCTTAAAACTTTCAGTGGTGGTGAACTGAGATAGTAAACGTCAGGAAAGCAGTGGGAGGGAATTCATTAGGTGATATGATCTTAAATATTTGAGAAATATTCGGAGCAAAGTAGTTATAAGGAGGGTAGAATTGAGTAGCTTTGCTAAGCTTGATATATGCTTTGGAAAAGATAACAAAGACATGACTGATTAATCTAGACTTAAAATCGGGGCACCTGGGTGGCTCAGTGGGGTATGCATCTGATTTTGGCTCAGGTCATGATCTCATGGTTCATGGGTTTGAGCCCCACATTGGCCTCTGTGCTGGCAACTCAGAGTCTGGAGCCAGCTTTGGATTCTGTGTCTCCCTCCTTCTCTGTCCCTCCCCTGCTTGTGCTCTGTCTCAAAAATAAATTAACATTAAAAAAATTAAAAATCTAGACTTAAAATCGAGGCGGGGATACAAATGGATATGTTTTAGTATATAAAGGGGATCTCATTTATTGGAGCTAGAGCAAAGAATGAGACCATGCCAGACCAATATCTTAAATACAAGACTAGCAGAGCTATGAAGAAAGTTAATTTCTCAATCTAAATGTGTCTATTGTGACATTATTGGAACTCAGCATGGGAAGAATGAGATTCTGTATTATGATATAAGAATATCTGAGTTAATGTATCTGAAAATATTGTATCCCCATGTCCCCCTAGAGTCTCCCCTCTGCACCTGCAGAATGGGTCAACACCCTCCTGTTAAGAGATAACACCTCTGGGGCACCTGGGTGGCTCAGTTGGTTAAGCATCTGACTTCAACTCAGGTCATGGTCTTACAGCTCGTGAGCTCAAGCCCTGTTGGGCTCTGTGCTGACAGCTCAGTGCCTGGAGCCTGCTTCAGATTCTGCTTCTCCATCTCTCTTTCTGCCTCTCCCCTGCTCACACCCTATCTCTCTCTCAAAAATAAACAAAAAGAATAAAAAAAAAAAACAGAGATAACATCTGCCTTACCCTTTTGTATCAAGATGACACAGTGACCTCCCCTTTGCATGACCAAAGATTTCACCCTCATGATCTGCCTCTACATCCTGTTCTGTCCAGTAGGTCAATAACAAGAGTGAAGTCACAATATAACCCATGTGGTGACATGCTGGGCCTCACAGGAAGGTAAGACGACCATATCTCCAAGGAGTTAAAGGTTTAGCCAACACTTACCGGCAATGATTAGTAGACTAAACATGAGACTAGACTATGAAGTGATAGTCAATGGCAGGGCACATAATTAGATATGGAAACATTTCTCAATTTTGAAGTGTTATCCAAGGGTTCAGTCCCCCTAGAAAGAAATGTAAGCACAGAGTTGAAGCATGAAAAAATGATAGCCCATAGTCAATGAGGTAGAAATGCTAGACTTCTCATCAGATTATGCACAATAGGAATGAAAGACTTAAACACATAGGCAAGTTAGAGAGGGTATAACATATAAACTGGAAAAAAAATAGAAACACTGGATTACTCTCTTCCACTGAAGTATACTTAAGAGTGTGCTAACGGCCTGGGCCCAGAATCTCTCAGAAGTTGACTTGTAGGCCTCCACTGTGGGTCATGACTGACGGTATGACTTGTCCTTATAGAATTGGGCTCCTTAGTTAAAAACAACAGAGATGGGATCGTCGTTAACTGTGAAGAATCGGGGGATACAATTATCATAATGAAAGTCAAGTCAGGAGTAGCAAGCAAGGGGACCGGTCTTGTGAGAGTTATGGCTTCTTCAGATGTAAGTTTGAGTCATGGTCAAAGTCAGGGTCATGCTTAATCTTTATGACTAAATACACCAAGGAGGGATGTTAGGAGGTTCTGAGCAACTACCTCTATTAAAAAACAAAACCAAAAACATCACCTTTTCTCAGTGTCTGTATGTAAGCCAGTTTTGGACACAGTATACTTTAATTAAAGAAGAAGCCGGGTCTCAAGAAGAACTCTGTGATGGTATATAAATAATGACACCTTCAAACCCTTCCTGAAAGGGATTTATGGCACCTCATTTAACTAACTACATACTGGGGCACCTGGGTGGCTTAGTCGGTTGAGCCTCTGACTTTGGCTCAGGTTATGATCTTACGTTCGTGGGTTCGAGTCCCATGTCAGGCTCTGTGCTGATACGCTCAGGGCCTGGAGCCTGCTTCCGATTCTGTGTCTCTCTCTCTCTGCCCCTCCCCCTCTCATGCTCTGTCTTTCTCTGTATCAAAAATAAATAAAACATTAAAAAATTTAAAAAAATTTAAAAAAAAACTAACTACATATTTAAGACCGGGGATTACCTAACAGGTCAAGGACTGTTGTACCTGGGGTCTGAGGAGATAATGATACCTAGAATCTTGAAGCATCATCAAGCTTGGGTATGCTTGGGTGTATCTAAGCTAATTCATAAATGGACTCCAGTCACAGGTCAGCCTGTGTGGGACAGTTTGTCCTGGACGCCTTATTCACCAGTGCTTATATCCCTCATTCCGCCCCCCCCCATATACTTGGAATTGCATAGTATCTGCAACAACCTCTACACTGATGTTTACAGCTGTGGAGTAAGAGCTACAATTGTGGGGAAGGGAAAAGAGAAGCCTTTGAAACTGCCTCTCACTCTGGCCAAAAAATAAACCACATGCGGTATTTCATCTGGAGCGTTCGTGGTCCCCTTAATATCCCCATTGAATCCAGCAGCCTAGCCTGATTCTTTCAGGATGAGAATACAGTATGGAAAACTCAAGCAAATAGCAGCCCCAGCTGTGTACCTTCAGTACAGTGTGATAACCGATCATCAGAACGTGAGAGATATTGGCATCAAGAAGCAAGATGTTTGCACCCAAGGGATTCCCTGGGGCATGTTGGTATTCTCTGGCCCAGTTTTGAGGGTAAAAGGACAGGGCAATGGGGATGGCCTAAGAAGGGCATGATGACAGTCGGTTCCGATTCCTGAAGCATCAGGAGGTGGGTCCTGTCACCAGTTCAGCAGAGATGCAAGGTGAACGACGAAAGATACGGAATAAGAAGATAAATATGAGAAGGATCAGCTGTGGCCTAAAACCAGCTGGACGTTAATGGATGTTTTGATGCAACATCTAGTTCCTTCAGGAATGAAGGGTTTATTCTCCCAGGTGTTTTGAATTCTGCCCGCAGAGAGCGCTCAGCTGTTCACACTCAGTCATCTCCCCCCAGGTTAGGCCCACTTCCAGCGCAGCCTCTATCCAGTAAGTCGTCAGCCTCAGGGTATAATGGTCCAGCCCTCCCGCTAGTTTGGCAGCATTCTGGACGGTTACCCTGTTTGAAGCCTTCCCTGGGAGTCAGGTAAGTTTTTTTCCTAGTTGAGACTACGTTTTAGCACAATATCTCTCTATATCTCATTTTATTTTCATGGGTGTTATCCCAAGAGCACTCCCTAAGAAATCTTTTGCATGCTAATTTCTGTCTTTGGAGGAACTTTCCAGAAAATTTAATCTTCAGGAGATACCTTATTACCAAGACTTTCTAGCATATGAACTCAAAAGGGTGGCTTATGATTTTCATCTTCTTATTCCTAGCCGTTCTTAACATAGTACATTACACGTGATGAATATATACTGAATGAGCCTTGTTTATGGAAATTCATTTTCAATTTAAGCAAAATAAAAACAAACACTTATGGAAGCCTGTCTGCATCCAAGTCACATGTCATTTTTCCACTGTGCCACTAGTGACACCTACATACACAAACAGCTCGGCCTAGTTTTGCATGCATTTTCTTCAGAACAATAACAGTGTAGCATTTAATTAATTCAAGAAACCTCACCTTGAAATTGACACTACAAAGGACAACTAAGGCATTGTCCGTGTCCTAAACAGGTTCATAATATAGCTTAAGGAAACAAACTAAAACATAGCTAGTTACAGTGCACTGCAATGAAGGTTAACACAGGGAAAGTATCAAGGCTGGGGGGGGGGGGCGGCGCGGGGAAGAAGAATCATTAATTCTACCTAAACAGTACTTTGCAGTTTTAACAGAACAGGTGGTTTAATCTAGATGTAGTAGGATACATAATGAATGAGAAAGAGTAAAGAAATCCCAGACAACAAAGAAAATAAAAACATTCAAGAATATGATCTAAGAATGGTAAGGAATGAATTTGATAAAATGCATGGGTTTAAAAGAGTCGAGTGCCCTATAGGGCAGAGGAGGCCAGTCCAAACGATTTATAACTATTTGTTGGCACAGGAAATAACCTCACCAATGTGATTTTAGTAAATCCTTCTCTACCTGTACGATGTGTAAGAGTTCTTAAAAGCTTGATTGGGAACACGAATAACCTGCCCGAGGAGTTCAGGGAAAAGGTGATACATGTTAGGATCTCTGAGATGGGAGACCCCTGCCGTTTTCAGGCGTCTTTGTCTTCAAAACCTGGGGATTGACTGAAGCCTGAGTGTGGGTGGGGAGCTTGGGCAATAATGACCCAATTACTGAATCACTGTCCTATGCCTGAAACTAAGGTCAACTGTACTTTAAAAACAGGGGACTGAAGGGGCACCTGGGTGGCTCAGTATCTTAATCATTTGACTCTTGGTGTCGGCTTAGGTCACGATCTCCAGCTTCATGGGTCTGAGCCTGGTTGGGATGCTCTCTCCCTCTGCCCCTTCCCTCCTCACTCTTTTTCTCTCTCAAAATAAGTAAATAATTTTTTTTTAAACAGAAGACTGTGGAGAATTCAGTCTGAGGCACTTTATTATTTTTTTCCTCTTCATCTGTTTTGCTCACTTTGAGGCACTTTAAATTTGAATTGCAGGGCAATATGGATGGTTGATGTCCAGGTCAAATTCCAGAGTTAAAACTACATTTGGATATATTAACGGACCCTGCCACATACCCCCCTTCACTTTATGTGATGAGTAAATGTTTGGAGTTGGGTGAGGCCCCTAGGAAAGTATAAAGTTAAGAGGACTAATATGGAACAAAAATCTTACCCGTTATAGGCATAATGAAAATTGGGGATGTAGAGAAACAGGTGGACACTTAGTCAAGGCAGTAGTAGCAAAACAGAGTAAGAAGAACAGTCTGGTAAATCTGAGTCCTACTATATCTGAGCTTACAACTTACACAAATGTTAACCACACCACCAACTAATCCTCCCAAATTGGTGAGAAAAGTATTCTGTTGTTTACCAAAGTTGCACATAAGGGGAGAAAAACAAATTGTCAAAGTTCAGAAAAGCCTATGTTAAAAAGTAAAAAAACAAACAAACAAACAAACAAAACCCCCCAAAAACCTTAAGGGGATCAGTAAGCTAAAACAAGCACTTAATGTGGAAACAGCACCTAAAATAGAAAGGAAAAGAGGGGAAAAAAGCATCCCAGGGCAAAAAATCCAAGCATGCAAATATTTAGCCAAAGCAAAAGGGAGGGAATAGTTAATGAGGTAGGAGAAAATCCAGAACCTAGCACATTGGCTTTACAAAGATAATCTGGAAAAGAATGTGCTATCAGATGCTTCCAAACGATCAGACTAGATTATAACTAAGAAATGCTAATGTCAGTGAAAGTTTTCAGTGCAATAGTATTAATAACCGAGGCTGAAAGGGTCTGCAGAGAGCTTTGGAATCAAAGGTGATGTGACTGGCATGAAATGGCACTTAGTAGGGCGAGGAGTCCTTAATCCCGATGTATTTACTCCTAAAACAGTCTGGAGTGCATGGTGCACCTAGAGCTTAAAACCTCTTCACACGAGTCAAAGACCGTCTCCTGTGGACCTAGGCCAGGGCACTTGGAGCCTTTCCTGGGCTACAAGAATGAGTTAATGTTAGAAAAATAAAAACCTGCTGAGTGGTAGAGGTTTGTTTTTGTTTTGGGTTTTTTGTTTGCTTGTTTGTTTTTTAATGCTCACAGCATAACATTGGCTCCCTTTGAATCCTGTGCTGGAGAACCACACATACAAAAATTCTCTAGAATAAAAGGATGAATCCACCTACCCTAAATCCCTTTCTATTTGGGCCAAGACCTTTCTTTGGTCCTTTGAAAGCTAAGAAAACTAACTCCCCCACATTCTAGTTACTTCCTCCGACCACATCAGATACATGGGATAAAAGATCTAGTAGCAAACAGTGCTTTGAAAAACAAAAATGCTAGAGCATTTTGGTTCAATAAACATTCTTCTAGTCTTAATGGATGGAAGCCAAGAGGTAATCTTTATCAAGAAACTGTGTGTGTGTGTGTGTGTGTAGGATTCCTGGACACATTTTAGGTTGTTTTAAAAGATTTTGATTTTTAAGTGATCTCCATAACCAACATACAGCCTTAAACTTACGACTCCAAGATCAAGGATCTCCTGCTCTGCTTACTGAGCTAGTCAGATGCCCCTGGAAACATCCCGATTTTTTAAAAACTCTTTTAACATCTAACATACTTGCATGCTCAGGAAAATGTGCCAGTGAAAAAGGTTCAAGATTCAATATTCTATAAGACCGTGTGTGGAATTGGGAAGGAAGGAGGAGAAAGGGAGGGTTCCCAGAAACCAGTTAGAAGATGAACTTTGAACAGCAAAAGGAAGTCTGTGCCAGGATAAATAAGGACAAAAAATAACTTAAAGGGCTTTGATGCCATTTACCTTTTTTTTTTTCTGTTAAGTACATGGCAAGGATGTAGGTTAAAACCACAAGAAAATAATTAAATTACTTCTCACTGACACAGTTCCTCTTTAGATGTTACTTTTTCCATTATACATATGGTCACAGAATCCAAATGAAGATATGCAGACACCAAGAAAACCTTTTTTTTCAAATAGATGACCTTTTCTGTGGGTCCATATAATTCCAAAGCAAGGAAAAACTAGTGTATATTCGCTCATCACCCATATCAATGTTGAGTAGTCCAGCCACAACAAAATGTAATAAGGACTGTTTGAGTAGAGATGGAAAGTTCTCTGGAGTTAGAACTATTTGGTTGTATTGTTAGAGACAGTCAATCAGTGTGACCCTCCACAAAGAAGCATCTATTTGTATTCAACATAGCCTTCTGAATTGGAGTCTAACCTCTCCGGTCCCCCTAAGCCACACTGAGAGGGAAAGGGGAATATGCCAGTGATCCAAAGAATAAATAAGAGTTACCAGGCATAGCATAGATCCCACCTATAAAATTGGCATATAAATGATTCTTTGGTATACTTGGGCATTATATGAAATGAATATAATTTGAATGTAGATCAACTTGGAAGTTCATAATTATGTTGTCTAAGATTTATAAAATTCATAAAATGGATATGTACATGTTAGGTTTCCCCATGAGATATTAGACGTGGCTAAATCACTTCTTTATGTAAAAGGGCACAGAGAATAACCTTAGCCAGGATGACCCTACAGGATGCAAATGTCAGAAGTTTGCCAAACGTTATATGCATCAGCACCATTTATTAAGCCATTTTTGGTAGATCCCTGTCATCTGGCATTCTGTAGGATCCAACTGATCCTTTCCCCTGAGATACTTTCTTCTGTAAGGAAAACAAATCTAATTCAAAATAGATCAAATCTTCTTGTTCAGTAACCTCTTCACCTGTGGTATTTCAGGTCTTCTGCTCTTTAATACTCTTGACTTTGATCTTTCTGTGTATTGGCTTTATGTTTAAGATGGTAACAATTCCACGGGTGCCTGGGTGGCTTAGTCCATTGAACATGTGACTTGGTTTTTGCTCAGGTCATGATTTTCAAATTTGTAAGTTCAAGCCCCTCATAGTACTTCATTCTGACAGTATGGGGTCTGTCTGGGGTTCTCTGTCTCCCTGTCTCCCTCTCTCCCTCTTCTGCTCCTCCCCTGCTAGTGTTCTCTGTCTCTTAAAATAAATAAACTTAAAAAATGGTAGCAATTCCTAGTAATGTTTTCCAAAATATCAGGAATTAAGGGATAAGATACTTGTCTTTTAGACAAGAGGAATTCTTGAATTTTATTGACCAGCATTGAAACTCAGGCCATTTTAATTTAGTTACTTTGAAAAGGGTAAACTTAATTTTCATCAACTAATTGGGGTCTAATTCTGGAGCTGTTAATTTGGGCACTTGCTAGAGTCATACCTGAAGGGATGGACAGCCGAATAAAATATTTTCCCTTATGGCATAATTTTTTGTAGACCACTGCAGGAAACCATGGTGAATATACCTTCTCCTATCAAGAAGCTTATAGAATCGGTTATGCCTGCCCCACTTTCTCCAATCCTATCATTGCATGTAATGTTCCATAATATCACTTTCAAACTTCTCACTAGCCAATAATTCCTTCTCTTCCTTACCCTGTATAAATGAAATAGACTTCATTATGTGCATCTTCCTAAGGTGAATTCAGCTACTTGCCAAGACCACATTATCATAACATTACCCAGCATACTTTCACACCTTTCTTTAACTCACATTCAACAAAATGATTGATCCTTATATCCTAACTACTTATCCTGTAATCTATCTCTATTACCAAAAATTATCTGTGTAATACTGCCATTGCACACTAAATGATCAACAGCAATCTATGTTGACTCTGATACTTTAAACAAAAAGGAAAGATAGAGTAGCAGCAGACAGGACCCAGTTATAAAGGGAATAGGGGTGGAAAGAACAGAGAAACTGAGGCATTAAAAAAAACCATGGAGAATGTTCTGGGGAAAAATAAAAAGTTTGTGTGTGTTGGAGCACAAAATATACAGTTTCACATTTATATGTCTACCTATATATGTCTATACAAGGCAAATGAAAGTTTTATATGTAAAATTGAAATAAAGGGGGGACCACAATAAAATTTATTCCTAAGCATTGTCCTATTTTTACAGTAAAGTGTTTGAACACGATCCTTACAATATACCAGGTTATCAATAAACAATAGCTATTCTTTCCTTAGGTGGTGGTTTTCTAAACTGCAGTCTTGCTCACAACCTCCTTCTTTATCAATTATCCATAGACAGGGCTCCATGGGTAACCGTGGTGTCCTGGCCGTTTGTCTTTCTCTGGTGACTGCTCTGGGTCTGCTCTGACTTTATGCCAGCAGGTTGGCCCCACTTAACAGCCCAAGGTGGTGCATTTGGTGTCTCTAAAGAGTCTGATTTTATGGGAAAAAAAAATCACAGCTTGAGAGTTTTCTAATCTTGACTCTGTCACTTACTATGGGAATCATCATTAAACAAATCTTTTCATTTCTCTGACCTTTACCAAAGCTATGCATCTGGAAAACTGGCACTAAAGTCCCCCCTTATTCTCAGGTGTAGATTAAATGGTATTAGGTACTAGGAGATAAATACCCTGTAAACCTCATTTTGCTGAATCATTGTGTGAATATTAACTATCGTTTCAAGTGTAAGATGCCCAAAAACACTGGACTAGTGAGGATTGAAAAATTATTCCTTGTAGAAATAGAGGGTTTTCAATTTCTGCAAGCCTCTGAACGTATTTTAATCAACTGATCAACACATAACTTTGTCTTATGTGTTTTTGTGATGATAGCTAATTATAGTGTTTTATTAACATTGAACTCACAGCCCACAACAGTAACTCATGCCTGAGTGAAGCTTATCTACCACGTTTATTTTCCCCATGAGGCACATCATCACATCCTTGTGCTTAGAAACGAAACAGCACTAGGCTTTAAGGGAGCTTTTTAAACAGTGAAATCACAACAAAAGGCACAAACATGGAAAAAGGTACCAAATAAATCATGAAATGGACACGGTTTATAGCAGGCATGCTAAAATAAGATCGTCCTGGTTTGACATCAGCTGGGAATGTGCATGCTGGGTGGCTCGGGTGTGTTGCCACTCTGCATGTGTCACTGAACTGAAAGTGCCCTGGGCATTGATTTGAGGGTCAAAATTTTAGCTTCTGGACTAGTTTGAAAATAGAGTCTTCATTATTCATGAATTCCATATGATTCAGCTCTAATCGTAGGTTAGAGGCAGCAAAAGGTCCTACACAGGTGCCAGGTATAGGACTGTTATTTTTGCCTTCTCTTGACTCCAGGGTCGTGGCTGGAGCCCAATATCCGGTGTTTACCTTCTTTCTATTGATGTATGAGCCAGAGTTCTTCAAAGAAACATTATAATAGCTTGGTGTGTGTATGTCTGGAAACAGTTGTGAAATTCCAGTCCAAAAGGTGCCAGGCTTGAGACCACAGAGGAGCCAATAGTTTAGTTCAAATTTGAAGGTAGGAGAAGACCAGTGTCCCAGTGGTGATAAGGCAGGAGGACTTTCCCTGCCCTCCTTCATCAAAATATACCTTCACAAAGGTACCCAGGATAATGGATCAAATATCTGGTCACCCCATGCCCCAGTGAAATTAACCCATGAAAGTAACCACCATCATTGATAACTTCTCTTTTTGTGTATATATCATGAAAGAATATATATCAGGTATATGCATATTATAAAACCCAAAGTAATCCATATTTTCCTCTCCTTGTTATGCAAGCCCAGGACCCCATTTTGATGATGATGTATATTTTGGTTTCTGTGCCTTTCCTAGATAGAAGATACAGCTTGGTCCTCTGCACATGTGATGGCATGATTCTAGGACTCTGCCTCCTTGTCCTCACATACCCCAAGGGTCCAAAAGGCTGGAAAGAGTGAACATTTTGTTGAGTGCTTATAAGACAGCTGCTGTTCCAACTATCTCATCCAATCCTCTTAGCCATAAATGACAGGTAGAATCAGAAGTACCATTGTAAGGATGAGCCAGAGATGTAGAAAAAATTGTAACCCAAACTTCTGTTGAGAACTACGCCATCCTGGGTTAGACACACTTGCTTTGACTTCTTATCTTGTGTTCATATCTGTTCTGCTCTACTGCCTCTAATTGGCTTGCCCTGATTTTCTACTGTTATTTTTTTCATTAGAAGGAATTAAACAAATTGAAATATTTAGAATCTAGCAAATGATGAGCTCAGGTATTTATGGAACTTGTGTAAGCCTTGAGTTTTCTGGGACCTAGGACAAATGGCTTGCTTTTATCTAGTTTCTATGGGAAACTCCAAGTCTAGCTGTTGAAATGAAACAAGAGTTCTCAGTCCACAAAAAAGATTTTGTTCCCAATCTAATGCAGTTCAGTGTGATTTTTGTGAACTTCAAAGAACTGACAAACATGGGATATAGCTCATGCCAATTTCAGCCAAATCATCTCTGCCCTTTTGCAGTTTATCTGTGGAAGTCTAATAACCCCTTGAGAAGTCAAGTTTCTTTAACTGCAGCATTTTTTTTCAGTTCTTTAAAACTGAAAAATACACTTAGTTTCCATTTTAAATATATTTGCTAGAGTGAGACATTCTATTCTGCTTTAAATCATAAATGACTAAAATTTGAATTTTGAAATACTAAAGGAAAATATATCAGCTAAGCAATGTACCATGAAGAAAATAATGGGCTGAACAACTTAAAATGTAAGCTATTTAACTTCACTGCCATTTGAAAGCAGGGATGGTGAGATACTGGCAAGAGGTTGAATAGACAAGACATGAACAAATTGCAATATTGGGAGATCGGGAGTTACTGATGACATGATTTTTAGTGGTTCCCTGTTGCTTTTGTGTGAATATTAAAAGCTTCCTTATTAGGACTGTAAGAACCCTAGTGATATGACCCCCTACCTAGTTCTCTCTAGGCTCACCCATAGGCTCCCATATATACCCTAGGTCAATCATTATGAATACTGTCTGGACCCTTGAAAATTACCTTATTACTATTATTATTATTATTTATTTTGCCTCTGGGAATCCTCACATTTTGTTATTTCTTTGTATCAGGTGATTTCCAGCCTGAATCTCCACTTGGTTTATTTTTAGGACATCGTTTGGCAGTAAAACACTGCATCAGTGAGGGCCTCACTGATTGGCCCATATTTTGAAACAGTTATTTGTTTTATCAGAAAGTGCAGAGCTTATGCATATTCATGTTCTCTTCTAACTAAAACTCCCTTGTGGGGCACTTGGGTGGCTCAGGTGGTTAAGCATTGATTTCAGCTCAGGTCATGATCTCACTGTTCATGAGATGGAGCCCCATATCAGGCTTTGACCTGAAGTGTAGAACCTATTTGGGAATCTCTCTCTCTGTCTCTCTCTGTACCTCCCCTGCTCACCCTTTCTGTCTCTTCAAAATAAACATTAAAAAAATGTAGGGGCGCCTGTGTGACTTAGTTGGTTAAGTGCCTGGCTTTGGCTCAGGTCATGATCTTGCAGTTCATGGGTTCGAGCCCCACGTCAGGCTCTGTGCTGACAGCTAGCTCAGAGTGTAGAGCCTGCTTCTGATACTGTACTTTTCTCTCTCTCTGATCCTCCCCTGCTTGTGCTGTCTCTCTCTGTCTCTCAAAAATAAACCAAAAGCATTAAAATTTTTTTTTAATTTTAAAAAACTCCCTTGAAATAAGAACCACATTCTAGAAGAAATTGCGTAGATATTTTTTTCTTGTTCTCTTTCAAGTCATTCAGCTTAGTCAAAAGCCACCTATTACAACTTTTATGTGTAAGCATTCTTTCAGGTAGTAGTAACAAAACCAACAAGACCCTGTGGATTTCACATTCAAGTGATTGCAAGTGCATAACATGTAGGCAAGTGTTAACAAGAACAGAAATTTAAAAAAGCAGGTGCTAACTAAAGGAAGCCAATGATCAGGGTGTTTATTGACTTCAGGGAATTTCTGGAACCAGAAACTAGAAGAATGACCACTATCTTTTGTTTTCCTTTGCTCTTCTATCCAGAAAGAGTCCAACTTATTTTTAACATTCTCTCTCTCTAAGGGCTGTGGATTTTTATGCGACTTTGTGAATAAACACCCGCATGATCCAGAAATCTAATTCCCTAGGGTTTTTTTTTTTTTTTTTTTTTTTTTTTTTTGCCTATTCCAAGAGAAAGGTCTTTGATTACACTAGCTAGGTCAACTTTTGACTTGTGGTTTATCAACTATGACTGAGACTGGGGGCATGATTAAATATATGAAGTGGCTGCCACCATTGTAATCTTATATATTGGAAGATTTTTAAAAAATGCAAAGAGCTGTGAATTCTCTTAACCTCAGAATATCCATATGGCAGCAGGTTTTATGTCCATTCTGGTTCCCTCTGTAACCAAGTACAGATAACCAAGTTTTAGTTAGTTAACCAAGTAAAAACTATTCCCCCTTGGATTGTTAACCCCTGAATTAGCCCATTTGGCTACTCCTAGTTTTAAAAATTGAAGGCAATGGAAATGACTGTGTGTTTCTGGTTGGGAAATGATTTTTTATGACTTAAAGCAATGAAAGAGATAATAGAGGATGTAACTATAATACATAAAGTATGCCGAATATATCTATATAAACAACAGAGGTACAACAAATGTGTCCAAAGGACTTGAGAAATCTCATCTTGCCACTTTGACCTTCCATTTATCTATGAAATCCTCCATATGCAATGCATATTTATTCTATTTATTTGACACTTTCTATATAAAGTTTTTCAAGTACTGGGAAAAAATATTTTCCTGCTTTCTTGACTATGTTTTTGTGAGGATCAAAAAAAAAATGGTGTGAATAATGAAAATAATTTATAAAGTACCTAAAAAGGGAGGTGATTACTATTAACCAAGACAAGTGCTTTTAAAAGAGTGTTGCAAATTCTGACGCGTGGCCATGTTTGCACTGTATTTGTCAGGCTTCCTGGGAGATTGCACAAAAGGTCTGGGGCAGTATCAGCTAGCCACCTTGTGGAGTCTGAAGGAATTAGAAGATAGAATCCATTTTCCTGCGGCATTTGTTTTGTGCATGATGATTTTATTATGTATACCCTGAGCTATGCTTTGTATCTACACCAATATGTCAGCGCCTGCAGGCCCCCATCAATGCTTCCTTGGGGGGAAAACCTGAGGAACAGCGGCCAGTTTTCAGGGTTTACCCACCCTCAGTAAGAGAGGTACCAGGAACCCACCAAGTGTCCAATGCAGATTTGAAGTCGCTGCATTTGTATTCTCTTTCTTACTCACTGAGTTCATTCTCATAAATAGTACTTGCTCTATATAGTTCTTAGTCCCAACAAGTCAACATCTGGACTTTTTGGGAGAATAATATGTAGTGTATCCTTCCTGATAAGGTTTCATCTAAGAATCTATATTTTTAATTAAATAAACTGTTGGGTCAAATATTCTAGCTTGATGTCTTAGACTGGGAAGCCCATGAAATTGCTTTAAATCTGGATGTCAGTGCTAACTTCTTACAATCTTTTCCAAATGGCAATTAGAATCTAAATAAATTAATAATACAAATTAAATGAAAATGTTCTTCCCATCAGCCTTCTCCTCATCTTGCCTTCTATCCCAACTGCCCTATTGCATACTGACTGATTAGTGCTTATCCTTTTAGACTCAAACCAAAAGTCCTCCCTTACTGGACATCTTCCTTGACTTCCTATCATTCTGGTCCTTATAACATCTTACCACTTAGCACAGTTGTTGGCTCATGTAGGTAATTAAATGAATGGATTGTGCTTACAACACAGGTAGGCAGAAAAATTCCCCATTCCCGTGGCCCAAAATCCTCAGGAACTATGATGCTGTTAGAAATAATATTGCAGATGAAATTAAGTTTTATCAGATGAATTTGAGATGGAGGAGATTATCCTGAGACTTCAAGTATTCTCAAGGGTCTTCTAAGTCAACAATAGAGGCATGAAACTCAGTGTCAGAATGGTGCCGTGTGAGAAAGTCCTGGTTGACTGTGCTGGCTTTGACAATGGAAGGTAAGCCCGTGCTAGAGAATATGGACCTATTCTAGAGATGCTAGAATAAGCAAGGAAGCAGACTGACCTCCAAACCTGTGAAAAGAATGATGCCCTCCCAACACCTTGATTTTTAGCCCATTGGGACCTGTTTCACACTTCTGATCTCCAGAACATTAAGATTACAAATTTGTGTTGTGTGATGCTTGCGTTCATGGTAATTCTATACAACAGTCATAGGAAAGTAATATGGGCACGATAATATAAAATTAGGGGTTTGGTTTCCTCTGTTTGTATATGGACACCTATGTTTTCTATCTCTAACATTGATGATGTCATATGCAGTGTCTTTCAATATCAAAGGAAGTATGATAGAGTGCAAATGCAGGGAGTTTGAAAATTAGATGGCTCTGGAATCCTAGCCCAACACAGGACATTTGTAACCTTGGGCTGATCACTAAACAACTAAATAGTTTTGTTTAATAGAGATAATATATGCTGCACAGGGGCATTGCAAAGATTAAAAAGAATATGTGTAAATCATCTGCTATGTGCCACGGTACATGATCAGCATAAAACAAATGTACCACAATGGAGACCTTCATTTTGCATAGTTAATACAATGAGGCATTAGCACCAAATGAGTGGCAAGAGTTCTGATGAGATTGCTGGATGACATCAGAATGGACCTGGGCCTTGCATGAAGGGAAAGAAAGGTTCACATATGTAATCTGTGGAGGGAAGGGCACTCCAGCCTGTATCAAAACTGGGTTCAGTATAAGGTATGAGGGCAGCTGTTGAGAAGAGCAGCAGGCAGCACCGTCAGGTGTTAATGGGTGTGAGTTCTGGAGCCAGACTGCTTTGTTTGGAGCCCAGGCTCCCCAGTCTCCAGACCTTGACAGCTCAGGTTCACTGCTTAAACCCTTTATGCCTCTGTTTACTCAACTGTAAAGGGAAAGGTAGCACTGGGAACTTATTGTGTAAATATGTCTAAAGCACATACCCAAGCTTGATGAAATAATAGCTACTGTTAGTGTTTTTACAGCATATATGGGGGGATGTTAATATAGAAAAGGTACTCTCAGATGCTTTGTAGCCAAACTAACTGGAGCAGAAGCCTCTTTAAACCTGCAGGAAAATGTTTTTGATGGAGGAATTTCAGTACTCTTAGGGGAGTGGGCAAGAGGGTTCAATGAGAGTTCAAGTTCAATGAAAAGAAAAATCATATTTTGCTGTTGTGGTAGTCCACCAGTTTATCCCTAGATGCAGCATGATGTCTTTTCCATAGTTACTCTTTAAATATCTACTAATGGGCTGTACGTGTGTCCAAAGTCTAGACTATAGCATGCAGTCATCTATCAGCCCCATTTTTCTATAAGCTAGAATGTAATTGAGCCTGAGTGAAACATTTGAGGTCTTCCAAATCAATCTAGGTAAACCATCGCCTAAATCACGCAGGGATATGAGTCTGTACCAGTCCACTGCCTGCCCATGTGATGTTGAATGAGTCATTCCAACTCAGTGAATCTGATTCTGCCTTTAAGGAAATGGGAAATCCTGATTTCTTTCATTTTTCTTTCTTTCAGTTTTTTTTTTTTTAAGAGAGAGAGCACGTAACCAGGGGAGGGGCAGAGAGAGAGAGAGAGAGAGAGAGAGAGAGAGAGTGAGTGAGAGTGTGTGAGGGAGACAGGATCTCAAGCAGGCTTTATGCCATCAGCAGAGAGCCCTATACAGGGCTCAAACTCACAAAACATAAGATCATGACCTGAGTTGATGTTGGACACTTAGCCGACTGAACCACTCAGACACCCCTGTTTGGTTTGATATTATAAAATGATTATAACATATTCATGTCTATGGAAATTCCAGTTCAGATCCTATCTGTGTGTCATCTGCATGCTCTACTCATCATGTCTGGGAGAATAAATGAGCAGATACTGATCCACAGACAATATTGAATAAGCCCCTTCCTTCTTCCTCAACCTTAGTGTATGAAGCACCTGAACATTGCTAACAAGTACAGGATGTTTGGGCTGAAAAGTAAGAGATTTCATTGAACTGATTCCATGGCTTGTCTCTTCAGGACTCTTATTTAAATAGAATTGTCTTGTTTCTCACATTGGCACTTTACAAATAAACTCTGTCATTTTAGTGCCACACAGAGCATTATATCACCACTAATACATCATTTTTCTTGGGGAGTGATATCCGTATCAAGGTGTATGGTAAGAAGATATAAATCTTTCTTCCAGCAGCCTGAATAAGAATTTTAAAAAGAGTAATGATTCTATAAGATTGTTTCATAAGAAAAATGAGGCTGGATTATTTAGGCAGTGTTGATTAGAAAGTAGAAAACAATCATTTGCTGTAGTTCCTGATTTATGGTACCCTCTTAGCTCATACATTGGGGTTATTTGCTCCAGAAGGAAACTGTAGACAAATTCATAATTCATAATATTTAGAAATATGCATATGATGAAGTAGCTAGTAGTAAGAGGGGACTAGGAGAATAGATATTCCAAGGTTTTCTCTACTGTTTTCAGCATGTTGTTGGTACTATTTTTATTATCATACATAATCTTAGGGCTTATCAATGCCTCTTTTTCATAATGGCTGTATAAGATACCATAGGTATAATAAAAAAATTAGGAAAACTGGATTTGAGA